>NC_090928.1:788303154-788650660 GCF_040938575.1 Ambystoma mexicanum | reverse complement strand
TGGACTATCACACTGAACAAAAATACATAAAGAGTCAAGTCCTTACCAAATTGTCATCTGGAGAAATCCTTGATGCAGATATCCCATAGTACATCACACAGACGTGTGCACACAATACTGCAATATAACACACTCCCAACAGACCCAAGATAATGTTTCCCAGTTTCCTTCGAGGAACATGAGGCTGCACTGAGAAGAGTTGTCATTATCTTACTGAGGAGTGGATTAACACACAAACAGGATAAGTATGCAATGGTTTCAGTCAGAAGTCAGAAGTGGACTATTTAAGACATACCGATTGACCTGAAGGAGTATATCCTTGGAACATTTGACTACAGGCCACCAATGGCGTGTCTAACCAAGTAAAATGAACAACTTAGTATTGGTTATAAGGAAGTGGGAGTACTAATCAATGTATGTACACAACCTTGCTAGCTGTATGAGATCACTGATACCATTGATGAACACAGGACTTACATCAATATGAAATGAATAAAAAGAGCAACGTTTTAAAATGATTATTAATATGATAATGGAAGATGCTTCTGTGCAATCCTTTAGTTCAAAACAAGGGGGGGGTCTGGGAATCTCTCTACCAGCATGAACACAGCCCAATGACCTGCTCTTGGGTGAGTAACCCCTGGGAGAGACTCTACCAAGTCTTTAGCTCACTGTCCCTTTCACAGAGAAGAAATGTCCCTGCATATCAGTCTTTGTCCTGCCCAGGGACAGTCCAGCACCAAAATACTAGGCAATTCTCTTCTGAACAAGAGTACCAACAGCAACCCCATACACGTGTTTCAGCCTTGTTGGGTATCATCAGTGAGGTGAAGCTGCGCCTCTCTAAGAACAGTGAGCAAGGGGTCCACGTCTGGATTGCCCTTTTAACTTAGGGGGAGACCCAAAGTTAATTTATGCAAAACAAGGGGGGTCTGGGAATCTCTCTACCAGCACGAACACAGCCCAATGACCTGTTCTGGGGTGAGTAACCCCTGGGAGAGACTCCACCAAGTCTTTAGCTCACTGTCCCTTTCACAGAGAAGACATTTCCCTGCATATCAGTTTTTGTCCTGCCCAGGGGCAGTCCAGCACCGAAATACTAGGCAGTTCTCCTCTGAACAAGAGTACCAACAGCAACCCCATACACGTGTTTCAGCCTTGTTGGGCATCATCAGTGAGGTGAAGCTGTGCCTCTCTAAGAACAGTGAGCAAGGGGTGCACGTCTGGATTGCCCTTTAAACTTAGGGTGAGACCCAAAGTTAATTTATGCAAAACAAGGGGGGGTCTGGGAATCTCTCTACTAGCACGAACACAGCCCAATGACCTGTTCTTGGGTGAGTAACTCCTGGGAGAGACTCTACCAAGTCTTTAGCTCACTGTCCCTTTCACAGAGAAGAAATGTCCCTGCATATCAGTCTTTGTCCTGCCCAGGGGCAGTCCAGCACCGAAATACTAGGCAATTCTCCTCTGAACAAGAGTACCAACAGCAACCCCATACACATGTTTCAGCCTTGTTTGGCATCATCAGTGAGGTGAAGCTGCGCCTCTCTAAGAACAGTGAGAAAGGGGTCCACATCTGGATTGCCCTTTTAACTTAGGGTGAGACCCACAGTTAATTTATGCAAAACAAGGGGGGGTCTGGGAATCCCTCTACCAGCACGAACACAGCCCAATGACCTGTTCTTGGGTGAGTAACCCCTGGGAGAGACTCTACCGAGTCTTTAGCTACCAATAATCCTTTAGTTCCCATAATCCAGGTGCTTACTGTAGTTGCTTATTCTGTTGGACTTGGGGTGAACATTCATCTTGTTCAGCATTGCAAAAAAAGGAGACCTTTTTATGGGCCAGTTTTCAGAAGATTAATGGATGCAACCAGATAGAGAGGATGAGCTATTCCAAGAGGTAAGATTCATGGATCCTAAATTCATGGCCAAGCCTAAACAACGAGAAAGTTGAATTAAGTTGATTAACCAGAAGCTTGAAATGTCACTAAACATGGATGAAAAATTGGTCTCACCAAAATGAAAGAGTGCCACACATTTCAAGCATATGAACATTTTGTCAACCTAGAGAATCTTTAAGTAATCGGTGGGCAAAACTCAATTGTAGAGAAGATCGAAAGCCTTATAGACCAGAATAGATTGGTAGATTGTTCATTTTACAAATGTCTTCTTATTACAATTTTCCTTTTTGTGGTTCCGTGTTATGTTTTATGGGTTTGACAAGTTTTTCATCTGAGGGAAGGGGTATGTGGTGCCCTTGTATTTTGGTAGTCTTTAAAGGTAAACTTGAGATGCTCTAGAATAGTGTGCCTGGAGAGTCTTGGTAGCAGTTGTTCTTTGGCATTGAGCAGTTTACAATCCACTACTGTCATATGGCAGCAGAAGTGTTTAGATGCAATATACACCAGTGTCGTCTATGAAATGTTTACTATACCCCTGCCCTCTGATACTACTGAACACCAAGCTTCCCTTGACACAGTTGGCAACAATGCAGTCATCTTCTACTAGCCTCAGATGTGTGTCTTACCTCTTCCAGGATTTCCAGCCAGATGGTGAATTCTAATGGGAGGTGTTTCCTCCCTTGCTGTGCTCATCCATCAGGTTCACAGGTGTCTCCCTAATCACTTGACTCCTCCTCCTTTAACAAATGGTGACTACTTAACAGTCTGTTTTTTCATTCCCTTGTAGTGCTCTTCATTCAGGGTCAGATTATTGTCCCTGGTTATGTGACCAGATCCACCCCCTGCAGTATTTTCCACATAAGGGTTCCACTTAGGCTTTGTTTTCTTCTCACTGCCTTGCAGTGTTTGTTCACCAGGCTCATAGCAGTGTCTTTGGTCATGTGACCAGTCCTACGTCCTCCAGCATTTCCCACCAAATACTTAAGAGCTAGGTTTCATACCTTGCAGTGCTCTTCCATCAGGCTCAGAAGAGTTTTTCTGGTCTTGTGACTCGCGCCATCTCCTCCAGTTATTTCGGACGAATGAGGACTTCAAAAGGGCTTTGTTATTCCCTCTCTTTCAGTCCTTTCACACCAGGTAGCTCTGCATGAAACCTGATTACATGACCGCTGCACCTCTTCCAGCCTACCAGTCAGCCGGAAGCCACCTGCCCTTCCTTGGGTCACAACTTCCCCATGTGTGCTTCATACTGAGTATCCCAGCTAAGAAAAGAAATAAGGACATTACTTTTTGTGCCTGCTGGGGACTAAACTTGGCCATTGGTGGGAACCCCTTCCTTTGTTCAACATCAGGGAGATAATACAAGGTGTATCTTACATTTACATATCATTTACATGCTCTCAAGGGCAAAGGTCTACCAACACCCACTGTATACCCACTCTATGAATCCTTGGAACCTCATCCACATTCATGTCATCACCACTGCATCATTTCCTTACTGGATGATTTTCTTTAATGCTCATTTGGCTAACATTCATGCTGGTGTCATCAAGGAGCTCATATCCACACCTGAGTGTGATTCCATCTCTTTCACCAAAGCATGTCTGCCCCCACCACCTTACATGTATTTGATGTGCCTATCCCACCAGGGTACAGCATGAAACAAGCCAACCACATGGGAGGGCTACAGAGAGGAGTAGCAGTCATCCACATGTACGACTTGGGATGTACCTGGTTTAACTTGGTGCCTATGAATTTCTTGGTGCTCCTCACCTGTCACTTCTCACTACCACACAAAGATACTTCTATCTCATCTATCTCCCACTTAACAAGTGTGGGTGAGTCCTTGGTGATCACAATTTAGCAGGGACCAAATCCACCAAAATAACAACAGATATTCTCAATCATCCAAGGATCCATTAACATAAAAAAACAAGTACCCCGGATAAAAGTTATCATACTGGCTATCATCATGTCACTGTTCATGAACATTTGTATTGTCGACCTTGAAACAAATCATGAAGAAACTAGTATACATACATGCTCCAATTATGGCATGACTACTGTTATGTTGGAGTAAAGGGATGAGTAGTGGTTTCTGAACTCTTACTAAGATCTGCATTACTACTGAACCAACAATGATCTCAATCATAAAGGTGAAAAAGGCACAACATTCACCTTTTTAAGATAGGATGGGTTGAGGGCAGTTTATAACCTTCAGTAGGGGTGTTAGCCAGCAAGCAATCATCCAAAACAACAATGGTACTGTGGTACTAAACTAAAACACATTTTGAATCAAGATTCAAACTATAACATAGGAATATAATTAAACTAAAAATACAAACACACTGCTAGACATATTAACAACACAACCCCGTAAAGGAAAATAAATAACATGCAGAATTTTGAATCAAAGGCGAACTCTGGGTATGAAGACAGGCGAAGGTAGGCAATTGTCTTTGTAGCAAATTTCAAGATCAAATGTATATCTTCTAAAAAGGTATGGGGTGTGATCTAAATTGTCACCGGTTGCCTTGAATCAGTCAGTCAAAGATATTTTATTTCAGCTGAATGCCATAAAAGTCAAACATGAGAACAAATAATATACACAATGCTTCACATCATAATACAAAGTACAGAACAGTAGTTAACAGTCACATTCACTATCTAAGACATAATGAAAACATAATAACCTAAGCATATAAAGTGCAAGTGCATTGAATACTGTCAAAACATATGATTGTAAGGCTTTTACAATGATTTTAATGGTTTTAAATGTGCCGGTTCAATTGAGTGTGAGGCTGCTTCCCCTAGGGCGGCCACTATAAAGCTACTCACTGACTTTAAGTGTTTAACTTCTGTGCCAGAATTGTTTGATTGTTTTATTGAGAAACTATTTTAACTTTTGGTGACACAATACCATTTTATATATTATTGTTGTCCCTCCTCTGTGAACCGAATGATTCCCTCTCACATTCCCGCAAGTCCTCTTTCTTTATCTAGGAAGTTGGTCTTAACCCTGTTTCCTTCCTCTCCGGCATAAATGTGCCAGAGAGAATGTCCGTGCAATGGACGGGCGCAGAGGGCATGCTTAAAGCAAGCCCGTCAGTGCCCGTCCGTACACTGGCCAGGCCATGGGAGTCTGTCTCATCAGGTAGGACTATCCCCCAGCACTATGTATATCACAGGCAGATCTTCTTGATCTGGCCCCAGTGACTACAATCTTTCCATCCAACTTTGACAGAATGTGTGTTCCTTGTGCAACTCTGACAAATTCTGGCACAACTTTGATAAAAAAGTCGAATTGTATTATGAATAGCCTTCTGGTCAATACGCGCTCCCTGGTGGCGCACCCTCATAATTGTAAAAATCTTGTTGAAGATCTTTACCCGGGTTTTGTAATTATTTCAGAAACCTGGTTTGGCCCCCACTCTGAGCCTGCAGTGATTGATGCACTGCGATCACAGCCCGCCACGCTCGGGTGGTGGGGTAGCTGTAATATTTAAGACTGATTTTAAGGTTTCCCTATCCAACTCAATCATTCATTAAATATGGAAAGGATTCTTATTTGTATCCCACACTCTGCTACCAGCACCTTATTTGTTCTCCTGATATATCGCCCTCCGGGCTATGACCGCTAGTTTTGTGATGAATTTCCTGCTCTTGTGGCCATGTTGCATCAGAAATATTTTAGCTTGTTTATTGTGGGAGACTTTAATCTTCCAATAAACAAATCGAACTGCAATCTAGCCAGTTAATTTCTTTCCCACCTGATTATCTACCCAACGTGCCAGCTGGGGAACACCCTTGATCCTATCTTTGCTCCTCCAGTAGTTATGTCTGTTTTTCTTGCGTTTCCTATTATTTGGTCTGACCACATGGTGATTCCTTTCTCTATGGCAGCTGTGGTCTCTCTTTCTTCACGCGCTCAGCAGTTTATCTCGAAGCGTTGTTGGCATTCTGTTTCTACTTAGAGCCTTAGTTCTCTGATTCTGAAGGATTGTACTAAAGTTCCCCACTTTACACTGGTGACATTCTTCCAGACACTTGGGCCAGATTCATGGAACGTTTTCCTATGGGAATCAGGCCCTTAAATCGGTGGCAGACACACTTGCACCCAGTAAACGCTGTCTTGTGAAGTCACATCGCTGTCTTGTGAAGTCACATTGCTCTGAGCCTTTGTTCACAGCGGAGTTTAACATCTTTAAACTACATTGCAGACAGGCAGAAAGAAAATGGAGAATGTCTTATTTGCCATCCGACAGAGCTCTTTACTGTCTTGCCACTGTAAAATACCGTAAAGCAATTTTAGCGGCCAACCAAGTCTTTTAGTACTAAGATTGAACAGGCTATTAACCAGCCTAAAGCCTTATTTTCAACCGTTCAATCTTTAACTGCGTAAGTCAAATCTCAGTCTACTACTCTCCCCTCACAAGAACTCTGGGACTCTTTTTCTTCCATTTTTGATGACAAGATAACCACTATCCGTAAGGCCATTGACCTGACTTGCCTTGAGGTGGTGCGCTTGGGTCCACTATTGGGCCTACCCACCACTCTGGACACAGTGGTTGGTCCTGGTCCTCCTTTCCGATCTTCTCAGACAAGCAGGTTTTGGAAGCTACTAAAAGTTTAAAGTCAGCATTGCCCAGAAACCCTATCCCTCTTTAAATTCTGAAAAATGTCTATGATGACATTGTTCCATTGCTAACTAGACCTGTCAATGATTCATTTTCATCAGGGACAATCCCTTACAATCTTAAGCCCCTCTTCTAATTCTGCTGCTGAAGAAGCCCAGCCTGGACCCGTTAGTTGTCTTCAATTTTCACCCTATTTTTCTGCTTCCTTTCCTAATAAAGCTCCTTGAGTCCTCGGTCTCTCCACTTCTTAGTGCCTTCTTGGAATCATCTGGCTTCTTTGATCCTTTTCAATCAGGTTTTCACCCCGGTTGAGGTACTGAGTTAGTGTTGGTATCAGTCATGGATGATCTGGCTCGTCTGGTCGACCAGGGTGGAGTGGAGGCCTTTATTCTGTTAGAACTGTCAGTGGCATTTGACACCGTTGACCACCCTATTCTGAACACCCGTCTCTCCTCTGCCGGCCTCTCTGGTCAATATGTATATTCAGCCTCTTCTCACTATAATCCATGCTGACGATATGCAAATTATTGAGCTTCTCAACTTAACCCAGCCTGAGATGGCTGGTTGTCTGAGGAGTTGTTTAAAGGAAGTTGGCGAGTGGATGGCCCTGAATTGGCTCAAATTGAGCTTTGAGAAAACTGAGGTGCTGGTGGTTGGGACAGCTACCCCCTCCCTGTTCTGGACCCCTGAGTTCTGGCCCATGAGCCTTGGTCCTTTTCCTTCTCCTTTCTCACCAGTGAAGGACCTAGGTGTAAAACTTCCGGGCTTGCTATCCATGGCTGTACAGGTCTATTTTGCCTGTCAGTAGGCTAATTTTAAACTGTGGACCCCACGGAAAGTCCTTCCTTATATTCCATCTAAATTCCATGCACCGGTGGTATCATCCTTGGTAATCAGTAATATCAATTACTGTAACGCCTTGTATTTTTAGCTCTCCCGCGACACTTGCTCCATCACCTGCAGTTGCTGCAGAATATGGCAGCTAGAGCGGTACTCCACCCCCCTTTTGGCGCCCATATGACGCTGCTCCTGAGCTAGCTCCACTGGCTTCCAGTCGAACAGCGCATTGAATTTAAGTCACTGTGTCTGGTTCACAAAGACTTGTATAAACCAAGGGCTGAATACCTTCAAATGAGGTTTTGCCCCTACAAACCCTGCAGGTCAATTCACTCCCAATCTGTGAAAACTGTTCAGCCCCCTAGGGTTAGACTCTCTCAGGTTGGCGGCCGAGTCTTCTCATTGGCTGCGGCAAAAGTGTGGAATTCTCGCCCCCTTTGTCTGCGTGACATTGATGACCACCTCCTCTTTTGGCGGGCTCTCACATCCTTTAATTTTCAAGTATTTTTAATTACCCTGGTTGGATCCCACCTCTACAGTTGTATCGCCATGATGCCTTCGGGTGAACAATGCGCTTTATAAGATAAGATAAGATAAGATAAGATAATAAATGCACCATTGGTCACACAATACCATAGAACCATATATCAATTTATTTAGAGGTGGAACTTGAATATCTCAGCCAATACGCTTCTCATTGCGTGAGCTTCAATAATGCAAATCTTTTCACCCAGGATATGTATACAAACTTAGCTACTGGAAACACCTTAGCATCATCATCATCTGCTCTTCTGCAAAGTGCCATTCGTGTTGTGTTACTTCTAAATAGGAGAAATCTTGTCCTCAAATAGATACTTCTATTATACTTGTACAGCGGGCATGCCAAAAAGAAAGTGCACTATGGACTCAATCTGATCTACACAATGTGGACATGTATTTGATTCAGAAATAACCCATTTGTTTCTTATTTTAAGATATAAGGATTATAGGAGCCTTGGTTGCATGACGTCTAGATAAGGTGCATAGGTCCCGTTAGTCTTATTTTCCCAATATATGTAATTAAGGTGTAAAATGTGGGGTTGGAACTCAAAATATCCTGCTCACGATTTCACCAGAAATACGTCTTGATCATTTATTTTACAGTGCCCAAAATGTGTTTGCGTTGCATGCATATCTCTCTATGTCCTGTTGCATACAGAATTATTCTAAAGTGTGAAAACCACAGCAGAGTCATTCCACCAGTCGGCCCCAGCACATCCTTGGTAGCCTCTCTGTACTTGGCGTTTAGATTCGCTCCATAACTCTGTGATTGGCATAAGGGCTGAAATATCCCCCACAAGGGGCAATCCTGTTTCCTCATGTATCATAATTGTCAATGTACCCATCGTGACACCTACATTTTTCTTTAAGAAGCTATTCTCAATTGTGCCAAGGTTACCACAATTAGTATGCCCCCTGAGTTCAGCCCCATAAAGGGCAGCTTGTCTCACCTGTGTTTTGTTTGCCTGCAAAAGGGGCAGCATCACTCCGACCCCATAGTTGTATGAGAACATAGTGATGGCCCCACAATATCTGGAGAATGAAGGTCCATCTTTGACTTTTTGTTGGTACTCATTGCAGGAGTTGGCATACCTTCATTCCCAGATAGTCATAGGTGCCCACTTGTTCTATACTTTCCTTGTCCAGTGATAACCTGCAGAAGATTTGTTTTCCTTTTTTTTTTAGAAGACCATAGATGTTGTTTTACTGGTGTTTATTACCAGCCCCTGTTCATTACATAACGTTTGGAATAGCTGTAGTTGTTGTTTCAGCCCAGATGGTGTAAAACAAAATTAAAATTGCATTGTCTGCAAACAATAAAACTGGAAATCCATCTCCAGCAAGTGATGGGGCATCTGTTAGTGTGGACAGTATTGTATCGAAAACAAAAGAGGTGATTGCTGGAAAGTTTTGAATTAATCGTAACCTCTGGCATTGCTCTGGGCAACCCTCCAGACCATCGTTCTTCGCCTGCCAAGCCACTACAGAACGGGAAAGACCATATGCAAATCAGGCTTGGTCCCACCCCAAAAGGGGCAGTCCAGCACAGCATCACCAAAGATGTTTTGGCCTTGTTGGGCCTCATCAGTGAGGAGTAGCTTGTGTCTCTAGGCCCAACAGGCACGGGACCCACGTCTGGGCATAGCCGTCCCAATCGGGGAGACTAAAGCAAAACAAACGAGGTGATTGCTGCAAGGTTTATTACTGCATCATCTGCAAATAATAAAACTGGATATCTATAACTCGCAAGCGATGAGTCATCTGTTGGTGTGGCCAGAACTGTATCTTGTAGGCCATTAATATAGGTAAGAAAAAAGAGTTGGGGCCAACCTGCAGCCCTGCAGCACACCCTTCTCAATTGTAACAGGGTTAACAGTTCCTCCTCCCAAACCCCACCTAACTACTCATTATCTTTGTATAATAGCAATAGAGTAGAGAGCAGTGGATGCAGAATAACGTCACCTAATTTTTCCGAAAGTTTCAAGCAGGGTACACCGTCAAATGCTATAAGTAAGTCAATGAGCAAAGCAAAGTCGTTAACTTTTCTTAAAGTGACAAATATCTCAATTATCAGCAATAATCCATAATCTAAAGCACTGAATCTAAATCCTGCTTGCCAGTGATCAATAAGGTCAAGGCCAGTGACCCAACTGTACAGATAACCTAATACCCTCTTAGCAATTTTTTTTCTCCTGTAGAATCAAGTAAGGAAATGGGTCTATAGTTACTTGGAGACTCACGGCCACCCTTTTTATACAACAAGACTATTTTGGCACATGTCCATGATTTAGGGGCTAGGCACGCACTGGTTTCAGCATTAAACAATAGATGTAGGTACAGAGCCCATATTTGTATCTGAGATTTAAATAAGTCGCTTGGGATCTTGTCAGGCCCTGAGACTCTTTTAACTTTCTGTGTCAAAACAACTTTGGTAATCTCATCGACTTTGAAAGTTAATGGGGTAAAAACTTGGGATTCCGGAAGTATGATAGCTCTAGGTGGAGACACTCTTATCTGTAGAGAACACTGATGTAATGAGACCAGCTTTTTTTTACTAATGTTCCCATGAATGGTGTTACCGAAAGGCTGCATAACGTGCAGTCATGAGTTTCCAAAAGCTGGAGGAATCCTTGCTAGAATTATTTCTTCCCATAATTTAGCCTCATGTGCTTTCTTTTTCTCACGTATAATTTTTCAATAAGCAGTTAGTCTCTCCCCATAATTTTACATTTTTTGGCACATTGAATTAAATACTTTTTTGCTGCTGTACATTCCCTGTCATACCAGGGGTTATACTTTATAGCCTTCTTTCTAATCATTCATGGGGGATAGTCACATAATCCACTATAATATTGCTTATTGCCGCAAAGGATTCGAGCACTTCAACGTTTGATATATCTTGACTATCTGATACACGTTTCAATGGTATTAACAATTCTCAATATAAAGAAGGGAATACCTGCTCCAGATCCAAATTAGTCAATTTTACAGACCCCCTAGCATGTCCGGTAAATTATCACTTTACTATTAATCTTGTTATTGGAAGAAGATGCATCAAAGCCAACTGAAAGAAACAGCGTCCGAGTTCGATGATCACTTTCATACCTTGAGATCCCTTCACACCTCGACACCAGAGCCCAAACTTGCGTATTGAGCATAATGTAGTCAATATGAGTTGCTTGACTATCTACTAGGTGGGAAATTTCACGTGACCCTCCCATTACATGTTCTAAGGTTTAAGTGGAGCCATAAATGAGCAATCTCCAGTGCATATCTGTTCTGCCTCTTAGGATATACAGCGGCTAGATCTGGTATTTCCCAGTCTTGATCCTCTTCATCTGCCAAACCATCAGTTAGGTGAAGAGGTTCAAACTGCGCATTCTGATCACCCGCCACAATAATAGATTTTATAGCATGGTTTACTTTCCATGCCCAAATTTCCTATCCGCTAGAAGAATAGTTTGAATGCCAGACCCTGCCACCTGCCTGCATTATAGATCAACCAATAACAAGCTATTACCATCATGTAGTTTAACCTGTAGCTTGAAGGTCCCTCCAGTCACAATCTATCTGTGTAATATTGGTGGTAATTGAAGGATCAATCCATATTAGGAGGCCTCAACTCGCCCTACCACCAAGTCCTTTCCAAAGCATATAGTTTGAAGGATACATAACACTGGATGTTACAACTCATTGTTGCCCAAGTTTCTTGAAAACAAACTGTGGTGCTGTCTCAGGAAATTACACCAATCATTGTCATGCAAGTTTTTCCTTAAACCTGCAGTGTTCTGGAAAACAGAACATGCTTTGTGTGCCATAGGGACACACCTTGACTCAAATGGATGGGAATTTTCAGTGGTCCCAGGGAGCACAATAAATCATTCTTCATCCTCAAAATTTGAGGTTGCACGTGGTTCTATGGGCAGCATATGAACATTGTTATCTTCTAATGGTGGGAGGGCTCTTACTGCAACTAACTTTGGTTGGGAATGTTCTTAACTCAAGCTCAAATAGGCCTTTTGCCAGGGAACTATTGGCAAATGATAGACTGATATGTTTATCAGGGCTACTTGCACAGGGAACACAAGTGTAGTTTCTTATGTCATCCCTAATTATTGAACAGCAACCCCTACTGGATCTGATCCAATTAATTATTTTATTTTTGCAAGGCGTCTTTTGTTTCCCTTCAGTCCCTACCTAGTTTTGGGACATTCGTCAGAAAAAAAACATTGTACGATAATGAATTGGCGCCTGTGAAGGAACCAGCTGGGCTTGTCTCCCACCATAAACATTTGAAAAAGTTGGTGGTACCTGGATTTTAGGAAGCTCCGTTCTCAAACATGAACCTCTCCTCCCTAAATGCATTGTATTCCTGCCATTGGCAGCTCTGTCCTCTTGGTGATGCTCCATAGCGTTACTGCCCCTATTAATCAGAGCTCTGTTTGTTGGAACATTATTAGTAGTCAGCATTTCATCTTCAGGATCCGTAGGTTTTGTATGATTTATGATATCTACCGGTCTTGTGCGATGTCCGATATCTTTAGCGGCAATATAGTAATATCCGTGTGGTGTGTTTTCGCTGCCCTGAAACTGCACGTTGGCATTTTAAACGTGCAGTTTTTACCACAGTCATTTTTTTGTTAAGCATATATGTTTTTGGTGTTTGGGGAGTTATCGGGGTGGTGGGTGGCAGGTTGAGTAGTGCGTAGATTAGATGGGGGTTTAGGGAAACCCCCAATAAATAAATAAAAAACAAAAATGACTGTGGTGAAAAGCGCACAGTTGAAATGCACATGTACAGTTTCACGGTGGTAAAAAAACACGTGTAATTGTTAATATCATATTTGGGCCTGGATCAGCATCAGTCTGGATGCTAATAGTTTTGAACTCAGTTTACCTATGCTTCTAAACCTAGTTAGGATAGAAAGGAATGTGTTTTCATAGATGTTATTTCCAGGGATACTTTAATCAATAGAATCATCAAGTCTTTTATGGTCGGTTCTTTTCCGTCACCAAGAATACTGTGGCAAACACTGATAGAATTATTGGGGCTCATGTTGAGTGTGGAGTCACCTGACAATACAGCAGACTGGGCTTGTGATCCTGGGTTATCTGGCATAGCCTCAGGATATTCCACCCGTGACTTGAATTACTCCCCACTGGGTCAGTATTATCATTGGTACATCAAACCCGGTCAATATAGGGACATTAAATTCCAAATTGGAGGGCTCAATGTCTACACTTTCCACCATTTCATTTGGTTTCCCATATGTCTCCACAGGAATGGAGTCATTTTTTCCTCCCACTTGGCACTCAGTTTTGCTATTTCAAAAGGCGGAGTTCGTCGTTCAGTCTCCCCAATGAAATTGTTGCCACTATGTTCCGCTTGCCACTATCATCCACTATGGTATGGCCAGTATGTCAATGCTATTACTGTTAGTTTTTTATGTTGCATAGTCCGATACTTTGGTAAGGCCCTTCTGTCGGGATGTGCTGAAATCAGTTAATATCAGCTCCTCTGTATTAATGATTATGTGTTTGTGTTCATCTGTAGCACTCTTCTCGAGTATAATTGATGGTAAGACAGATGGAGCAGATGGGGGCAAAACGAACTAAGCAGAACTTCAGTTTCACTAATTACGATGTTAGCATCTTCTATGAGTTTATTAATTACCAATGAATTTATTTTGTGTTGGATGATGATAGCTGCAATGCACACCGACTGCTCAAGGGACTGCCTTAGTCTGTATCCCCAACTTGAACCCAGCACCCAGCTAAAGGAAAAAGAGGAGACAATATGAATATTAAAACCTCAGTCAGGTGGTACAATGCACAGTGGCTGCTAAAGGGGCTGCATTAGTGCATCTCCCCCTCCTTGCACCCAGCTCCTGTAGGCTCAGCATAAGCACACTACTACATGACACGGCCACCACCATAGGTGATAGTTATTAACAGTTCCCTCTCTCTCACCCAACCGGTTTTAGAGAACTTTAATACTACTTCCACTCAACATTGCAATCTTCACTCTCGTTAGGGCTTGGCCAATTCGGTGTTAAGAAAATCACACAATTGCATAGAATGTTCACAGGTCAGAGAGCAGCTATTATTGAGGATGTTTTCATTGCACTCTGCCCTCCATAGAAATAGTTAATTATAAACATTCCAAGCAATCTCAAATCAGCCAGTATCACAAAAGATCCAAGGATATTTTCCTTGGGCACAATCCAGTGTGATGTTGTGTGGGATGTATTGAACCACTTTTGCTCTGCTATGCTGCATCACTCCGTTATGATGGTGGGGCCAAAACCTTTGTGCGCGCCAAACCCCTGAAAATCGTGCTTTTCAACTCACAAAAAGATGGCTGCCAATCTGCCACGCATGTTGTCAGTGGTGGAACAGAGCTCTCACTTCTGAAATATGTCACTGGGCTCCACAACAATTGAAAGTGGAGTGCAGAAGGAAAAAGCAGTGCTTTGCTAAATGAAACTCGAAATCTTGCTTTAAATTACTTTTTCTTTGTTGCTGAAACTTCAGAATGCCGGTACAGAACACCTTTCAAATATTCCAAATTCTTGCTGGGTGCTACAATTCACTTAATTAAGGAATCATTGGGAACTTACAAGGTCCTGAGAAGCTGAGAGCATAAAGAGATTTCCACAGCAAAAGTGGCCTGTCTGTGGATCTGTCAAAATCTCTGTGCAGCAGAGGGCAGCTGTGATGACAGCTGTCAGGGGCCTGCCTGATTAAACGTTAACATGTATAAACTGAAAATCAAATGTCTGCAATCTAAAAGGGCCTGTCACTGATAGTAACACATATTGTAATTGTTTGATCCCATGGTTTAAAATCTTGAATGAGAATTCTAGCTGTATTTGATACAACATGTTTGTTTTGTGCTACGGAAAAGGCCACATAATTTAACAATTAAATTAAACCTGGCTGAAGCTGCGGAACTTGAATAACAGGTTTTTAACACAGAAGGAAGTTCTTTCCCCCCAGCAGAAAATCACAGAGAAGTGTTAATTACAGGGTAGGAAAGAACCTGATCTACAGAGGCAAAAGGAACAATGACAAGCTGCAGAGCAGGACATTCGAAGTGAGAAGACAGTCGTAAATGGTCTCTGCAAGGAACAAACAGGGGGTATGGCTCCTGGGCTTCCAGGGAGAGACCAAGGGGTGGAGCCAAACAACCATGTGTTGCTTAACATGGACAAAGAACACATTTTAAAAAGACTGATAGCTATTTAAAATTGTGAAAAATATAAAAATAACCGAGTTGTTAATGTAATTTCAGGCTGCACGGGTGAAGAGGCGCCAGAACTGTGTGACATGTCCTGGACAGCGATAGCAAGAAATGTGATTTTTACGCAAAATGTATTTCCGCTAGAATTGTGAAACTTTATACACTTATTCCCATGTTAAACACGCACACTTGTAGACATTTGCTTAAAAATTGGACATTGTGTTCATAATGAAAGGGGCAAAATTCTGTGAAAAGCGGAGGCAAGATCCCACAACTACAGGTGTTGAGGAATAGCTGCAGTGTAACATATGTAATCTGTATATGTGATTTTTATAGAGTTTGCACATGTGGAAATATGTATTTTGCCAAAAGTAGATTTTGTGTTCCAGGGGGTAGGGGTGGATTTACAGCCTCATAAAATTGCACCATAAAGATGACACTCTGTTTCTCTCCTCCTATCAAGGCAGAGAGTAGATTCTGACCCAATCACTGTTCAAAGGGTAAAACTTAGGCTAAACCGGCCCACACACCCCCTTTATGATGTCATGTCATATCATAAATAGAGACAGCTCACTACACATAAGGACAGACAGATTCACTCACTATCCTGATGCTGGGAGAGCACCCTGCTGCTGAACTCTACATCTACCTTGCTCCAGACTCCAGAAACTTGGCAAAAAAAAAAGGCCCACTGCATAGCTCAACCGTTCTCAGCTAGGCCTCAAATTCCACAACAGAACCCCACAAGCCTAAGGGGAAGCAACATAATCCAGCCGGGCTGTGATGTTACTGCTGGCCTGCTGAAAATAAATATCCTCAGAAACAAGAAGGGCAGTTCTGATCCAGTCCTGTGCCGTGCTGTGACCAGAGCGCCTTGCTGACCCCGATCCAGTCCTGTGCCGTGCTGTGATTTGTAAGAGGATTCAATTCAACACTACAGCTAAGTCAATGCCTAGTCTGGGATACTGAATGGAAACCCTTATTGATATATCTTTATGTCCAGTTCATGCGTTCTGGATGACTACCCCTATATAACACCCCTCTCTTGGAATCCCCCTGACCCCACTGAGCCAAGAAGTAGTTCTGTTTTGCAAGTTTAAAAGGTTTATTTGAGAATTTAAACAATATATATATATATATCACACTTTATGATAAATTATTAATTGGATATCACACTTAATCTGAGCAGTAATCAATAATGGATAGTCTGGCACTAGCACACTTGTGAATAGGAACAGAAGAATAAGGTGGTAGAGAATACTTTATATAAGTTCAGATGGATGTAATGTTGAATGAAAAATGCAATACAGAAAATACTCAATATGATTTCAACAAAACAATGTAATCACTTTTCTCTGGCAATTCACCCCCCCCCTTTTATGCAATGCAAGGAAATGGAAGGAAAGCACACAGTTCTCAGAAATGCAATCAAATGTAATTCAGTTCACCACAGCAAGCTTAGACTACAGAAGTTTGAAACACAGGCCCAAAATGCTTTTATATGTGCTGGCAATGAAGTGAGGAATATGCTGAAAATGGTTTTAATTCCCTCTAGAGGTTCAGGGTGAGTGGTATCTAGTTAATATTAGTCCAGGCTCACTCTAGCAATGATTCAGGGATGGTTCTTACGAGGCAAACACATTTTTAGCAAGGAAAGTAAAGAATCTGCTGTTTTCACACGTGGAGAAATTTGCAAATCGCGGTAGATTCACGGGTGCGTTTTTCGCTATTGCGGCAAAAGTATCGGGGTTAGGAATGCGTTTCTAGGTTCGTTGGAAAGGCAAGATTCCAAGCTTTCAGAGGAAAGTTGAACCAAGTTCCTAGCACAAACGGTTACGGAGTTATGAACGATTTTATGAAGGTTGTTTTTCGGATTTGAAAAACTTGCAGCTAAAAAAAATGACAAGTGACAGCTTTGCAAATGACAGGTGACAACTTCTAGGAGACAGTTCTGGTTAGATTAAAATAGATTGAATTATATTATTTTAACTAAGAGATTGGTTCTGCACAGTTCTGCTAGGTACTCACAATATATTTAGAAATAGGCCTCGCCACGGATCTGGTCAGGTTTTCGGACTGTACTCCGGTCTGGTCTCGGCACTTCACAGTGATCTGGGTCAGCTCTCTGGTTCTGCTAACAGTGGTCTGGGTCAGCTCTGCTCTGCCTCTGGTTCTGGACATTGATAGATTTGAAGTCTGGATCTCTGGATGTGGTATGGTCCGGCAGAGCGCGTTGCAGCAAATGGAATTGAATCTCCCTATCTGTCCTGACTGTCTGCTTTTATGTGTTTTGAAAATGGGTGTGTGTGCAGCATCACTAGGCTACCCCTCTCCACTTGTCATTGCCACTTCATCCTCTTCCCCTTGATTGGGGGAATGAAATGAAGTGTCATCATGATGAGGTCTGTTTATGGGTAAGAGAACCCACCCCTGTCAAATTACACACAATCTATATTTTGACCCAAAAGACATATTTGCACAGGTACACATTTGTTTAAAATTACATGCACCCATCACATATCACAGGAGGTATACCCTGTCCAAATCTGCTCTTCCTGGGAGCTTGCATTCAGAAATGGCAACATATTTCACTTTTTGGTCAAGTTACCAATATCAGATTCTTACTCAAATTTACCCAAATGTGTGCAAGGCATGCAGGCATTGATTGATGAAGTATCAGACTTTTCACATGCAGACATTTTAAGTAATACCCTCTTAACTGCTAGTTTGCCCCCAGAACATCACACAAATTGGAGTTTGGGCTTGAATTGAAGGTACATTTTTTAGATTAAGGCTCTCAAAGTTATACATTTCTGTCATTTGATTACAAAGAGTTATCAGTGTTTCTGTAAAATATATATTTTGCTTTCAATTCAGTTCTCAGAGTGTTGGAGTCCGCCTCCAAGACTTGGGTGGGTCAGTCACATGTGTCTTCTGGCAGGCAGGCCTTTGTTGACAGGAAACAGTCAAAATCAACATATCCTATTCAATTGCAAGAGTCTATTGTGTGGTCTCCAGGAGGCTCCCAGCCAGTCTGCCTTCTATCAATCAAGAGGTCATGTGAGATTCTAACTCCTGGTGTGAATCTCTAGAGGTGAGAGGGTTTCCCAGGCTTCAGGCCTCTGGGAACAGCAGGTGGCTAATTTTTAATTAAAATGCAGCCTTTGAAGTCAGCTGAGTCAAATCCCTTTGTCAGCAACTGCACTCAGTTCTCCTGTCAGAGTTTAGACCGCTAGCGCCGCCTTGAGGATTTTGTTGGTACTGCATGCAATTTTGGGATCTTTCTTGGATTAATGCATTCTAAACAGGAATGGTTCTGACATGGTAGTAAATCCTTGCTTAACATTGTTTTGATGGGGCTCCTTACAGTAAGATGGTTATGTGGAACCCCACAAAAGGGTTGAATCTTTAAAGTAGTCCAATGAGCCACGATTTCAGCAACTTTTTGACATCAGTAACAGTGGATTTTGTTAACAAAGATCTTTCTTTACACTGGTGGGTGGCAAGTTAGGTAACCATTTTGGTGTGCGCACAAACTGCGTGGTTCTCCTGGATTCTGGCGCACTTGTGGGCTTTTTGGCCATCTTGGATTTTCTAAGCCCACAGCACCAAATGTTGCAGCATGATAAACCAAACGTGGGTCAGGACACCCAACAAGTCCCCCCACGTGACTGCCCTTTGAATTTGAGTCGATGGGGAGTCGGGTGCACAAGGGTTTTGACCCACGCACTGGTCTGTCTGCATAATCTTCTTCCAATTCTGCAAATGGCACAGTTCAGCATCTTTTCCTCCATCCGGTATTGATCGATCGGTTCTCCTCGCCGGTCCTAATGGGCATATTGGGCGGTACCCCGGGCCCCTTGCGTCTCTGCTCCCGGTCTCCGGATCGTCCTCCTTGGCCAGTCTACAGGTTTTTTTTCTCCTAGGACGACAAAGGAAGAGCGGCAATACCTATTCATAGACATTTTTCCCCCACCATTGATATAGTGGGGTGGCATATAAATTTATAGTCAAAACATATGGACATGCACATTTCTTTTTGCATTCAAAAACCAAAACACCCACATTGAGAAACTCAGAATTTAATAGGCGATATGTAGGATATTTTAAGTTAGGACTGAATTAATCTGAGACAGTACCCTCTAGGATTCCAGAGGATTCCTCCAGTTGTTGCAGAGTGTGCCTGGGATGGCAACACTTCAACTGGTTAATGTGGACCCACTTGTCTTCCCCCTCTGCCAAACCGCCTTTGGGGATGCGGATCTTGTAGGCCACAGGGGAGATCTTGTCTATAATCTCAAAGGGTCCCTTCCATGTAGGCAAAAATTTTCGCTGTTTGGCCTGGTTCCTTTGGAAATTGTATAGATAGACCCGGTCCCCCACCTGATATTCCTTCCCGGACGTCTTCAGGTCATAGTGGGTCTTCATGCTATCAGCTGATCTTTCTAGATTCCGCTGAGCATAAGCAAAAGCATGTTGAAGGTGTTTCCTTAAATTCTCCACATACTCATGAGTTGTGGAGGCATTTATCAGTGTCTGCTCTTGGGTCCTGTAGAGCAAATGCTGAGGAAGCACCATCTTGCGCCCAGTCATCAACTCAAATGGTGACATTTTGGTTGCAGATGAAGGGGTAGATCTGATGGCAATTAGGACCAGAGGTAATCGGATATCCCAACTTGGCCCAGAATCTGCCACAAACTTCTTTAATATGCTCACAATGGTTCGGTTATATCTCTCTACTGCCCCAGAAGAAGCTGGCCGGTAAGCAATATGCAACTTCCTTTTGACCCCCAGTATCTCCCACATCTTTGTCATTACTTCACTGGTGAAGTGGCTACCCCTGTCTGACTCAATCCTTTGAGGTAGACCGAAACGGGAAAAGATGTGGTTAATCATCAGGGCAGCCGCAGTTTCTGCCTTGCAATTTGGGGCTGGGAGACATTCCACCCACTTGGTAAACAAGCATGTCACAGTCAACATGTACTTATTCCCCCTAGCAGAGCGAATCACGGGGCCTACAAAGTCGATTTGTAAATCTGACCATGGCAGGGTCATCCCCCTCCTTTGGAGAGGCGCACGGTGCGTGAGGGATGATGGCTGAAATTGTGCACACACAAGACACCCCTTCAAGTATTGGTCGAGGTCCTGCCCCATGTGTGGCCAGTATGCAACCTCTCTTAAGATTTCCAGTGTTGTGTGAAACCCCCTATGACCGGCAGTGGCCGCATCATGGGCGTGACTTAACATCAGGCTTCGGAATGAGGTAGGAACCACCCACTGATTGTGGCCAGCTTTGGATTTCCTTACCAGCAAACCGTCTTGGATCCGGAACATTTTTGGACATTTCATCAACACTCTTAGGTCCTCTTTCCCAGTGTAATCGTTATCCGTCAGGGGAAAGTTCTCAGGGTCCTCAAGGTGCTGGTAAAATTTACCAATTATTGGATCCCCTTTCTGAGCTGTAATTAAATCAGCATCAGGGGTCTCCTTACTCCATTGTGCAATTGAAAGATCATTGTGAGCATTTGTCTGGGACCTAGTGATAGCAGTGACCTGGATTTCCCCCAACAGGGACTCAATCTCAATTAGATCCCCTTGGATGGCCCCGGTTTTGGCCAGCTGATCAGCTAAGTCGTTTCCAGTTTTGTCTGGTCCCTCTATTTTGGAATGACCCTTGATCTTTTTCTAATAGATGGTCATCTCATTCGAGGTGACCAGATCATCAATGTTTTGGATCAACTTCCCATGTTTCAAGGGTTTGTTATTAGCACATAACATGCCTCTGGTTTTCCAATTAACCAGGTGCTCCACGAACCCGTTCCGTACATAATCCGAATCTGTGATTATGACCAGTTCGTGGAGTTGATGCTGGACAGCAGTGAGGATGGCCTGATGCACAGCCATCAATTCTGCCACCTGACTACTTCGGGGACCAATTTTGTATCCAGCGGAGGGTTCTGGGGAGTCATTCACCCATGCATTCCCTACGCCGGCCACCAGTTCTTTCTCCCTGTCGTTGTCAACATGGTAAGAGCATCCATCCACATAGACAGTGGGCATTCCCTCACACTTGTCCTCTTCAAAGACTTTGTGTGGGGAATTAAGGTATGCCTCCATGTTGTCCTTGATTTTTAGACTTTCGTCCTCGAGACAGTTTTCTCTGGCACAATCATGCAAGTCAGCCAGACCTTGCGCGAGGGGACTCTTCTTGTTTTGGCCATATCTGACCTCCACAGGAAAGCCTTGCATTGACAGAATCCAGGAAGTAATTCGGGAATTACTCACATTCCCGGCTCGGATTCTGTCACTTTGGAGATATTGCAGAGGCTGGTGTGGAGTCTCCACTATGATGTGTTCCCCCTGGATGAACGGGCGGTAATTCTTCAATGCCCACACCGTTGCCAGGAGTGCCTTCTCACAATCGTTGAATTTTTCCTCCACAGAGGATAAAGTTTTGCTCGCATAGGAGATTACTTTATTGACCTTGTCATGCTTTTGGTATAATACCGCCGTCAAGCACGTATTAGAGAACCCCGTCTCCAGGAAGAACTCCTTGTTTCTGACAGGGTAAGCTAGGCAGGGCGCTTGTGAGAGGCTTCTTTTTAGTTGTCTTACTGCCTCGGATTGTTCTGGACCCCATTCCCACTTGACCCCCCCCTTCAGGAGATGGATCAGGGGTCTGGTGATCTCTGCGTAGCCCTCAATGAACTTTCTGCTGTAATTAGTCAGTCCAAGGAGGCTCCTTAGTTCCCGCAGAGTTGCGGGGTCTTTCAGTTTCTGAAGTGATTCCACTTTCTTTTCCTGGGGACAGAGACCCTGAGGAGTAATCTCATGCCCCAAGAAATTAAGACGGTTTCTACACCACTGTGCTTTCTGAAAGGAAAGTTTTGCTCCGGCGGCCCTCAACTGGGTCAGAACATAACGGATCTCCGCTATGTGTTCCTCCACAGATGAACTTTTGATGAGGACATCATCTACATAAGCCAGGTTACCCCTTGCACCCAGGTCGGGCATGGCCTTGTGTAGAAAAACGTTGATTCATTGCCGGAGTTGAGGTATCCGAAGGGAGTCCGGGTCCATGTGTACTGCTGGCCCCCAAAGGTAAAAGCCAGTTTGTATTGGTCCTCCCTGCTGACAGGCACGGTCCAGTATCCATTGGTCAGGTCTATTGCAGTGAATACCTGTGACCCCTGGATCTGGGCCAGCCCTTGGTCAATGTAGGGCAGAGGCCATCGGGAAGTGTGGACCCATTTGTTGAGCTCCCTAAGGTCAGCGCAGAGTCTCCACTGGCCGTTTGGCTTTAATATTCCCAGCACCGGATTATTGAAGGTGCTGTGGACGGGACGGATTATTCCCCTGGACTCAAGGTTCTTAATTATTTCAGTAAGGGACTCCATGGATGCGAGAGGCAAACGATATTGCTTCACAAACACTGGAGTCATGCCAGGGTCCGTGGGGATTGTTGTTGTGTGGATGTCGGTGCGGCCACAGTCATATGAGTCTACCGCAAAGAGATCTTGGAAATCCAAGAAAACTTGTTTCAACTTTTGCTTTTGTTCCAGAGTCACACAGGCATCAGCTAGGTTGACTCTCTCTTCCACCATCTGCCTGAAGCCTGGAAAGACTTCTGGTTTGGCTATTTCAGCGGCCCCCTCCAGCTGGGTGGAGAAGTCCCTGGTCAGAGTGCTGATTTGGACTGGAGGCTTCAGGTGGGAAAGGCAGCCCTCATGGACCTGGATAATCACCTCATCCCTCCTGAAGTCACAAGTCACATCTTCCTCACCATAAGGGCAAGAAGTGTACACCAGGAAGTTCCCCCCATGCCGGGTAAAAATCCTGTCTGGTGTTGTATTGTCATCACTGTCACTGTCAAAGCAGTCCTTGGGGATTGGCCCTAACAGTTCATTACCTAAATCTATGGAAAAATGTCGGTCATCAACCGCCATTCCAATAATGGTGCCTGCGGCTAGAGTAATACTCTTTAAGTCGCTGTTATCCACCTCTATTGGAATGGTGTCATGTTCTATGTTGACTAATGGAGTTGGGTTTACCCCCAACCCTTGCTGTTGGAGAGAAGCGTTTAGATGTATGTAAGCATCAGGGTTTTGCAGATATTGTCCTCTTTTAACTTTCACTTCCAGGGAGAATTGTCGGGTCCTTTCTGGGATGGTGACTTCCTCTTTGATCTGAATTTCAACTGCATAAGGTAGCAATTGAGCTGACCTAAATGCTTTTTCTGGATCATCAAAGCCCATGGGATTATCCGCTAATCGGGACTAAGCTTTGAAGTTTATTAGGTCCAAACTAATGGCAAAGCGATTGAGAATGTCACTGCCTAAGTAAAAGGCGGCAGTGACGTCTCGCATGACCCAACAATTATGGACTATGCTCTTGTTGCCAATGGAGATTTTGAGCATACACCTGCTTGGCAGGAGATGTTTGGAATTGGGTGCTTCCAGGTCCATTTCCCATTTGTCTATCAGTTTGAATGTGGGAATGGCTGGATCTTTTGGGAGTTGGCGGAACATGGCTTCGCTGATGAAGCTCTTACCGTTGTTCACACACACTCGAGCGAGAAAGAGTCCTTCCCAGCATTTAATTGGACAGGGATGAACAACTGCTCTCCAATTTGCTGAATATCAGCCAGGCTCTGAGCTGATTTCACATCTTTCTGGACTATAGGAGTGGGAGTTTCTGATTGTGGATTAGTATAGAATCTCAGAGTGTTTCCTTCCAGCGTGGAGTACCACTTCAGACTGGAAGGAAGGTTGATTTTCAGAAATAGAGAGGACCCCCCATCACCAGTCTGTTGTCCTACTGCTATTACTGTCACGTCTGGAATTTGGCTATTCTGGAAGGGAAATTCTACTTGGTTAGATTTTTGTTCAACCATGTGGCAGGTGCCGTTTAAACTAACATGGTTGACACTCTGTTTTAATTTTATTGGTCGGCTAGTCTGGGTCCAGAGGACCTTGTTTACACAATCTATTAGGGGTGACAACCTTCTCAGGAGGTCATTCCCTAGTAAACAAGGGGTGCCCTCTGGAGTCACAACTATGACCAGGTGTTTCAACTTGTGTCGCACAATTTTAATGTCCAAATCTGCCGTCCCCTCGACGGGAATTTCCTTCCCGTCAAAGTTCTGGAGTTGTCCAGGAAGTGAGGTGAGAGGAATTTGGTAATTCCCTCCCCTTCCTGCATTCAGTTCATCAAAGGCCCTTCTGGACAGAAGGGTAGCTTGAGATCCCGTGTCCACCAGCGCTGAAATCGTACCCTGCCCCTGTACTTGTACCGGGGCATAATATCTTCCCTCCTTCTCCTCAAGGGGGCACAGATAATGCACATTTTTGGACAACTGGTGGGCTAACTTTCTGGTTTTGGACATTGCAAGAGAAGAAATTTGGGCAGACTTCTGTGGAGAGCCTTGGGAATCTGAAAGAAAAAATTGGCAACTGGAGATCAGAGCCATTGTGGGTTCCCCTGGCTCCGGTTCCGGGCCGCCCCCCCCTTTTTGGAGGCAGTCACCAGGACGGGTTTGAACCAGGGGATTTTCTTGCTGTTGGTTCTGGGAAGAGATGGTGGGCGGCGGTAGCTCAGTCTCCACATCTCCCCAGTCTGGATTTGCATCCCTAGGGACCCATTTTTCTTTGGGAGGAGTTCCCCCCTCTCTGAAGGAGAAGATCCTTTTCCCAGGATCCTCTGAGGATCCCTCTCCCTCAAATTGGAAGATCTGTACCTCCTCCTCAAACTGAGTCTGTTTGGGTCTTTTGTTTCTCCTACCCCCCCTCTGCTCCTTAGGAGGCAGACTTTCAGGGGCAAGAGATTTTGTTTCCGGTTCCTGGGTTTCCAGGGGCTGTTTACAAGTGAGGAAGGAAGCTTCCTCCAAGGCATTACACCCCCCTTCCCCTTGTGCCTCCTCCCTGGGAACCGGTGAGTTATCGGGGTGCTGCCCCCGTCATTGTTCTGGAGCACCAGGTCCAGAGTTGGGTGCGTTCTGCGCCGGCATGCCGATCTGAGGGTTCTGCTGAGCCCTCAGTATGTGACCCAGATCCCGTGCCATGTTTTGAACCTGGCGCTCTAACTGGGAAACCTGCTCAGGCTGATACGGGGCCCTGTTTTCTCCCCTGGGCTGATCCCGGGAAGGGTAGCTATCCCTTCTTTGGTAGTACCCCTGGTTGGGAAGATTTGGATACCCCTCCGCCCTTGGCCTCCCCTCTCCCGGATTCGGTTGTCTGGGCTCAGGGAATTGGGGAAAGAAGGGTGGAGGATTTTGGGGCTGGAAGTTGGGTGGATACCTGGGGAAGAAGTTCTGCCCAGGGTTTGGTGAGTTTCTGCCCTCCTGTGAGAAGTTGGGAGGGAAGTTCTCTGGGTTAGGTGCTTGGCTGGATCCCCCCCCTTGGGCTGGAGGAGTCCACACATAACCCAGGAAGGGTCTGTTTCCCTTGTACCGGGGCTTACATAATCAGGAGAGCGAGGGACCCCATTTGTGGGGCTGCCTCCCTGGCCCCCTGTCTGTGACTGGCCCGAGGACCTTCTGGGCCTAGCATTATTAGGTGCAGGTAGGTTTTTAGGCCCCCCCATCTCCAACTCTAAAACGGGGGTGACCTTTACCTCTGCCACCTTGGCAGCAGCAGGGGTGTTGTTGACTTTGGGGTTTTTGGGCGCATTATTTTTATTTTCTATTGGCTTCTGCACCTCGTAGATCCGGGTCGCCTGTTCAATGACCCAGTCTAAAGATCTTTTCTCATGAAAATCCCTCACGAGCTGGGTCAATATGTATTTGGGCAAAGCATGGAAAAACGTATTAATAAATTCTCTGCTATCCGTGCGCACCCTTCTTGTGGTCTGTTCAAAAGCACGCTTTAACTCCTGCACAAATTCTTGTGGGGCCTGATCCTCCTCACATTGTAAATTGTAGGCTGTCTTGCGAGCCTCTTGAGGATTTCTATGAGTAGAAAAATGTTTCAAGATGGCCGCCTTATAGGTGGACCATCTTAAATGATTTTGGTCCTCCAGCCCTGCAAAGAAACTGGAGTATTCTGGGGAGAAGGTCCACTTTACATATTGAATACAGCCTTGGCTGTCCTTCAAATGGAAAGTCTCCATCATTTGCTCAAACAACTCTAAGTGCTCCCAAACAGAATATTTGGCGTTCTTATGATAAGGCGTGATGACGCTCCTGATTGCCTTAATCTGCTTTAAGGGGTCCTTAAGCAAGGCCCTTTTTGTCTTATTGGCCCTTTTGGTCCGGGTAACCCTGGTCCATTCATCTTCTGACTCAGAGGCACTGCTCCCAGAGGTTCCCGTCTGTTCTTCCAGGTTTTCCCGGATTCTGCGAGCCTGGGCATGGCTGGCAGAATGTGGGGACCTGGTCTCCTGTGTCCTGTACCGCTCAGAGGAGTCTTCAGATCCCTCCTTGCTGCCAGGATTTGATGGGTACCCCCCCACTGACCTAACTGGGCAGAGGTTTTCAGGATGCCCTTAATGTACCTACTCTCCTGGGGTTCCCCATCAAATTGCACTGTGCTTGGGTGCCCATACCCGGATGCCCGCCCCTCCATTCCTGGGTGGTACTGGCCTATGAGCCCCATGCTTCTGGCTGGATAGTAATCTGCCATCCCTGTGGCCCTGTGCTCATGTGCGCCAGGGGACATGGGGGTGGCAGAGTCCAGGGACTGAGAGAGATAAAGTCCTCTGGTACTAGGGCTCCTGGGGTTACGCTCAGGAGTCTCTCTTTCCCAGCGAACCTCATCTCTATCCGCCCCTGCTCCCTGTTGCAATGCAAGAGCCTGCGCCTTCAGTTCCTCAGTTAAGGCCTTACTAGACTCTATCAGTCTCTCCTGCATCGCTACCTGTTGTTGGAGTCTATCATTGTGCTGGCAGAGAGCCTCATTCTCTCTCTGTGCCTCCTGATTGGTCCTGGAGCACTGGGCCAGTCTTTGCTGCAGGAGGGTTACCTCCTGAGCTGTGTCCCTATTGGCCTGCTCCTTTCTTGCCAGAGCATCCTCCACCCTCCTGGTGTGTTCTAACAAGTTCTGGTGTTCTTTTTGGAGGTCACCCAGCCCCTGGAGGGCCAAGTGATTTTCTTCTGTTTTTCTTTTTAAATGGCAGACTTCCTGGCCTAAGGCGTCTCTTTCCTGGCTAAGAGCCTGCATTTGTGCCGCCAGGTCGTCCCTCTGCCTTTGAAAGGCACCAGCTTTCTGGCGTTCTTCATCAAACTCTGCCTGGGTATCCAGGTCTTTCAAAATCAGCTTGTTGCTCTCTGCCTTCACTCTATCTAGATGACTTTGCAGGGTGGCTACCTGCTCCGTGCATGCCCTGTTAAAGTCTAATTGTTGCTCCAGCTTTTTCTGGCTCTGCAGTAAGGAGTCCAAACTGTCTTGGTGCTCCTTCTGCAGGGCCAGAAATCTAGTATCCTGGTCAGCCTTTTCCTGTTGCAGTATATCCATGTCCTCCTTTATTTTAATGATATACTGCCTACTATCATTTTCTGACTCCTGGCTCCTCTGCAGCCTCTGCTCAGAAGAGTCCAGATCAGATTGGGCCTTCTGTAATGCCAGCAGTTGCCTACTCGCCAGATCTTGGCCTTCAGCACATTTGTCCTGCATGGCTCCCATATGTAAATATAAATATGCCGCTACCCTGGCAATCTTGTTGTGCTCATCCTTGGCCTTAGAGGACATATATAGTTCACTCAGGGCCACATGTAAGGGACCCTGGTCTCTCCATTTATCTGACCCTGTTTCCGTGATCTGGGGTGCGATTGCTTGCAACCAGACCGTCTGGTCCTGATGAGTCCACTCACCTCTCACAAATAACTTATGTAAGAAGTGCTCTCTGGCTATTTTCATGTCTAGTAAGGTCGTCATTCTAGAGATTTGAGTTCCTTCCTGACTTACAGAAGTTTGTATTTTATTTTTGCAAAACAGACCTTTTCCTTAGAGCGTTCCTTTGAGGAGTGCTTTACAGCGTAACACAGCGTGGTGATCCGACCGGATATGTGTATCTGGTCAACTGGCCCACTGTATTAATCTGCACAAGTGATAGATCTAATCCGGAATCCCCGGCTTCGAGCCCCCAATTTGTAAGAGGATTCAATTCAACACTACAGCTAAGTCAATGCCTAGTCTGGGATACTGAATGGAAACCCTTATTGATATATCTTTATGTCCAGTTCATGCGTTCTGGATGACTACCCCTATATAACACCCCTCTCTTGGAATCCCCCTGACCCCACTGAGCCAAGAAGTAGTTCTGTTTTGCAAGTTTAAAAGGTTTATTTGAGAATTTAAACAATATATATATATATATATATATATATATATATCACACTTTATGATAAATTATTAATTGGATATCACACTTAATCTGAGCAGTAATCAATAATGGATAGTCTGGCACTAGCACACTTGTGAATAGGAACAGAAGAATAAGGTGGTAGAGAATACTTTATATAAGTTCAGATGGATGTAATGTTGAATGAAAAATGCAATACAGAAAATACTCAATATGATTTCAACAAAACAATGTAATCACTTTTCTCTGGCAATTCACCCCCCCCCCCCTTTTATGCAATGCAAGGAAATGGAAGGAAAGCACACAGTTCTCAGAAATGCAATCAAATGTAATTCAGTTCACCCCAGCAAGCTTAGACTACAGAAGTTTGAAACACAGGCCCAAAATGCTTTTATATGTGCTGGCAATGAAGTGAGGAATATGCTGAAAATGGTTTTAATTCCCTCTAGAGGTTCAGGGTGAGTGGTATCTAGTTAATATTAGTCCAGGCTCACTCTAGCAATGATTCAGGGATGGTTCTTACGAGGCAAACAAATTTTTAGCAAGGAAAGTAAAGAATCTGCTGTTTTCACACGTGGAGAAATTTGTAAATCGCGGTAGATTCGCGAGTGCGTTTTTCGCGATTGCAGCAGAAGTATCGGGGGTAGGAATGCGGTGCGTTGAAAAGCCAAGATTCTAAGCTTTCAGAGGAAAGTTGAACCAAGTTCCTAGCACAAACGGTTACGGAGTTATGAACGATTTTGTGAAGGTTGTTTTTCGGATTTGAAAAACTTGCAGCTAAAAAAATGACAAGTGACAGCTTTGCAAATGACAGGTGACAACTTCTAGGAGACAGTTGTGGTTAGATTAAAATAGATTGAATTATATTATTTTAACTAAGAGATTGGTTCTGCACAGTTCTGCTAGGTACTCACAATATATTTAGAAATAGGCCTCGCCACGGATCTGGTCAGGTTTTCGGACTGTACTCCGGTCTGGTCTCGGCACTTCACAGTGATCTGGGTCAGCTCTCTGGTTCTGCTAACAGTGGTCTGGGTCAGCTCTGCTCTGCCTCTGGTTCTGGATATTGATAGATTTGAAGTCTGGATCTCTGGATGTGGTATGGTCCGGCAGAGTGCGTTGCAGCAAATGGAATTGAATCTCCCTATCTGTCCTGACTGTCTGCTTTTATGTGTTTTGAAAATGGGTGTGTGTGCAGCATCACTAGGCTCTACCCCTCTCCACTTGTCATTGGCCACTTCATCCTCTTCCCCTTGATTGGGGGAATGAAATGAAGTGTCATCATGATGAGGTCTGTTTATTGTACAGAGAACCCACCCCTGTCAAATTACACACAATCTATATTTTGACCCAAAAGACATATTTGCACAGGTACACATTTGTTTAAAATTACATGCACCCATCACATATCACAGGAGGTATACCCTGTCCAAATCTGCTCTTCCTGGGAGCTTGCATTCAGAAATGGCAACATATTTCACTTTTTGGTCAAGTTACCAATATCAGATTCTTACTCAAATTTACCCAAATGTGTGCAAGGCATGCAGGCATTGATTGATGAAGTATCAGACTTTTCACATGCAGACATTTTAAGTAATACCCTCTTAACTGCTAGTTTGCCCCCAGAACATCACACAAATTGGAGTTTGGGCTTGAATTGAAGGTACATTTTTTAAATTAAGGCTCTCAAATTTATACATTTCTGTCATTTGATTATAAAGAGTTATCAGTGTTTCTGTAAAATATATATTTTGCTTTCAATTCAGTTCTCAGAGTGTTGGAGTCCGCCTCCAAGACTTGGGTGGGTCAGTCACATGTGTCTTCTTGCAGGCAGGCCTTTGTTGACAGGAAACAGTCAAAATCAACATATCCTATTCAATTGCAAGAGCCTATTGTGTGGTCTCCAGGAGGCTCCCTGCCAGTCTGCCTTCTATCAATCAAGAGGTCATGTGAGATTCTAACTCCTGGTGTGAATCTCTAGAGGTGAGAGGGTTTCCCAGGCTTCAGGCCTCTGGGAACAGCAGGTGGCTAATTTTTAATTAAAATGCAGCCTTTGAAGTCAGCTGAGTCAAATCCCTTTGTCAGCAACTGCACTCAGTTCTCCTGTCAGAGTTTAGACCGCTAGCGCCGCCTTGAGGATTTTGTTGGTACTGCATGCAATTTTGGGATCTTTCTTGGATTAATGCATTCTAAACAGGAATGGTTCTTACATGGTAGTAAATCCTTGCTTAACATTGTTTTGATGGGGCTCCTTACAGTAAGATGGTTATGTGGAACCCCACAAAAGGGTTGAATCTTTAAAGTGGTCCAATGAGCCACGATTTCAGCAACTTTTTGACATCAGTAACAGTGGATTTTGTTAACAAAGATCTTTCTTTACACTGGTGGGTGGCAAGTTAGGTAACCATTTTGGTGTGCGCACAAACTGCGTGGTTCTCCTGGATTCTGGCGCACTTGTGGGCTTTTTGGCCATCTTGGATTTTCTAAGCCCACAGCACCAAATGTTGCAGCATGATAGTCCAAACATGGGTCAGGACACCCAACAGACCAGAGCGCCTTGCTGACCCTGCCCAGTCCGATGTGCCAGTCGTCTGTCCTAAACCAGATCCAATCCTGACCAGAACTGATGGTCCCAATTTAAAAATGTATCCAGTGAGTATAAATAGGAAGAATTGTGTCACTAGTATATGTACTTGCATAGTCTTATCCCTATCTTAGACCCATCCTATCTTGTATGCAGAACCTGTATTATTAGGAGCATTGTTGCATTGTCTGAAAGCTCTCTCCAACCCATCCTATCTTCCCTTCATAACCAGTATTGTTAAAACTATCTCTGCGCTGATCCTTTTCTCATCTGGAGAAGGCGAGCTTCCTTAGCAGGCAGTCACCCTGATCAAGCGACTGTGTTCCTGTGTGGTATTCGTTTTGGTCATAGTCATCCTCTAGTGTAAGCAACCCATTTGTCATTTTAAAAGTGCATTCCTGTTTTCCATTCTTGCGCCTGTCTCGAAAAAAAACGACCTCTACTAAAACATCTGTAACTCCCTCAGTTTTTGTGTTAGAAACAACTCCTGCTCATAGCTAACATCCACAGCTTTCCATCGCACCTAAAACTGCATTCCAAATCAATGTGATTCTCCCGTTATCGCGAATATCGATCAGTGAAAAGTTTGCCGCAAATGTTCGTTTTGGGAAATTTTTACACATGTAAAACAGCTTTTAATTTCTTCCGACTTGAATTTTAAGATTTCAAATGTTTTCTTTGGATTAACTCATTGCTTGTGTTTGTGTGCAACTATCCAAAGCAGCTCCCATAAGAATTTATAACAATTTCAGCAATTTTGACCATATTTGGTGTTTTTGTCCAGTCCGTTCTAAAGATAACTTTAAAAGCCATTTTGACAGTTTGACAGTCAATTCCATTTTCTCTTGTGTTTGCTGGGGGAAAGTGGGATTGAATTCTGCCATTCCTGAAAACCTGTTCTCTCCTCCTATCTCTTTACATTACCTATTGGGGGTTGAGGGGTGTGCAGGGGGACCTCTAACCACAGTGCTATCTGCTCTGAACCCACACACAAGTATTATTTCTGTGCTGAATTGTTTTTCTCACTACTTACTCCTCGTGTATTAAAGAGATTATTCAGTGTTACGTCCCCCCGTTGGTGATTGTTGTGTACCTATTGAAACATAAGGTGATTAAATTTTAAATACATAAATAAATATTTACCTTTGCAAACCAGCCTGATTCCTGGTTCAGCTCACGGGGGGGGGCTGACTGTAAGGGACTGCCTCGCTCTTTGCCTTGAATCCAGGTCATGGAGGTAGCATATATATGTACTACTTGCAATCGTCTTCCTGGCGCTCAACAGCATACAGCATCAAGCCAGGCTTATGGAGGTTTTCTGTGGGATCAAGTTGGTGTTGAGACAGTCGAGTTGGTTTGAAATGGGGAAAACAGGGTGCACTTCAACAAGTGGAAATCGGGTCAAGACTCAAAGGAAGCTTGATGTGTACATCCGTGTGGTTCAATAGCTAAAATATGTCTTAACATGTTGTTTCATCTGCGCTTCAGTGAGCCTGTTGGACAAAGTCCAATGATGTAAGGTGTGCGATGGTGGAGTCAATGCCTTGAAATGGCTTGAATCGGTTTGAGAGAATGTCAAAATCAGCAACAGTGTGTCTTGTAGCAGCTCAAAAGTTACTTGAGTGCAGTTTTGTTGGCTCAAATGCAGTTGATTTTTGGTTGCTCTGGGACCATGTCCTGGGTTTTAACATATGGGCAATTCCTTCTTCAGAACTTGTTGGCCAGGAATGTTGCTAGAGAACATTTTTAGGTTTGCCAATTCCAGGGGTCATTGTCCCGGGCAAGGTTGTTTCTGCAGCAGGCACATTGTTCCAGCATCAGATACCCCTAAATGTTACCCTGGATTGGTTTAGTTGGTCCTTGCAACTGTAATCTTGTTTGCACTGCTTTGACAATCTTCAAACTGTGTTTGACACAGTTTGAATGGTCAGGACCCACTGTGCTGCTTTTGGCACTATTCACGTGTTTAAACTGCTTCAAACTGCTTGTCTGCATCTTTGGACCGGCTCAATTAAGCCTCACAGCTGTATCCCTCTTTGCCACCTCAGCTTGAACACCAGCTCACTGCTCTGGAAGCCTTCAACTCATTGCATCTTTGAACACTGGAACATACCAGCAAGACCTTGCCTCAACCCAAGTCAAACCGCTGGAAGCCATCTTGTCACTCATTGACTTGACCCAGCAGCAAAATACTGTCTCGAACAGACTCAACCATTGATCTGAACATATTGGTCCCTCTGAACTGCACCACATCAAGTCCTGACTCATTCCACACATAGCCACTCTCGTTGCTGCTTCACTGCCAGGATCAATGTGACTCAAAACATCTCGAACCGTGTTGAACTCCAAGCAAAGCCCTGAAAAGGCCTGTCAAACCACCTCAGACAAAGAATAAGGTACTGTCAAGATGCCCTGCTCCCCTGGTCTGCTTTTGACACCATAGTGTATTATAGGGCCCTTTTTCAATCCTGTTCTTAAATGACTTATGGGCCCCAATACAAGTTTAGCAGTATTTTGGTGGTAAATCTGCAGGATATGGCCAAATGGAATTACTGTTGCCACCTCTTGGTCCCACAGTTTTACTGCAAGTTTCAAACTGGTGGTAGGTGATGTAAATTCCCATTTCCAGAGTCCATAGGACTCCATGGGGATTTTGGCAGAATTACCGCTGGCAGTGAGGTGGAACATCCTCCACCTTATCACCAAAGCTGTAGTATGGCAGTGCAGGAATGCAGCAGTAATGCATTTACCACAATTTATTTCCCACACCACCGTACTCGTAATGAGGCCCATATTCTTTTGGAACATTGACATTGCTTCAATTCCTTGTCTGATCACCCGTGCTCAAGTACCCAGAGTGCCACTTGCCACTTCTTCAGTGTCTGCTTTCTCTTACATGAATAGTTTTTTTCCTGTGTTTTCTAGTTAATAATTAGTATTTTTATATTGTTTAATTAAAGTATATATGTCTTGATTGGACATTCTTTTATTTTGGAGTCTCTACCTTTGCTGTTTGGGTTGTTACTTTGATCACTTCAGACATTTCCTGAGAGTATAGCCTGTCCTTTGCCCACGCTACCACAAATGTCACAGGAGGAATATACATTGGGCTGTGTCCGTTTAAACTTTATGACTGGGGTCAATGCTGGTTTAGTAGCTGTTTCGGCCAGAGTCAGCGATTTAGCCACTACTCATCCCTGTTCTCCTGCAATGTCACCTTCTGTATGGATTCAGGAAGAAGAGAAGTCAGCCTCCTTGCAACAGTATATAAGAAACAGGCCTCGAACACTGATTTTGGTTGAACTTTGGAATCTTGAACATTTATATTGAGGAACCCTGTGGCATAGAGTGGGGGAAGGACTGTGTTTTTGGTTACTTTGATAGAGGAGCCCCATTACCCAAAACCTCAATCCAGGGATAGACTTGTGAAGCATTATTTGTTTATGTTGAGACAACCTATCATCCTCACCCTCTTATTTCTTAGTTTGGCCAGTGTTATCCTGATGCAGGAACTGTTTGATCTGAGAACAATCCTGAAACTTAAAAATGTGGTTAAATATGTTTGCAAATAAAACACTTAAACATATCTTTCTTAGACAGACCTTGTTACTGGTGGCATTTGTGAAGAGGTGGTGACACCACAGTCCACATGGTGGATCCTCAATATAGGGCCCATTGTTAAATGCAAACCATGATTGTTGGAATAATTTAGATTCCAGCAGGCTGTTGTCAGGAATGTGCATGCTGCTCTGTGGCTGCCATGTTGTCGAACTACATGGCAGCTGCTGGTGTGTCTGTAGACTGGACCCATGTGATTGAACACGTAGCATTTAGAAAGTGAGTGCTTATTAACGGAGCATACTTTCTGAGAGAGAGAAAAGTAAAAAATACAAACTATCAGGACTGCTCACTTGCCCCAAGGAAATTCATACACACGTCCTGATACAATGTGGTGCAAGGGTTAAACTCTGTAGTGCACCCGGCAAAAGACTGACCATGAAAGTACTACTCAAATGAAAGAAAACCACAGACGCAAAACACATAAGTATGAGAATGTCCACACATTAGAAGTATTTCTCAGACGTGCCAGCACCCATCACTGAAGCTAAAGCTGTGTACTCCACAACTAGCATGGAATACTCTAATAGCAGTAAATCCCTCTTTGTGGCATACACACTCTGCTCCAGCTCATTGCCTGAACCGGTAAAGCCAGAGAGTGCAGGAATATATATTGCAATTAACAACATCTTCAACAACAAGATTTATAAATCGGCCAACATATCAGTGCTTCAGAACCAGTGGCCTCCTTCCCCCACAATCCCATCTCATGGAAAATACAACCCTTGCCCACATCTCGCAGCTTCGCCACCAGAACCTCAATGATACCGTTGTGCCTCTAAAGTGTACCTCATCCAAGGAAACCTTCCCTATGCCATTATGAAACCGTTCTCAAGATCTGCCATCATCTCCCACTCCAGATATTCAAGTATTCACTGGATCTGGGCAACTCACCAAATACCTTAAAACAGGATTAATCTACCCACCCCTCAAAGAAAACACTGTAGACCCAGACAACAAATCTGGATTTAGACCCAGATGCAAAATGGAAACTGCCAACTGCTGCTATCCAGTTCATAGTTGACATTTTACATGGGTAAGTGTGACTCCTGCCTTGCTCCTCGTTGATCTCTCTGCCGTGATTGAGATTGTCTGCCACTTCACATTTACAAGTATACTAACAGATATACTAGGGTTCACAATCACAGTCATAACTGGTTCACCTCATACCACTCAGACAGATAGCAATATGCCCAGATTGGCAACTTCAGATCTGACATTGCCTAATCATCTTCAGAGCCCAGCTGAGATAAGTGCTCTGAGCAGTGTTCTCCAATCTCCATTTGAAACCACATGGGTCACTTCTAAATGTCTCTAATGTCACCAAATCAAATTAATCCAACTTGGCTATCCATCAAAACAAGACGCCATCATAATGGAATGCATCTTGATGGAGTCCCACCTTTGTTGGGCAGATATGCCTAATCGCTCAAGTTCATTATTGACAACAATATCTGCTTCTGATAATATGTGAACAAAAAATCCCAAACTACCTGGTATCAACAAGAACTCTTCCAGAGGAAAAAAGCCTTGTATCCACTGGAGGGTTTCAAAACCATGGTCCTGGACCTGGTAACCGCACACTAATATGGAGGGAACCCTGTGCATACCTGCCCTCCTTAGGACTGTTCAACCACATTATGGAAGAAATGTGACCACATTTCGCCATCATAGGATAAGGTTACTGTCTACCCATCATTACCAGATCACTCTTCAAAACTGCTTTCATCACATACATGGCAATACCTGCCCAAACATCAACCTACTTAGACATGTGGGCTCAGGTGAAATGCGCCCAATTAGGAGGCAGACCATTGCAAGGTTTGAGACTAAACTGGCACACAAAAATAAAACCAAGAAACAGGCCTTTTGTTGCTTTTCCCCAGACTACTGGACCTCCATCCTAGTTGCAAACAGGAATGTGCCAAAGTTTCTGCAGTTCAGGATGTCACACAAAAATATTTTCTTCTGGGAATGTTGTTGGGGTTATCCGTGTTAGGGAGAATTCTCTTAAAAGGCTCATTTCCCTTACCTAAAAAGTCCCCCAGCAGCTTTGCTGGATTTCAGGGGTTTTAGGACATCATTTGGAGGCTATTCCGTCATTATATTGAAAGGAAAGAACGTCGTTGTGGAAACAGTTGTTTTTTTATCCTTACATTATCAGGCACTTTCGCCACGTATTCTAGGACTGGAGTTTGTTTATATAACTGCGCCAGTGCTAGAATATGATCAAACTGCTGAAAGATGTCATGTGCACCTACTCGTGTCAATGTTTTTTCCTTTACTTTGTAAAATACTGGGCTTTCATGAGGTGCATAGTGTGGTCTTTGTGTGGTTATTTGCACTGCTCTGCACTACCACATGGCTTTAGTTTGTACCTTTGTTGATGATACTTATCTCCTGCTCGGGGGATGCTAACTGGGTGTAAACTGATACACGGCTCCTCGTACCATGCGTTATGACATCAGTGAGTGCACGACCCGAAATATTCTTCAACTCAATGATAGCAACATACAGGTTTCTACATGTGCAGAAAGGGGAGTAAGGCTATGATCATACGCAGTTGGCCAACATAAATGAGAATCCATAACACATTGATCTCTTGTTTATAAATCTGGGCTACCTTATTCTTAGCCAGCAGTCATATATTCCTGAAGTCATAGCAGTCAGCAAAATGTGTCTTTCATCTGTCTGTAAAGGTTGTCTTTTAACTAAAAACTAAACATAACCAAATATACAATGATGCGTTATTTATATAGCGCTTTACATGGAACATATAAACATACAATACCCCCCAAACAGAGTTGGTGCTCATTTATCAACCTCAGAAGGAAGAAAGGCTGAGTTGGAGTTGCCGAGATTCGATCCTGCAACCTGCAGATGACACACAGGTCACAGTCGCAAGCCATCAATCTCCTGAGCTCGCTTACCAACTGCAGTTGTCACTGCTCCCTTCATCTGTTTCACAATGAACTACTTACTGCAGGTCTGTGTACCCCAGAATGCCATGCCATCGTCTATTCTTGTTTTCCTCAATGTTCTTACCCCCTGCACTACACCTCTTGCGCTGGGGTGCACTGTGTCCTTAATGTGCAGCATTCTGTTTCTTCCCAGCTACGCTTGCACTTTATAAATCCCATGCATGGCCACACACAGACATGCATGCAGTGTTTATAATTTGAGTGCTGCCTAGTGTATACACTCTCACTATGTGTTCAATGCCCTTTGCATTGGTGTGATTTTCAGCACCTCCCCCACAATACGCTGTGAACTTTTCCCAAGCATCTAAAAGGTCAAGCAAGGAGTCTTCAAGGAGGCCTGTGGCATGCAACATTGTAGGACTAGCTACTCAAGAAGGCATTTGACCAGTTCCCGATTGGTAGAACTTTATAATTTAGGTCTTGGGCCTGCCCTGTTTGAGACCAACTCATCTTTGGGGATCTGGGAGCTCAACTAAAGCAGATTAAGCCTGCAGCAGATGTTCCATGTGGAAGCGAGCTGGTGTGGTAGGGAGCGGTTCTCAATACTTTCTTTTTAAAAAAAAAGTTTTACTGTTCCTGAAGTTTTATTTTTAAAAGAAACAATTCCGGAATGGTTTACTTTTAAAATAAAAGTGTAGGAAGAAGTTGAAACGTGCACTTCAGCACACTGCACTGAACGTTCCCTTAAATAGCAGGCGCGTTTGTTTAGGGGTTTGGATTGCGCGTGGGAGGGGCGTGGCAGTGGGGTTTTGTGGGGACTGGGCAGGCCAGCAGGAAACATAATTCCACTACTTCTTCTCGTACACTTCGACCACTGCGTGCCAGGGGCCAGATTACAGAAACTTTGCGCCAATGCAAGGGCAAAGTCGCACGGCATTAGCACTAGGGCAAAGTTTGCCCTATTTTTAAAAACACTGGCACACACTAGAAAACTACTGCACCATGACAAGGGCAGTTTGGCATATTAAAAGCACCATGGCAAAAATTGTCCTAGTGCAAAAAAGATGAATTTCTACTGCATTTTTGCAGCAGGGCAAAGTTTTCCCTAGTGCTAATACAGAACGGTATTAGCACTAGGGCAAACTTTTCCCTGATGCAAAAATGCATCAAAAATGTATCTTTTTTGCACTAGGGCAATTGTTTTCCCTCATGCTTTTAATATGTCAAACTGCACTTGTCATGGTGCATTAGTTTTCTAATGTGTCCCAGTGTATTTAAAAATAGGGCAAACTTTGCCCTAGTGCTAATATTGCACTTGCACCGGTGCAACGTTTCTTTAATCTGGCCCAGGTGTGCATAATGCGATTTTATAGAGTCCTAATGCCACCAGATGGCCGGCCACTTGACAACGCTTGCAAAATGTCCAGCAATTGGACAGAAACAGGTCGAATTTCCAGTGGCGACTTAAAAGCCTGTGGCCAGTAGGTGGTGCAATCGTTTTATAAAAGCACAGGTACAATCTAAATGCATCACGTGCCCAATGTCCCACGCTACTATGAGCACACCCATGTAAATTCAATTATCTTTAAAAGGTACCCATACATAATAAAATCCTCTTTCATTACTGTTTGGGTTGGTATCAACAGAAATCTCGGTAGAAGGTTTGTTGTTTCACTGCAGTGCAGTGATCCTCGGCAGAGCACTAATGCCTGTAAATATGTGAAAGGACAGGGAACGCATTGAAGTTTCGGAGCTACGAAGAGTTGAACAACAGCTCCATAGAAACACTGCTTGCAGCCAAGGTGACACAGTGCCCTTGCTCAGCGCGAACGCATGTTACAGACAGACATAACACGTCGAGATGAAACGCTTTCTGCGAGGGAAGGTATGCGATTCAACAATGAAATCATGTTTCTGCCTGACCTCTCGCCATATGATTCACTGTCTCCTCTCCGCCTTTGCCTGGCAAGAGAACAAGAGTGTCATTCTAAATACCGCCACGACATCTTCAGAAACACTCAGGCGTGAAGGACCTCATTTCTTGCAGGTCCCTCTTTCCTTTCAGAGTGACCTGAATGGACAAAGTTGCAGTGACATCTAGACATGTGCCTGGCAGGCGGGAGTGAACAGAGAGTAGGGGGAAAAAGTCACAGGTCAAGTTGTGTTCGAGTCTGGACTTCATTCGTGTTGAACAGTATGTCATCCAAATCGGGTACAATGCAGGGCGTGGGGGACTGACAACCAAAAGTGTCCATTGAAAGGTTTTTCAGAGTGGACCCATGTTACAGCGCGCGAGCAAGCCCAACTTCTCTAAGTGGGGTGTGGAGGTTTTCCCAAAATAACATTTTGAGAAATAGGTCAAAAAAGTGAATTTTTAAGCACAAATGCCCTTGTATAAGGATTAAGCATAAGTATTTAAACATAGCACAAAATGATATATAGCATTTGATAAATGTTAGGAATAATATACAAGAAGCTTTATGAAGATATGTGCTGTCATCAGAGATGTCATCACTGACATTTGTGATGTCATGTTTGATGTCCTGGGAATTTTACGGTTGTTTAGCTTACCATAACTGACGAATTTCTGAGGTTTTTCAGTTTTCTTTGTAACCATAATGTCCCTTTAGCAACGTTTTTTCATTGAATTGCATAGGTTTGTATCATTGCAACTTAACCATGACATCCTTTTAACAAAGTTTTTTCTTTGAATTTCATAGGTTTTTATTAGTGCAATTGAACCATAACGTCCCTTTAACAAAATGTTTTAATTACATTTCATTGATTTTTATTAGTGGAACTTAACTACAACGTCCCTTTAACAAAGTTTTTCAGAGATTTTCATGGGTTTTTACCAGTGAATTCTATTTTCCTAAAACTTACTAATACTATACTTACCCCAATATAGCAACATTTGTGTCCAATGTACAAAGTTGCACCTTAAAACTCTGCCATTTCCCACCATATAGCATGATTTCTAACAGTTATATACACTTTTTGCAACTTTTTCCACTGTTTTTGCATCTGTCGACGTCCGTGAACTTCTGACATCATCGCAGACCTTCCGGAGAGTGCCATGTACCCATGTGCTTGCACGCGGCATGATGACGTGTCCATGAACGCGTTTGCCCTTCACTTCGGGTCCTTGCTTCGAGGACAGTTCAGAACTGCATTTTCTACTGATCTAGGAACTTTGAAGCTCAAAATGTAGCCTTGCACAGCTCCTACACCTATTCTTACTCATTATCCATTAACAATCTAGTACAAAGCACATACTTGGAAGAATAGTAGCAAAACTACTATTTATCTTAAAAATGGCATCACCTATTGCATCACTACTTCCCAAGAGCCACCACCACCACCAACTCGAAGACCTACACAATAAAAAAAGAACAGTATTTCCAAAGACAATGAAGAGAACAAAGAAGATGAGGTAGAGGATGAGGTAGAGGAACTGCCTACCTCTAGCACCCAGAGAGAATCATGGATGCGGCTGTTCTTTACCACTATTGGGAATGTACCAAAGGCTAAAGCTACAAAGGTGAAATGCACTGTACTCGGGCGCAGCCTACCTGGACAATACTCCTACTGGACCACATCCGTGCACTGTCACACCAAATCCAACCAACGCAATGCTCTCAGAAAGATGGTTCCTTTCTTAGCAAGTAGTAGACTGTCTTCCTCCACATCATCTTCCTCAACCAATACTTTAACCACACAGCCTACTTCTGTGGGACACAAAATCTCACAAGGTACCTTGCAAGCAATAAAAGAGGCTGTGTATCCATATCTTTCGAAGACAACAGTCCTCTGTATATACTGCAACACACCACTCTGCAGGGGGAAGCAATTTCGAAGTTTTGAAGCTATAATCAAGTAGCATGAGAAACACTGGCCACTACCTTAAAAGTAACACACATGCAACATCTCCCCTTGTCCACCTGTCCCTCCATATTAGTGCTTGGTGCCTCTTCTCTCATTTCCCTCCCCACCTTACGTTCTAAGCTGTCCTGCACACATTTCTGTTTTTTAAAACAACAAAAGAAAGGTTCCTTGCACAGTAAAAAAATCTCCTTATGCATCAGAAGCTGGTGGAATAACATATGTCACACACAAAGGATGGAACGCTGTATGGCTAACAACCTAAACTCTATTCCCAAGTACAATGCCAAATGGTCCTTCTTCATCCGCTATTTGGATCATTTTAATGTTACCACGCATGGAAGGTGACCTTCTCAGGTCTCTTATATTCCTTGAATGTTCCTTGCATTCTACTATCTGTATATTATCTCTGATGCCAAAATGATTATGCTTCTGGAAATGTTTCTCTAGTTTCTTGAATCTGTTCACTATGCTCCCTCTCCTTCCCTTTTGTCTCTTGTGTGTTTTATATTGGTCTCATGTTTGTTCCACGTTTGTCTCTCCCCCACTCAATTAACCTTAATGCAGTGTCTTTCATTGCTTAGTCTTTCACTATTCATAGTCCCATAATCCACTTATTTATTTACTATGTTTCATAGTTGAAGTTATATATAAGTTAATTAGATCACAGTGTATTCTGTTGCATGCTCTTTAGAAATTCTTGTTTGTTCTTGTTATCCTCCTTCAACTGAACTACTAATAGATAACTGCATTATGTTGATAAACAATGATTTTATTGTTCTACATATATCAATAAAGACTATTAAAATAATAAATAAATTAGAACAAAAAAAATCTCATAGACTACATCTACTGTACATTTCTCATTAAACTAGATAGACTCAATAAGTTTTTCCAACATTTCCATTAGCATTTTGTGTTATGCTAATGGGAATAATGTGGCGTTCATCCCCTGTTCCAGGAAATGGAACAGGGGATAACAACCCCGGCAGTCCAAGTTATTGACCCAAGTGAAGTGTATCTGTGTGCGCCCTGATGCCTGCGGGCTTCGGCGCATTATAAATAAATAAATAATGAGGGCTCCAGACCATTATCATCCATTCCAGGCCCTGCAATGGGCGATAAAGGCCATTAGCACCCAGGTTCCCAAAGCGGGAACCCAGGGTGCTATAAAATGTATTTTTCTTCCTACAGTGGTACGGCTGCAGCGTCCCGCTGTAGGAAGGGAAATCCTTTTCCAAGATGGCCACCATGGAAACAGAAGGCAGGGCCCCTCTTCCCTTTCCATTGCAGCCTGCAGAAGGCGAAGGCAGAACCCTATAACCAGATTACCACAAGCACATTTATTTTCCCTTTCAAACCTATCCCACTTTCAAATAACTTTACCACATATTTTTATTTTTTATTTTATTATATAACATTTGTTACACACCCAGACCCGGAGGTATCACGGCGTAGATACAGACAGAGGCAGAATACAATCTTAGAAATGATAAAAACATGAAAACAGCAATACAGGTTTACAATATTACAATATGTACATTTATATACAGTGCAGGATTTGCGTCGGTCAGGGGTGCAAAATATCTGGGATCAACTAGGCCTGGTTAAATAACCACGTCTTAAGTAATTTTTTGAATAGTGGGAAGGATTGTTCATTCTTGATGTTAATGGGTAAGGTATTCCAGTGCCTCGGAGCGAGTACTTTGAAACTGCTGCCTCCTGATTTTTCTCTTTTGTAACCTGGGATTTCGAGGTTTTCACTGTTATTCAGTCTGAGGTGCCTGGTGTGGGATTTCTTCATGACTGTGTTGAGAAGGTATTTGGGAGCTTTGTTGGTGATACATTTATGGGCAATACCGAGGGTTTTGAATAGTATTCTGGCTTTGATGGGAAGCCAATGATTTTGTCTCCTGATACTAGAGATATGCTCGGATTTTTTTTATGCCAAGTGCAGCACGGAGGGCTTTGTTCTGCATGAGTTGGAGTTTGGAAAGGTTGGTGTTAGAAGTACCTAGGAAGAAGGTGTTACAATAGTCGAGTTTTGATAGTATGAGCGCTCTTGCTAGTGTAATGCAGTTTTCTGGTGTGAGGAATTTGTGACTAAGAGAAATCAGTTTGGCTGTGTAGGAGGTGGAAGAAGCAAGGGTGCTTACTTGCTTAGTCATGGTGAGTGTTGCGTCAAGTTAGACCCCTAGTGTCTTTACTTGTTTGAGAACTGGGATAGTGGTGCCATCAATGGTGAATGATGAATATATAGGCTGAAGGGATGCGATTTTCGACGCTGTTCCATAGCTGGTCCTAGATGGACATGACTACTTTAACCCCATTTGTTGTCTCTTGTGGTCATGGCCAGTAGCCAGATTGTCCAGGTCATGACCTTATACGATGACCCGGAAAATCTGGCCACTGCCCATGGGCACAGGCTATACCTCAGTCACCAAAGGTATATCAAAATGTTTTGCACCTACATTATGACACTTGTCAAAAAATAAAACACTGGCACATTTGCAAAAACATGCTTTAAGGTCCTTGCCAATGCTCCTTACACGAGTTTGCTTGAAATCCGCCCATGTTTTATTTTTTCATTTGTGTCAAAATGTATGTACATACAATAATGATATAACTTAGCCCCCAAGATCCATTCAGACTTTACACAAACATTCAAGGTTGGGTCTATAATCTTTCTGAAATTTTTGTCCACATTTGTCAAACGGCAATATAGTTATAAGCCATTTAAAAATGTACAGACCACCTCTAAGTTAGCCCCCTCTTGAGAAAATCCCACCAAACTTTACAAAAACATTTATATCTCGATTTAAAATGGTTTTGCAAACTTGTGTAGATTCGTCAAATGGCACCACATTTATAAGCCTTCACCTTATTTTGGGACCCCCTCTTGACAGCATCTGACCAAACCATTCAGAACCAGCTCTAGAATAGAATTCCATAATTTCATGCAGTTTCGTTGAGTGACGCCAAAGTTATAAGCCATCCAAAAACTGATTTTCACCAATCCTGTAATGCAGAAGTAGGCACAGATGTCCCCGAACATCTCAAGTGTTCCAAAACATCACAGGACTGTACCCGAACATCTGGAGTGTTTGCAGACTTCGGGGGTGAAAACCACCCATTTGTTGGCTTCTTTTGGCCACATCCCATCCCATCCTCATCACCCCTCACCTCCGCAGAGAATGTTTGATATGTTTGACAAGTGCAATGTTGTGTTTTTTTAATATGTCTTTAGCGCACTTCATGATTTTCACCATTCAATCAGTGGGCGCGTCCGATGATCGCGGACATCACAGCACCCTCTAGGCCAATCGGATGCCTGTCCTTGGACCGAATAGGGAAATGTGTCCGCGGACCGAACCCAGATATCACACATTTTCTTGCACCTACTTTTTGGTTATTGGATGGATTGACACCAAATTTACAAGCCGTTGCGCCTCGCACAAATTTGGTGAAACTCCATCCATCGGTTTGGGCTGTAGGCGTGTTGAGCAACTTAACCATAACTACCCGGCCGCTACCGCAGGCCGTGTTTTATATATATACTAATTAAATACACCATCTGCAAAAATAACTAAACACTGTTCAAAACCGACCCCTGTGGAAAGAACGAGCGATGCAACACACTGGGTAAGAATAAAGGGGTGAAAGGCAATTCAACAGCCACAAAGTTCTTTAAAAAGGATATGTCTTAAGATGAAAAAGGTGCACACATGATCTAGCCACTATTTAGGGCACAAAATTGACCGGGTCAGTTATGGGTCAGTTGTACTTTTTGCAGGTCTTTGGCGTTCCAACGGCATTGAACTAGGATTCGAGATGTTGTGTGAGTGGATTGATCCCAGTTCAGTTTTGCCAAGTCCTGTTGGCCCAGAGAGGTTCAAAGGCAGTGTTCGAACGATGCAGTTCAGAGCGCTCAGGAGGATCGATTCAGAGCTGGTTCAAGACATGCAGTAACTACTGGGTCGAGTTGATACATGACGTTTCGGTAGTTCAAGTTAAAATTTGGTGATGGTTGGAAGCTGTGATCCTGATGTTCCGGTGTGCAGTCGAGGTTGGGCAAGGTCGAGCCATACTGCTGGTTCAAGTCAATGAGTGACACTCCAGGAGCTCGAGTCAAGTCAAGTGATGAGTGTTTGATTCGAGCCAAGCAAGTGACGGGCTCTGCCAGGACAAGATGCATCCCCACAAAAGTTTGAAGTTGCAAGCACTGTGGTTTGAATCTTCAGTTGAGTGCCAAAAACAGTACTGGTGTGTCCCTCTGGTTCAATGGTGGTTCAAAGCACGGTTTGAATTAGATTTTACCATTTGATGCATTAGAACAGGGGACTTTGCTGAGCTGGTCCTCCAGTTGCTGTGAGACCCACTCAATGGGTTCTAGGACAGAATTATTCCTTTCAGGGCCTGCTCTCCCAATGAAGGTGCTGAGAAGCAGGTCATTGTGCATAGCAAGAGTCTCCTCAATGTGTCCTGTGAGTGGGTATGGAGCGAGCTTGCCTATGCCTTGGACTGCTCCTTCTTTACCTCAGTGCCTGAGGGCTTTTGAGAGAACAACTCTTCTAATAAGAGGTCCAAACAAATTCTTCCCAAGATGTTTGTCCAAGATTGAATCAGTGAAGGAGTTGGAGAGCCCATCTTTTACAGGCACAAGTTTACAGGTGATTGGACTAAAGCAAGCCTACTTTAGAGGTCCAATTCCTGCCCTTGCCACGAGCAGTATTTGCCTTCTGACATCATGCCCAAAGTGCTGTGTATTAAAGGAAGTGAAGGGGACAGGAAGGGCAAGAGATAAAGAGAGAAAACAAGTTGGTGAAATCTTCCAATAGCTGGTATGATCTTCCACTGACTACACTAACTCCACCATCTTCCCTTGTCAATAGCATCAAAGGCCCTTTGGGTATGCAGCACCCTATTGTGAGGCTTGTCCTTTTGGGATAGTTGTGCCTTTTCCCAGACCAGTTTCTGCTGCAAAGCTGACTTACCAGAGAAAGGTGCTACCCGACCTCACAACAGATCAAAAGAGAGCCATAGCCATCCAGTAACTCTTCCCCTGCTGTGCTGGGTGCACAGTGCTGTACTACATATGAGAGATGGTAGCTGCCATGCCCTAACTGGTTTATATTTGAAGTTTACTACTGCCATCAGGATAATAACTCTCATAGTTATGTGATTTGGGAACGTGGGTGGATATCTGAAATCAGCCCACATGGCAATGATGTGACTGTCAATGCAGTTGTCACAGAGCACCTGTGCCCACTAACCCGGCTCTGTGCCATAGTAGAGTATCCACTGCAGATCAGGTTACGGATTCAGCAGTGAACAGGTGTACGTTATACTTTTGGCTCAGAGTTTGTGGAGAGGGTTGTCTGGTCAGCAGACTATCCTCTCTGAGAGAAAGTTACCTGCACCAGTTTACATTTACTACACATCAATGAAGCCAAGGCTTCTACATCCTTGCCAGATGGCAATCCTTCAAACCTCCCTACTCGTGCTCCTGGTATTTCGTTTGTGTGATGGCCCACCAAATTCTGTGGCATGCTATTATTTCCTGTGGCACCGACCCATCAGTATGCCATGTCCCCAAAACTACACCTTACCATGGAGATGTTGCAGTCACAGCAGACAGCTTGGGGCCCTTTTTTTCCATCAGCGGCTGCCCTCTCACAGTTGCTAAAAGCCATAGCACCATTGGGGGATGGGATTACTGCTCATTAGGGGCCCAAGACCCTCCTTAATGGTCCCACGAGTTGCTCAGGGACATTAATGCAGGCTTTTCAGGCTACTAATAGGTGGGAGTGCTACCCCTGTGGGGACTGTTGCTGAAAATTACACTGCAGTGATATCACTTGTTTCTAAAGATGCTGATGATACAGAAGAAACACCGTAGAGAATTGCAGCCTTGAAAGTAGCTCATTCAGTTCATCCTGACCTCTAGTATCTCTGACTGTTCCAAAACCACATAGTCATGAGGAATTACGATTCTTGTGGCAGATGGTATTCTAGCATGAAGCTGGTATGGTGGCTAGAAATTCACATAACTATAAGACGCAACACGTGATTTATATCATACATGTGTCAGTGACCAAGGCCAGCTGTAGACAACTTGTGGGTACTGTGGTCAGACAGCCTGGCCCTGCAAGCCTGCAGAGCAAGACAATGAATGGCTGTGCCTCTCGGTTGATCCTTTGATCCTTTGATTCTTTGTACGGTCGGGTAACACATCTCTTCAGGGAGGCAGCCCTCAACAGTGGTTGTGCTGGGAAAGCAGATCAAAGGGCACATGCTACACAAAGCACAAAGCCTCATACCAGGGTATTGCCTTCCAATGAGCCTTTGATGATATGGGTCTGAGAAAGGTTCAGGGTTAGTGTATATAGAAAGAGCCCAACATTGTTGGAGGAGGGCTCCACCATCTTGTATATCTCCTTACCTCTCTTTCCTTCCTGTCCCCTCCACTTCTTTTAGAACAAAGCACTTTGGGTATGATGTCATAAGGCAAAAACCACGTGTCTCAAGGACAGGGATTTGTCCAAACACCTATTGACTTTTGAATATAAAACAGGGGGTCTCCCACTCCTTTGTTGGGTGTCCTGACCCACGTTTAAGCTATCCTGCTACAACATTTGGTGCTGTGGGCTTAGGAAATTCAAGATGGCGGAAAACCCACATGTGCGCCGAAATCCAGGAAAGCTGCGCAGTTTGTGCGCCCACCAAAATGGTTGCCTCACTTGCCACCCACCAGTGCGAGAATGAAAGGCCGGGTTGCCATGAGGGAAATGGGTTGCCAAAGGAAAAACAGTAGCGCCGGTTAGCTTCAAAGCGCTTTAAAACCACCATTGGACTACCCGCACAGTAGTCTGAAACCATTGGGAATGGCAATGCTGATTGCCAAATGCAACCTAGAAGTGTGGGGAATTCATTTCTTAAATCCCAAAAATGAGTGCAGTACCAGTACTCACCACTATCCAAAAGCCGGCGTTTTAAAACCACTCTGTGTGTTTCTGAAGGCAAGCAAAATGCCTATTTCAAACCTTGCAACATGTGCAAAATATTCACTGAACACCAGCAGACATTTGGCAGAATGGAGTTTTGTGTGCCTACAAAATCTGGGAAATGAAGAGCCCAAAAACAATGCTTATAACAAAAATGCTATGGAGTCAGCAGCTTAAGCCTAACTGCAACTGGATTTAAAACCACCAAAATCGAAAATGTTAAATTAAATGAGTGACCTATGTTTGGTGTCACATGCCTTTGTAACTGTTGAAATGTCATAGTTTTGCACTTAGAATCAGCATTCTAGCTGCATGTGTAAAATTACAAGTTATTTTAAAAGCAACAAAAAGTTAGCTGAAGGTCTGGCTTAAGGAACTTGATTTTGCCTAGCAACGGATCCCATCAGGAGTGAAACTTGAGTCACAACTATGTTCCCAGGCCAATGTTCCTTTTGCTGCCCACACAAAGGATATGCCATCTATCTGATAATTGAATTATCTGTGCTCTGCAAGAGAGTGAACAAAGCCCTCTTCACTCAGGCAAAGGTTTTTATTACCGCAGTCGTAAATTGTAGCTTCCTCTTGGCAGGAGCTGGGAGGAGCACTGCCTGTGAGAAGCAAGCTGGCTTGGCAGAAACTGGAAAGACTGGTTTCTGTACCATGTGACCTGAAAAGACACACCCCTGCAGCAAGGATATGGTTTTATAAAAAGGGGGATAATTCATAGTGCGGACATGTGAAAATTTTATAAATGATACCATAATTCTTGTGATTTTTCTGCCCACAGTTTAAGACGTGGTAGGAACCGGTGGTATGTTCAGGGGGGTTTTAGCGGAAAAGTGGATATTACTCTAAATGTGTGCATGTTAAAAATCTGAAACTTCATCAGTTAATGTCCCTACCCCCTGCACACATGTATGTAAAGTTGGGTCCATGTCGGAAATTGAAAAAGCAGTTAAAAAGTCAATTATGTACACTCTTTGAATGCAAGCTCCGAGAATGAGCAGATTTGGACATAGACATGGCTAAATTCAGCCACACCATGTATATGTAATTTCAAACAACTGTGTAACTCTGAAGTATGGATTTTGATCATATATATATTTGGGTGCACAGATGATAAGAGAGGTTGTTTCAAGAGATCATAAAATGACATCAATCTGACTCACAGTTCAGTTTGCCAATCAAGCGGAGGAATGGAAGCCGGACCAATGACGAATGAGAGGGGCAAGTCTAGTGATGCAACACACACACCCATTCTCAAGAAACAGATAAAAGCAGAGAGTCAGGACACATAGGGAGATTCAATTTCATCTGCCGCTGGAAGCCCTGCCGGAAAAATCCATACTTACCTCCATCAAACTCCAGAAAGCCAAACTAGAGACTTCAATCTATCCAGAGCAGAGACCAGACCAGAGAGAAAGCAGTGCTGTGCCTAGCAGAGACCAGACCAGAGAGAAAGCAGTGCTGTGCCTAGCAGAGACCAGACCAGAGAGAAAGCAGTGCTGTGCCTAGCCGAGACCAGACCAGGCGCTGTGAGCAGAATCCGGAAAGACCTGACCAGACTGAAGATCGTGACCAAGTCGCTTTCCTGTTCAAAATCTCTTGTGAGTACTTAGCAAAACTCAGAACACATCTCTTAGTTTAAATTCATCTAATTCAATCTATTTAACCTAAGTAGAACTGCCTCCTATCTGTCACCTGTCATTTCTAGTAAAATTTGTCATTTTGAAAAAGTGTGCGTTTAAAATTTACAAAACCAAAAACGACCTTTACTAAATTACTCATATCTCCGCAACCGTTTGGGCTAGAGACTTGCAATAACTTTCATTTGGAACCTGAGATCCTAGGCTTTCCTAGGACCCCAAAACGGTAGAGATAGTCCTTGCGGTTCCTCTGTAATAGCGCTCGGCGCATCCGCGAATTTTGCCGCGATTTGCAATTTCTTCACATGTAAAAAAACTGCTGATGCCTGCTTTCCATTTGCCAGAAATTCGTTTAACCTGTTAACTATCCCTGCATCATTGCTAGTGTGAGCCTGGACTAATATTAACTAGATACCACTCACCCTGAACCTCTAAAAGGGAATTAAAAGCGTTTCCAGCATATTTCTCATTCATTGCCAGCACATATCAAAGCAATTTGGGCCTGTGATTTCAAAACTCCTATCTGTTTTCTGTTGTCTAAGCTTGCTGGATTGAACTGATTACATTGATTGCATTTCTGAGAACTGTGTGCTTCCTCCCATTTCCTTGCATTGCATAAAGAGGGGGGGAGTGAATAGCCAGAGAAAAGTGATTACATTGTTTGGTTGAAATCATATTGCGTATTTTCTGTACTGCATTCATTGAATATTGCATCCACCTGAGCTTACATAAGGCATCCTCTACCACATTATACTTTTGTTCCTATTTACCAGTGTGCTACCTTATCCATTCCATGTCAACTCATTAGTAATTATAAAGAAGTGTGCTAGTGCCAGATTCTCCGTTGTTGATCTTTATCATATCAGATTAAGTGTGCTATTCAATTATTAATTTATTATAAAGCGTGATATATATATATCTGTTTAAATTATCAAATAAACCTTTTAAACTTGCAAAACAGAACTACTTCTTGGCTCAGTGGGGTCAGGGGGATTCCAAGAGAGGGGTGTTATATAGGGGTAGTCATCCAGAACGCATGAACTGGACCTAAAGATATATCAATAAGGGTTTTCATTCAGTATTATAGACTAGGCGTTGACTTAGCTGTAGTGTTGAATTGAATCCTCTCACAAAGTGGGGGCTCGAGCCGAGACGTTGGGTTAGATTTACCAGTTGTGCAGCTTAATACAGTGTGCTAACTGACGGGATACATACACCCGGTCGGATCACCACGCTGCATTACGCTGTGAAGCATTCCTCAAAAGGGACACTCCAAGAAAAGTTCTGTTCTGCAAAAATAAAATACTAACTTCTGCAAGTCAGGACAGAGACCAATCTCTAGAATGACGACCTTAGTAGACATGAAAATAGCCAGAGAGCACCTCTTGCATAAGCTATTTGTGAGAGGTGAATGGACCGAACAGGGCCAGGATGTGTGGTTGCAGGCCATCACACAACAGGTCACTGAAACAGGGTCAGATATATATAGAGATCAGGGTCCCTTACATGTGGCCCTGAGTGAACTATATATGGCTCCTAAAGCCAAAGAGGAACACAATAAGATCGCCAGGATAGCAGCATACCTGTACCTATATATGGGAGACATGCAGGATAGATGTGCTGAAAGCCAAAATCTGGCAAATAGGCAACAGATGGCATTACAGAAGGTCCAATCTGATCTGGACTCTTCTGAGCAGAGGCTGCAGAGGAGCCAGGAGTCAGAAAATGACAGCAGACTGTACATTACTAAAATAAAGGAGGATATGGATGTGCTGCAAAAGGAAAAGTCAGAACAGGATACTAGATTTCTGGCCCTGCAGAAGGAGCACCAAGACAGTTTGGACTCCTTACTGCAGAGCCAGAAAAAGCTGGAGCAACAGATCAATTTCAACAGGGCATGCACAGAGCAGGTAGCCACCCTGCAAATCCAACTAGACAGAGAGAAAGAGGAGAGCAATAAACTGATCCTGAAAGACCTGGATACCCAGGCAGAGTTTGATCAGGAGCGCCAGAAAGCTGGTGCCTTCCAAAGGCAAAGGGACGACCTGGCGGCACAAATGCAGGCTCTTAGTCAGGAAAGAGACGCCTTAGGCCAGGAAGTCTGCCATTTAAAAAGGAAAATGGAAGAAAATCACCTGGCCCACCAGGGACTGGGTGACCTCCAAAAAGAAAACCAGAACTTGCTAGAGCACACCAGGAGGGTGGAGGATGCTCTAGCAAGAAAGGAGCAGGCCAATAGGGACACAGCTCAGGAGGTAACCCTCCTGCAGCAAAGACTGGCCCAGTTCTCCAGGACCAACCAGGAAGCACAGAGGGAAAATGAGGCCCTCTGTCAACACAATGATAGGCTCCAACAGCAGGTAGCGATGCAGGAGAGACTGATAGAGTCGAGTAAGGCCTTAACTGAGGAACTGAAGGCACAAATGCAGGCTCTTGCATTGCAACAGGGAGCAGGGGCGGATAGAGATGAGGTTCGCTGGGAAATGGAAACTCCGGAGCATAACCTCAGGAGCCCTAGTACCAGAGGCCCTCATACCTCTCAGTCCCTGGACTCTGCCACCCCCATGTCCCCTGGCGCACATGAGCACAGGGCCACAGGGATGGCAGATTACTATCCAGCCAGAAGCATGGGGCTCATAGGCCAGTACCATCCAGGAATGGAGGGGTGGGCATCCGGGTATGGGCACCCAAGTACAATACAGTTCAGTGGGGAACCCCAGGAGAGTAGGCCCATTAAGGGCATCCTGAAAACCTCTGCCCAGTTAGGTCAGTGGAGGGGGTACCCATCAAATCCTGACAGCAAGGAGGAATCTGAAGACTCCTCTGAACTGCGCAGGACACAGGAGACCAGGTCCCCACATTCTGCCAGCCATTCCCAGGCTCGCAGAATCCGGGAAAACCTGGAAGAACAGACGGGAACCTCTGGGAGCAGTGCCTCTGAGTCCGACGAAGAATGGACAAGGGTTACCCGAACCAAAAAGGCCAATAAGGCAAAAAGGGCCTTGCTCAAGGACCCCTTAAAGCAGATTAAGGCGATCAGGAGCGTCATCACGCCTTACCATAAGAACGCTAAGTATTCTGTTTGGGAGCACTTAGAGTTGTTTGAACAAATGATGGAGACTTTCCATTTGAAGGACAGCCAAAGCTGCATTCAATATGTAAAGTGGACCTTCTCCCCGGAATACTCCAGTTTCTTTGCGGGGCTGGAGGACCAAAATCATTTAAGATGGTCCACCTATAAGGCGGCCATCCTGAAACATTTTTCTGTTCACAGAAATCCTCAAGAGGCTCGCAAGGCAGCCTACAATTTGCAATGTGGGGAGGATCAGGCCCCACAAGAATTTGTGCAGGAGTTAAAGCGGGCTTTTGCACAGACCACAAGAAGGGTGCGCACGGATAGCCGTGAATTTATAAACACGTTTTTCCATGCCTTGCCCAAATATATCATGACCCAGCTCGTGAGGGATTTTCACGAGAAAAGATCTTTAGACTGGGTCATTGAACAGGCTACCCGCATCTATGAGGTGCAGAAGCCCATAGAAAATAAAAGCAATGCCCAGAAAAACCCCAAAGCCAACAGCACCCCTGCTGCTGCCAAGGTGGCAGAGGTAAAGGTCACCCCCGTTTTGGATTTGGAGATGGGGGGGCCTAAAAACCTACCTGCACCTAATAATGCTAGGCCCAGAAGGTCCTCGGGCCAGTCGCAGACAGGGAGCCAGGGAGGCAGCCCCACAAATGGGGTCCCTCGCTCTCCTGACTATGTAAGTCCTCGCTACAAAGGTAACAGAGGGGGAACACATCATAGTGGAGACTCCACACCAGCCTCTGCAATATCTCCAAAGTGACAGAATCCGGGCAGGAAATGTGAGTAATTCCCGAATTACTTCCTGGATTCTGGCAATGCAAGGCTTTCCTGTGGAGGTCAGATATGGCCAAAACAAGAAGAGTCCCCTCGCGCAAGGTCTGGCTGACTTGCATGATTGTGCCAGAGAAAACTGTCTCGAGGACGAAAGTCTGAAAATCAAGGACAACATGGAGGCATACCTTAATTCCCCACACAAAGTCTTTGAAGAAGACAAGTGTGAGGGAATGCCCACTGTGTATGTGGATGGATGCTCTTACCATGTTGACAACAACGGGGAGAAAGAACTGGTGGCCGGCGTAGGGAATGCATGGGTGAATGAGTCCCCAGAACCCTCCGCTGGATACAAAATTGGTCCCCGAAGTAGTCAGGTGGCAGAATTGATGGCTGTGCATCAGGCCATCCTCACTGCTGTCCAGCATCAACTCCACGAACTGGTCATAATCACAGATTCGGATTATGTACGGAACGGGTTCGTGGAGCACCTGGTTAATTGGAAAACCAGAGGCATGTTATGTGCTAACAACAAACCCTTGAAACATGGGAAGTTGATCCAAAACATTGATGATCTGGTCACCTCGAATGAGATGACCATCTATTGGAAAAAGATCAAGGGTCATTCCAAAGTAGAGGGACCAGACAAAACTGGAAATGACTTAGCTGATCAGTTGGCCAAGACCGGGGCCATCCAAGGGGATCTAATTGAGATTGAGTCCCTGTTGGAGGAAATCCAGGTCACTGCTATCACTAGGTCCCAGACAAATGCTCACAATGACCTTTCAATTGCACAATGGAGTAAGGAGACCCCTGATGCTGATTTGATCACTGCTCAGAAGGGGGATCCAATAATTGGTAAATTTTACCAGCACCTTGAGGACCCTGAGAACTTTCCCCTGACGGATACCGATTACATTGGGAAAGAGGACCTAAGAGTGTTGATGAAATGTCCAAAAATGTTCCGAATCCAAGACGGTTTGTTGGTAAGGAAATCCAAAGCTGGCCACGATCAGTGGGTGGTTCCTACCTCATTCCGAAGCCTGATGTTAAGTCACGCCCATGATGCGGCCACCGCCGGTCATAGGGGGTTTCACACAACACTGGAAATCTTAAGAGAGGTTGCATACTGGCCACACATGGGCGAGGACCTCAACCAATACCTGAAGGGGTGTCTTGTGTGTGCACAGTTTCAGCCATCATCCCTCACGCACCGGGCACCTTTACAAAAGCGGGGGATGACACTGCCATGGTCAGATTTACAAATTGACTTTGTAGGCCCTGTGATTCGCTCGGCTAGGGGGAATAAGTACATGTTGACTGTGACATGCTTGTTTACCAAGTGGGTGGAATGTCTCCCAGCCCCAAATTGCAAGGCAGAAACTGCGGCTGCCTTGATGATTAACCACATCTTTTCCCGTTTTGGTCTACCTCAAAGGATTGAGTCAGACAGAGGTAGCCACTTCACCAGTGAAGTAATGACAAAGATGTGGGAGATACTGGGGGTCAAGAGAAAGCTGCATATTGCTTATAGACCAGCTTCTTCTGGGGCAGTAGAGAGATATAACCGGACAATTGTGAGCATATTAAAGAAGTTTGTGGCAGATTCTGGGCCAAGTTGGGATATCCGATTACCTCTGGTCCTAATGGCCATCAGATCTACCCCTTCATCTGCAACCAAAATGTCACCATTTGAGTTGATGACTGGGCGCAAGATGGTGCTTCCGCAGCATTTGCTCTACAGGACCCAAGAGCAGACACTAATAAATGCCTCCACTACTCATGAGTATGTAGAGAATTTAAGGAAACACCTCCAACATGCTTTTGCTTATGCTCAGCGGAATCTAGAAAGATCGACTGATAGCATGAAGACCCATTATGACCTGAAAACTTCCAGGAAGGAATATCAGGTGGGAGACCGGGTCTATCTATACAACTTCCAAAGGAACCAGGCCAAGCAGCGCAAATTTTTGCCTACATGGAAGGGACCCTTTGAGATCGTCGATAAGATCTCCCCTGTGGCCTACAAGATCCGCATCCCCAAAGGCGGTTCGGCAGAGGGGGAAGACAAGTGGGTCCACATAAACCAGTTGAAATGTTGCCATCCCAGGCACACTCTGCAACAACTGGAGGAATCCTCTGGAATCCTAGCGGGTACTGTATCAGACTAATTCAGTTCCAATCATAAAACGTACCACATCTAGTCTCTAACATACTGGGATTTACATGAAACTGTCTCTAGTGATGCTGTTTTTTTTTCTCAAAATAAGAATGTAATATTTCGTTACGATGAAATGCATATGCTGCCCCACTATCTCAACAGTGGTGGAAAAAAAAATCGTCTATGAGTAGATATTGCCGCTCTTCCTTTATCATCCTAGGAGAGATGAAACCATGAAGGATGACCAAGAAGGACGATCCGGAGACCGGGAGCAAAGATCCAATGGGCCCAGTGGACCGCCCAATACTCCCATCAGGACCGGCGAGGAGAACCGATCGATCAGTACCGGATGGAGAAGAAGATGCTGAACTGTGCCATCTACAGAAGAGGAAGAAGATTATGCGGACAGACCGGTGCATGGGTCAAAACCCTTGTGCACGCGACTCCCCATCGACTCAAATTCAAAGTGCAGTCGCGTGGGGGGGACTTGTTGGGTGTCCTGACCCACGTTTAAGCTATCCTGCTACAACATTTGGTGCTGTGGGCTTAGGAAATTCAAGATGGCGGAAAACCCACATGTGCGCCGAAATCCAGGAAAGCTGCGCAGTTTGTGCGCCCACCAAAATGGTTGCCTCACTTGCCACCCACCAGTGCGAGAATGAAAGGCCGGGTTGCCATGAGGGAAATGGGTTGCCAAAGGAAAAACAGTAGCGCCGGTTAGCTTCAAAGCGCTTTAAAACCACCATTGGACTACCCGCACAGTAGTCTGAAACCATTGGGAATGGCAATGCTGATTGCCAAATGCAACCTAGAAGTGTGGGGAATTCATTTCTTAAATCCCAAAAATGAGTGCAGTACCAGTACTCACCACTATCCAAAAGCCGGCGTTTTAAAACCACTCTGTGTGTTTCTGAAGGCAAGCAAAATGCCTATTTCAAACCTTGCAACATGTGCAAAATATTCACTGAACACCAGCAGACATTTGGCAGAATGGAGTTTTGTGTGCCTACAAAATCTGGGAAATGAAGAGCCCAAAAACAATGCTTATAACAAAAATGCTATGGAGTCAGCAGCTTAAGCCTAACTGCAACTGGATTTAAAACCACCAAAATCGAAAATGTTAAATTAAATGAGTGACCTATGTTTGGTGTCACATGCCTTTGTAACTGTTGAAATGTCATAGTTTTGCACTTAGAATCAGCATTCTAGCTGCATGTGTAAAATTACAAGTTATTTTAAAAGCAACAAAAAGTTAGCTGAAGGTCTGGCTTAAGGAACTTGATTTTGCCTAGCAACGGATCCCATCAGGAGTGAAACTTGAGTCACAACTATGTTCCCAGGCCAATGTTCCTTTTGCTGCCCACACAAAGGATATGCCATCTATCTGATAATTGAATTATCTGTGCTCTGCAAGAGAGTGAACAAAGCCCTCTTCACTCAGGCAAAGGTTTTTATTACCGCAGTCGTAAATTGTAGCTTCCTCTTGGCAGGAGCTGGGAGGAGCACTGCCTGTGAGAAGCAAGCTGGCTTGGCAGAAACTGGAAAGACTGGTTTCTGTACCATGTGACCTGAAAAGACACACCCCTGCAGCAAGGATATGGTTTTATAAAAAGGGGGATAATTCATAGTGCGGACATGTGAAAATTTTATAAATGATACCATAATTCTTGTGATTTTTCTGCCCACAGTTTAAGACGTGGTAGGAACCGGTGGTATGTTCAGGGGGGTTTTAGCGGAAAAGTGGATATTACTCTAAATGTGTGCATGTTAAAAATCTGAAACTTCATCAGTTAATGTCCCTACCCCCTGCACACATGTATGTAAAGTTGGGTCCATGTCGGAAATTGAAAAAGCAGTTAAAAAGTCAATTATGTACACTCTTTGAATGCAAGCTCCGAGAATGAGCAGATTTGGACATAGACATGGCTAAATTCAGCCACACCATGTATATGTAATTTCAAACAACTGTGTAACTCTGAAGTATGGATTTTGATCATATATATATTTGGGTGCACAGATGATAAGAGAGGTTGTTTCAAGAGATCATAAAATGACATCAATCTGACTCACAGTTCAGTTTGCCAATCAAGCGGAGGAATGGAAGCCGGACCAATGACGAATGAGAGGGGCAAGTCTAGTGATGCAACACACACACCCATTCTCAAGAAACAGATAAAAGCAGAGAGTCAGGACACATAGGGAGATTCAATTTCATCTGCCGCTGGAAGCCCTGCCGGAAAAATCCATACTTACCTCCATCAAACTCCAGAAAGCCAAACTAGAGACTTCAATCTATCCAGAGCAGAGACCAGACCAGAGAGAAAGCAGTGCTGTGCCTAGCAGAGACCAGACCAGAGAGAAAGCAGTGCTGTGCCTAGCAGAGACCAGACCAGAGAGAAAGCAGTGCTGTGCCTAGCCGAGACCAGACCAGGCGCTGTGAGCAGAATCCGGAAAGACCTGACCAGACTGAAGATCGTGACCAAGTCGCTTTCCTGTTCAAAATCTCTTGTGAGTACTTAGCAAAACTCAGAACACATCTCTTAGTTTAAATTCATCTAATTCAATCTATTTAACCTAAGTAGAACTGCCTCCTATCTGTCACCTGTCATTTCTAGTAAAATTTGTCATTTTGAAAAAGTGTGCGTTTAAAATTTACAAAACCAAAAACGACCTTTACTAAATTACTCATATCTCCGCAACCGTTTGGGCTAGAGACTTGCAATAACTTTCATTTGGAACCTGAGATCCTAGGCTTTCCTAGGACCCCAGTAGAGATAGTCCTTGCGGTTCCTCTGTAATAGCGCTCGGCGCATCCGCGAATTTTGCCGCGATTTGCAATTTCTTCACATGTAAAAAAACTGCTGATGCCTGCTTTCCATTTGCCAGAAATTCGTTTAACCTGTTAACTATCCCTGCATCATTGCTAGTGTGAGCCTGGACTAATATTAACTAGATACCACTCACCCTGAACCTCTAAAAGGGAATTAAAAGCGTTTCCAGCATATTTCTCATTCATTGCCAGCACATATCAAAGCAATTTGGGCCTGTGATTTCAAAACTCCTATCTGTTTTCTGTTGTCTAAGCTTGCTGGATTGAACTGATTACATTGATTGCATTTCTGAGAACTGTGTGCTTCCTCCCATTTCCTTGCATTGCATAAAGAGGGGGGGAGTGAATAGCCAGAGAAAAGTGATTACATTGTTTGGTTGAAATCATATTGCGTATTTTCTGTACTGCATTCATTGAATATTGCATCCACCTGAGCTTACATAAGGCATCCTCTACCACATTATACTTTTGTTCCTATTTACCAGTGTGCTACCTTATCCATTCCATGTCAACTCATTAGTAATTATAAAGAAGTGTGCTAGTGCCAGATTCTCCGTTGTTGATCTTTATCATATCAGATTAAGTGTGCTATTCAATTATTAATTTATTATAAAGCGTGATATATATATATCTGTTTAAATTATCAAATAAACCTTTTAAACTTGCAAAACAGAACTACTTCTTGGCTCAGTGGGGTCAGGGGGATTCCAAGAGAGGGGTGTTATATAGGGGTAGTCATCCAGAACGCATGAACTGGACCTAAAGATATATCAATAAGGGTTTTCATTCAGTATTATAGACTAGGCGTTGACTTAGCTGTAGTGTTGAATTGAATCCTCTCACACCTTCCTTGATTCATCTCTGGACTTCAACACTTCAGGAATAATTCATTGAACCCTGCATAGATCCTTCAGTTGTGTTATATTATCCATGGTCTTGCACCACACACTGCTGCCACTTGCATGGTCTCTTGGTGCTCTGCCAGTTCTTCAATGGATGGAGTGTTGGGGTGGTAATTAGTGGGATTGAGAGGGAGAAGAGCAAAGGAGCACTGACGTGCTGTTAGAAGCTTCAGTTTGGAAAAATCTGTCACTGAGCGTTTGGTGCATTTTTGTTTGGTAGCCGCCAAGCGTTGTTGAGTTATGATTGTGCATGGGTGCTTTGTATGTACTTGTGTTTTTTTCTGTTGGGTGTTGTGATGTGTGTGTGGTTTATGATGTGGTAGCGGTAGGGTCGTGTATAGTTTAGAGTTTGTGGGTGAGTATGCAGAATATGGAGTTTTTAGTACGGTTAGTTGAGTGCAACACATTTCGTACCCCAAAAAATAAATCCAAGTGTAACACATTTCCTATCCCCAAAATACAGCTAAGTGCAATGCATCTCCACCTCAAAAAATAAGATACTCCTAATTGCAACCCATATCCTACCCCTAAAATACAGCTATGTTCAACGCTTTTCCATCTCCAAAATCCATCTAAGTGCAACTCATTCCCTACCCCAAAATACAGCAAAGTGTGAGATATAGCCACCCCAGAAATCCATCCTAAGTGCAACCCATTTCCTACCTTCCAAATACAGCTAAGTGGAACACATTTCCCATCTCACAAAAATCCATTTAAGTGCAACCCATTTCTTATGCCTAAAATGACAACTATGTTGCAACACACAGATAACTCCCAATAAATCTACAAGACTATCTTTGGGTTGAATCAGTTAATCTACACAGTGTTATAATATGATGGTAGTCATATAAAAGTGGCTAAGTTTTAATTGAGCACAGTAATGGCTGTGCTCACCGCCCTGCCACCATACCTAAGTTGTATCTGTATGGTGCTTCATCAGTTATACATGGATGAAAAGGGACAAACATGGTGCCCGAGCTGCTTACAGAGGAGCTGCCCTTTGCCTTAGGCCCTTGGCCGGCTGCCCGGGCAAGGCTGCCCTGGAGTATTCTTTAAAGAGGGCTACTTACTTTTGGAAGCAGCCAATCATAGGCTAGGTGGGTGGAAGTGGGGTAGGATGGGGACAGTGGAGGAAGCTGGCAGGATTAGCAGGGGAAAAGAAAAAGTCTGCGGGGAGCAGTATATAAAAAAACAAGGCAGGAAAATAAATAATAAACTGGGCTGGGAGCGAGCAAGAAAAATAATTCAAGAATGAGGGGAGAGTGACACCAAGTGCATGAGCTCCAGTAGCTGAAAACAAAGGAATTGCCAGGCCCAGTGAACCCTCTGAGGACTAACACAAACAGGAGAAGTGCCATGGACAATCCACAGCCAAGAATAAAGTGTCCCAAGGAGGTGTCAGGTTTCGCAGGCCTGTTGCCCATGACCACTGGCAGTTCACAGCATTCCAAAGAGGCCCACAGGAGATTAACAATCTCCAGGTAGGCCAAGCTAGCTCCCATCAAGGAGCAGCAGCCAGGATGGCACGAGCGAGGCACCAGTTTGGAGATTTCCCAATACACTCAGTCTTCTGACTGGAAGGGGGCCTCCACTCCACAGGCATCCCCTAACATGAGGTCTTCTTCTACCTACATGGGTGGGAGAGGTTCCTCTAATTCCGTTGTCTTTGCCAGGCTTCCCTTGGAAAGCTTGCAAAGGGTATTTGAGTAACTAGCAGGACAGGAAGTGGGGAGGCTCAACCAAAACTATGTCCTGCAGAGTGCCTGAGAGAAATCGGTGGCTCACTGTCCATCCACAGGTTTGAAATGTTGCATCGGATGTGATTGGTGGGCTCAGCCAGTGTTCCTAGATACATTCTGTGCTCCTGGAGCAGAAACTCAAAGTCAACCACTGGAAGAGAAGAATCTAAAAAAGAAGCCTGAATGAAGAAGCTGCCAGCCACTTCCAATGAGCGCCAGAGCCTGCTGAGTAACCGATGCTACCTCAACCTCCACTTCTGAGTGACAGGGAATATCTGAACGAGACAACTTCCTCCCTTGGACTGGTGGGCCTAACCAGTCCCAAAACAAACTGCATTTTGTACCCTCTCTGGACAGCTGTGACCTCCCCGGCCTGCAATTTACCAATATGTGGTATCCTGTGCCACTGTGCTGTGCATCGTCGCTGGAAGAACAAATCTGCCTGAAACTTTGGAGGCATTTTTCTCAACCTACAGGGACTCAGTCCATCTCCCCAAAGTCCATTCACATGAGATGAGGACTGAGAAAAGGAGACAACTCAACCGTTTTGTCATTCGTCATTCACCCGAGCCTGAAAAAGGCAGCAACAAGCCATGCTGTGCATCTGTCTGCATGAGAGCTATCACTATCTCCACCAAAGTACTCTTCTTCTGTTGCCAAGACTGAAAAACTGGTGACTGGGTCTGCTGTCGCCTCTCCACTGGGACCGTCCTGCAGCACCAAGTTCTTCATCTTAAGATATTGTCCTATTCCCTGTAAAACTTACTCGGGGCCTTACTTATTGATCCTGCATACCCGGGGGCTGTAGATAGCTGTATCCCACACCCCTAAGGTGCTCCATCGGGATGAATTGTAGTGGACAACCGATTGTAATCTCTCAAGCCTCAGGACACTGGTCCTTGGGGCAAACTTGCAAGGAAAACCCTGGACTTCCTTGACTTGAAAAAACTAAATGTACCTACCTGCAAACCCAGAAGAGATACTGTTGAACTCTGCCACTTTTGAACTTTGAACATTCTAATCCTGCCTATTCTGCTTAGCTCCTAACCTTTGATGGCCTAGGCCCCCTCTGAACATTGTGAAACACTCATAAGCTAGTGTTAAACTCTTTTAGACATTGCCATTATAGCTAAATCTAACCTAGATCTTAGGCTAGCTACTACGACTAAATTCTCATCTTGCGAATTATTGACTGCCAAAATACCAATTCACAATTCCCACAGCATAACCATCCAGTTAAAGACTCTTTTGGACAGGTCGGAACAAAGTTCCCAAAAGTTATCATAGTTGGAAATGTTTGCATATATGTTTCAGATGGTTTTCCTAAAATATGTGTTACTGTTTAAGTTATTCTGAGAGTTATTACATCTATGGTCTAATACTTAAGAAACTTGCAATTGTGTTCTAAATGTGTTACTATAGTTAGTACTTACCTTGGAAATATTTAACAGTGTTTTGTATTGTATGTATTAAATGACTATTGTTTACATAACATTAATTGTATTAGTGTTTCCCTGAATAAGTATATGCTCAGAGTGCTGTGTGTCTTTCTACAGCCATCCTCCCCTACTAACCTAAGTCTGGCTGCTCAGCCAGTATACCAACCCTTTGTGTGGTTCAGGCCAAACCTTAGCGATGGAACCCTGAACATCCAAGGTGGACTTTTCTAAGTTTTGTCACAGGCAGTAACTTGTGTAAAACTCTAACACATCTTGTATGACAATGTACTGTTTTTGTATAGGTGCTAGGTATTTTAACTTTACTTTTTAATGGCTGGTTCTTCATCCCCTCCTTGTCACTATAAGTTGTGTGCCTATCTTTACTACATAGTGGGCCCACATTTAAGTAAAGGGGTGAGTAGTGTCTTAATTGGCATTTAGATATTTTTTTATTACATGAGGTATTTTGACTGTGTACTTATTTATCTAAAATGTTTGTATACGTGTAACATATTTTGTTTTCTTCAGTTTACCACTTTAGTGTATTTTCAATGAATAAGTGTGTGGACTAATTGTACCTATGTGTCAGCCCACATCCCTTTACTGGAGTTAAGCCTGACTGCTTTGCCACTCGACCATATTAAAAGGGATTTGTCCTTTTTGGCTGGATGTTCTGCCCCACCTTAATTTTTCTACAGCCCTCACCAGAGACCTGTGTAAAGGCCCCCTTAACACCGTCCTGATGCATTTACAGAATCGACTCTGTGGGTGGATTCTGAGAGGCACACGTATTATGGTAACAGGATAGACACTGATATCTAGCCAAACCCAGTACTGATAGAGTAGCAGAGCAATACATCTTGGACTCAGCAAGGTGTGAGGGCGGTCTAGGGCTACAATGAGAGACACACACAGAGCATGCCAATAATTCCAGTTAAACAGAAGAATACACAAATGCACATTTATTTATTAGGCATTTGAAATCCCTGAAGTTCTAATTTTCTTACAGTGTAAGTATTAATAAACTATTATCAAACACATATACATTCACCTTTGGGGGTTCCACTAAAGGAACATCAACAGTTCACTTTTAGAAACAGGTATTGATCCATAGGTGAGTAGAAGCAACACTTTGAAATAACTATGAGTATTAAGGCAAGTGAGAAACAGAAAAACAGTATATTTCAGTATGAGTAAATAAAGGTGAGTAATTTAGGCAGAACACCTACTGAAGTACCCAAAACAAGATACCTCGCACTTAATAAGTCCAGGCATGATAGTGTAGGAGAAAAGACAGAAAGTGTCCATGGGCTGTGGATCACTCGCGTCCCCTGCACACTGTTAAAGACAAATGATAGATATGTATATTTCTCAATGGTGGTATTTGAAATAAATGTAGTCAATTGTCATTTATCAATGCTAAACTAAAGTTGTTAGATCTGTTGCTAGAAAATCAAGTTTTATTTATGTAGCCACAATGTTCATTCAGTAATTCCAGTAATGTTTTAAGATGTCTAAAGGTTATACAATTTAATGGTACATGCCATTTCATATTCAAATATTTTTCTAATTTTTCATGTTTTTACAATATTACATTCATATTGTAATGTGCAGCAGATATACAGTACTGTTACAATCAATCAAGTTCCCTTCTTCAGGAGCAAATTAATTTGTTAATGCAGTATTCGCAAGTTGTGCCATTCCAATTCTTAGATTCATCAAGGAGATCTATTTAACACAAAAAAGTAACAAAAATAGTCACGTTTTAGTGGTCTTCTGACTTGGGCTTTTAGTGGTCTTCTGACTTGGGCATCATATGTTCAAAAATGTGCAAGTGCATTCTCATTATTTAGGTTCACCCTACCTCTCATCGGTGCCCCATAGACATCTCTAGCTGTTGAAGTTGAAGTGGATATAAATCCGTATAACAGGATATGAAATTCACGCCTCGGAATCTCGTACAATGATGGTTGAATAGGTATTGTGTCTCAAGGACCTTTATGAAAGGAAAATGTAAGTAGAAAAGATGTACTCTACCTCTTCTTTAGGAGGATAGTTCCTGTCTCTGATGCCTCTAATGATGATCACTTGAAGGATAAGTGCGGTCTAACGGGAGTAAATGATTTCCAAGTCCACACAGAATTATACCCTCCGTCTGTGTAAGAAAAATACTTTTGCTGAGTACTCTGCTATTTCTAGCCTCATATCATTACTGGTGTCTTAATAAGCTAGTCTTATATACAGAACTGGATCAAAGCATTCATGGTGGATGTTTACCTTGTATGCAGGTTTCCTGTTGCCCTTGGTTACAATGTAGTTGGTGTGGCAACTCCCTTCCTTTGTGCGAGGGGTAATCCTAAATCAATTAGATAAGTCATTTTAGAGTAGAGTCTATCTTCTGGGTTAAGAGAAACCTCCTAAACTATATCATATTGCCAGTGTGAAAAGCGCTTACCTCAAAATGTCTCCTTTAGGTGGATAAACGTGTTAATTTCAACATGGCTCTTTGTTGCAGCTGCAGTTGTAACTATTCTTGGAAAACCAAACCGGGTCAGAACATGGATGCATGTGACCTAAATGTAAATGTAGAGTCCTGACAGTCCAAGGTGAGCTCCTATGTCTAGTGGGATAGCTCAAGTGTAGGTCATCTGGTTGTATTTATAAAAGTAGGTTTCTTACCTAAGTTCAGTTAGAACCAACTCCCAGAAGGCGTTATCCCGAAAACCGCAAGTAAAATGAACCATGGGGAAGCTCAGTGGCTTAATGCAATACTGTGACGTGTGTGCGCAGGCACGTGATGATGTCATTTGTAAACAATAGATATCATCAAGAAGCGCGTGTGTTCCATAGTATGAATTTGTATGCAATAGTGTTCCTCAAATGAGATTTGTAGAACTTAACCACTCCAGCCAACATCATCAAATCACCCGCTTGATAAGAAAAAACTGGAGGATCATTCAAATGGACCCTCTATTGCAGAAATGTTTTCCAGAACCGCCACTCATAGCATATAAAAGAGGTGGACATTTCAGAGATAAGTTGGTGAAGGTGGAAGCAGAACGGACTCAAGATCACTGACAAAGGACATTACAAACCAAGAAACTGGGAACATTTGCATGATTATATTGTGGAAATTGCAATAACAGAATTAAAGGATATTACGTAAGGCACCCACGGACAGGGGCTAACATCAAACTCAGACATTTTGCTACCTGTGATACCAAATCAGTAATATATGCATTAAGTTGCCCATCTGGCATATTATATGTGACGCAGACCACACGTAGGATGAACGACAGATGCAATGAACATAAGAGCAACATCAGGACTAAGAACGAATGGTCACCAGTGGCAAGACATTTCTCCGACAAACGGCATACAGTAGCTCAGCTGAGATATCACATTTTGGAAGTGGTCCCCCGAGAGGAGGCTATCATGCATAGAAGTTGTATCAATGTGAACTCTACTGGATAGACAAACTGGACAGTATGAGTCTTCATGGGATGAATGAGGACTTCCATTTGGGAGCATTTCTCTAAACATAAGTACAGAGTAGAACGGAGGACTCCCATGAAACGCAAGTACATTGGCACTCATAACACAGAACATGAATACACTTTTGGTTCCAGATGCATCAATAAGTAGTATCCAATGTACCATTGTAGTTAGAGTTGACCAATCAGGAGAATTGGCCGAAGGGATAGGTGGTACCCCTAATGATACCCACCATGATTAATAGAATATGGTAGCTACATGCACTAAATCCTAAATTATTCATCTTGTAGAGATGTAGAGTCAATCAGCAGGGGAGGAGACACATAGAGTAGATGCTGCTACTATCGCGAGGAACCAGCACTGCCTGGAGACAAGACGTCACAGAAATGTTGCAGAGTCCAGTAATGCTGACCAAACAAAGTTTGCTGATCGCATCCTGAGTGACACCAATGGAGGAATGCGAAAAGACACCTGTGATACGATCACTGCCAGGGAAAGAGGCACTGGCGAACCATCGAGAACGCCTCTGCCAGAGAATGCCAGAAAGTGGCTGACACAAGGGATTCCTCCACTTCTGGTGTCAGAGGTGAAGCCTTTAAGAATGCTAGATGCTGACCCCATGAAGAGATGTATATAGTCCACAGAGCCTATTTCAAATCTGTGCCCTTAGGTCACACTTGCCTAACCCTAGACAGAAATCTCAGACTCAGACCTAGACTCCTGACACTGCTGAACTCGCCTCATGCTAATTTGTTGCCAAATATCTCTATAAACCTCACAATACCTAGGGAAGTCTCAACCAATAATACAACCAACCATAATAAGCTACCAAAACAGAATAAACAAAGTACCTGCCCAACCAAAGTCGTCACACAGACTATTAAGGGGGCGCTAATCAATGCCAGATCACTGGTAGCGCACGCAGCAGACATTGCTGATCTAATCATGGCCAATTACTTAGACTTCCAGGCCATTACAGAATCCTGGCTGCATGCTGCAGTAGGACCATCACTTCTACTCGCTGTACCAGATAATTACACAATTCTAAGAGCAGACAGAATTGATGCTAGAGGTGGTCGGAATTGCCATAATAGCTAAATCTAACCTAGACCTTAGGCTAGCTACTACGCCTAAATTATCATCTTGCAAATGATTGACTGCCAAAATACCAATTGACAATTCCTACACCATAACCATCCATCTAATATACCGACCCCTGGACCCATCGGCTCCTTTGAAGAAGATCTGATGTTATTACTTATGGATAATGTCAAAACCTCCTCCCAAATGTTAGTACTGGGTGATTTTAACTTAGGACTGAACAACCCGAATGATTACCAAGCACTATCAGTCGTCAACACCTTTACAGAATAAGGCTTCAACCTAAAAGTCATCCAGCCTACCCATAAAAAAGGCAGGACCCTTGATTGGGTAGCTGACCTTAAATCTGACACCATAATCACTGCCATCACCCCCCCCCCGCCTATGCTAACATTAAAAAAACGAAACTAAACTTAATAGCACCTCCATGTCATACTAGGAACAAACGTAACATCCTGACACTTGTGATCCACACGCTGAATTCATCAGATGATATCACTGACCCCAACAAGTTAGTAGAGATATACAATTCCTCTATGACCAAAGCACTGGACATCATCACCCCCCGCCCCCTTAAATCATGTGACGGCAAACCAAAAGCTCACTTGAACTCCTGATTCACTCCTGAATTAAAACCTTTACGTGCCGAAAAAAGAAAATTGGAATCTATATGGAAGCTCCTCCCCCCCGCTGAGAACAAAACTTATCTAATGATCTACAAAATATAAGGAAGAAATACTTTGCACCAAATGTGTTTCTTAGAACAATAGAATTAAGCAAGCTAGTTCTAGCACCAAAGGATTATTTGCGATCCTCAAAGAGATGAAGAGGCCTATTACCCCACCAATCTGTGTATAAAGGACAAACTCTGGTGCACGAACATCCAGAATGCTCTCACCAACAAAATAGCCACACTGCAAACTAAAATTGCGGAAAAACGTCTAAACTTTCAAAACTCAGGTAACCCACACCACAACATAAAGCCCACCAATAAACTAACCCAAGAGTTTAAATTCTCCAAACTCTCTGCCCTGGAGGGATAAAAAATCATTGCCTCCCTTAAACCGACAAGGTGCCAAGGCAATAATAGCCCGGGGCAAATAAACAAAGATGCTGCTAGAGACCTAGCACCTTTCATATCCAAACTAATTAACGCATCATCAACCTCAAGTATAGTACCGAGTAACCTAAAGGAATTGCGGGTTCTACCCCTCCTCAACAAAACAATCTTTGAACCCGACCATCCCTACAAATTATAGGCCAATTTCTACAGTCACATTTTTATTGAAGATACTGGACAGGGTAGCTTATCTACAGATCCAGGTATATCTAGAGTTTAACCACCTCTTAGGGACCGGCCAATCCGGATTTAGACCTCAACATGGGACCAAAACTGCGCTGATTGACTTAAAAGAACAGATTGATGAATTTAAGGACAATGGGATAATTGCCCTGCTATTACTCTTGGACCTATCGGCAGAATTCGATTTGGTTGACCATAAAGTACTATGCAATCACCTTGCTTCAGCAGCCCATTTCTCCCATAACACCATTACATGGATACACTCTTTTCTAAATAACAGGACAATGAGAGTCTTCTCTCCCTCAGCAGCAGCTGACCCTATTCCCCTCACACGTGGAGTCCCCCAAGGCCTTTGTGTATCACCTACCATGTACAGCATCTTCACAAAGTCCTTATTCGATGATCTGGACCATCTGTGTGTCACCTACACTAACTATGCAGATGACACCCAGATCCTCCTTCCTCTAATGGGTATCTACGACGAAAATGTATTACGAGTGAACAAAATGTATCTAATCATTCAGGCATGGATGGCCACCCATGGCCTCTGCCTGAATAACGATAAAACTGAGCTGCTGATTGTAGGATCTACAGCTAACATGAATAAACTGAACACAGACTATGCCTCCTTCAACATCGATGGAAATAAGATCCCAGTGGCCAAAGAGGTAAAAACTCTAGGTTTTTATCTCAACGCCATATTGAATTTATACAAACAAGTGTACGCAATGGCCTCAGCTACTGCCTATACAGGGAAATTTATCAGGGCATGCAAACCGTTGCTCTCTAAGGAGGGTTGCATTAGCCTCTCCAGAGCACTAATACTGTCTAAACTGAATTATTGTAACAGACTTTACCTGGGAGCAAGTAAATATGTTCTCAATAAATTACAAACATTGCAAAATAATGCTCTTAGATCTGCTCTGAGCGTCTCAAGGAGAGCTCACATATCTGAAACAAGAAGACAGTATAAATGGCTGTCGATCGAGGATAAGATCCAACTCAAAACTATGTCCCTCATGTATAAATCATTGAACCATGCAGCCCCTCAACCTCAAATCATCATCTCGAGTCAGGAGGTCATCCAACACCCTTGGCTTGATAGTCCCCAAATACAAATTACAAAAATCAGGGGGGATTCGTTTCTCAGTATATTATTATTATTATCATTATTATTATTATTATTGGCTGCACAGCTTTGGAACTCACTCACTCTCTCCCTGGAAACGACCAAATCATTCTCAAATTTCATTTTTATCCTACTGTTTACCTTTTCACTTTTTACTGCATACTGTATACCTGTTCACCTCTGAACTTCCAATTTAGAACATAGTACAGCACATTGTTTGTGACTTATTGTCCTTATTACTGTCTGATTGCATATCCCTTTAATTCTGTATTCCATGAACTTTGTATTCCTGTAACACTTGCAACTGTCGAATGCACCCAGATACCTCCGGGTTAAGGTGCGCTATAAATAAAACAAACAAACAAGTAACCAGAAAACATAAAGAAAAGCTTGAAAGACAAACGTCTCCATCGTATAGATCAGATGGATATTAGGAACAAGGACATATCCAAGCAGAGTGTGAACTCAAGGTCTAAAGCACCCAATAAAGGTCCAAAGCGACCATGCAAAGACACAAGAGTCAAAGATAATGAGCAGGACTAGGAGGCCCCTATAAGAGAGTGCACCATAGCACAAATACTGATTTCAACCCAGAGAAGAGGTGTAATTTCTCTGGAAAGTGGCTGATAAGATATATACTAAGTATTTGGAACGGGGTGATAAATGTAACATTGATTTTGCTTCAGCGAATATTCCAATTTTGTGGAGGACTGAAATAGAAGCCAGTTTATTTGGAAAGTCTTGAGACGTGAATCGAAATTTCATGAGCTAGAGCAAAACTGAGTGACTTTTACACAAGAGACTATTGGCAAAGGCTAAATGCAGAGAAATGTGTTAAACATTTATGTTGAAGAACTGTTACCCGAGGAGGGGGACAGCTTCAAGATCCTAACAACCCAAGCCTAAGAGGCATTTGCTTTAAAAATTATCATTTATGCATAGTGGTAGGGATAGCTGGTTGGATTAGGTTTCAGATTAAGGAAATACTTTTTTTGGTGTCTAAACATCCTGATGAGCTCCTTAGATTTTTAGTTGAAGATAGGGAACTGCATTGTAGCTGTAGGGCTAGATGAGAGACTGCAGAAGCAGGATTTTTTAATACAAGCTGAAGATCCTCCAAGTTCTAAGGATGCACTCAGAATGTCGATGATTGCAGTAAAGTAGCCTAGTGGAGAGTTGGTCAGTTCACCGGGTGGCCAATGGACACTTCCAAAGGCCCAGCAGAAATGGATCCTTGAGTAGGAGTTGGGACAGGCCATTCCTACCAGTCCAGTGGTCAAAGCACAGACAAAAGCTTTCTTATGATCAGGACAGAGAAGCAGAACTTGACCAGGACTGAGCTGGAGTTGATGCTGCTGGAGTCGATGTTGGTCAGCTGCAACTATTGCCCATGGATTCTCAGTGGACTACTCTTCATAAGAGTCTTGGCTCCAATGATGAACTCTTGAATGACTGTAGAGTCCTTTTATACAGAATATGGACTGAAGTCGCCACCAGGTCCACCAATGGTAAGGACCTGCACCATTCAAACTGTGTGGCAGTCCAATTATCAACTGCCACTGTCCAAACATTCTGCCAAGCAACAGACACTATGTTGCTCAGAAGTGGACTGGGATTAGACTGTCCCAGCCCCCACATCCATCCAGGCACAAAGGCAGTCACTTGTGGGGTGAAGGCAGGTGATCCAAGGCAGAGGAAAGCTCTACCTCCCACCCATCCCAACAGCACATTGAGAGAACCTGATGTTGGGGTAAAACATGCATCTCAACCAGGTCCACTGGTATCCAGGAACTGACTGGAGGCAAAGGACTCCTGTAGATGTTTTTCCAGCCTCCCCTGTGATTGGGAGAAGGATAACCAGTAACAAACGTGTCCATGAGCCACTGGATTTGGACTGATGGCAGCATGAAGGCCAATGGAATCAGGATCCCTGTGTTTTGGCTGTTACACTGCTTTGAGCCATATTTCAAGCTTGTTTGACCCATTGGAACTATCAGAACCCTCTAGTGCTTTTTCTGGAACTCTCCCAATCTTTGAGCCATTGTGCTGCACTCTCGAACGAGCTTGTCGCTGTCAATGCCTCAGCTCATTCTAGAAGTGAATTTTTCCAACTGCAATATTTGAACTGCTTTTTGAGCCATCAGCATCTTCGTCACTGATCCACATTGACGAAGACCCTATTGTCTTCATCAAACCTTGAACGTCATCTTGAGCTGCTTGACTCAAACTATTCATCGTCACCACATTGTCCAAACGAACAATTTGGAATCAGCACTGCCGAGCACAGCACTCACAATGGTTACTCGCTCATGGGCATCAGAGTTAGGGCATGGACTTCCTACACATCTAGAGTGAGTGGACACTGTCTGTTTGTTATTTTTCTTTCTGCACACATTCATTGTGAAAGTTGCGACTGTGTTTGTTGCATTTTTTACATGCTTCCCACTGATCCCCTTCCTGAAACATTCCATGGGCAATTTGTCCAATTTGTTAGAAGATCCAACAGACATCGGAGACAGCATCCTATTGTGTATGTCCATGTCTTCATGTCCAGCGTACCTGGCCCATGTTTACCCACAACTAGAAAAAGGAAACCCATCTATCCTCGCAGTCCTCAGAGGCCCTAGAATTAAAACTATGTGGGAACAACTGTTCATTTATGCCATGACAGACTACATGGTCCACTGAGCTTGAATTCACATAAGACTAATACATTAAAGCCCCTTTTTGTGCATTTCAGGAGGGCAACTTATATCTTCAAGCTCAAGCTGTACCAGGATCCAAGCAGCACAGGTAATCGAGATGGTTACTAAAAAGAAAATCATCTTGTCTTGTCTCTTATTTCCAAGTGGTGTATTTGCTTTTCTTTTTTGGTGAAAATCTCTTCTTACTAGGGTTACAGTTGTATCCCATATTAATACTACACCAACCTTAGCAGGTGGAACAACCATGTCAGGTGGACAGGGGAGCACTGTAAGCACATTAAGGAGAGGTAAGGGCAATGCTGATACAGACATCGGAGGGGTGGACCTATATCTCTTCGACACTGCCTCCAGAACATTCATAGCAACTGAAATACCAGCAGCAAAAGCACAATTCCTTATGTACCTAAGTACCTATCCATGGATACAACCCAAGGAAGATTCCAAGGGAAAACCGCAACATTGAGATGGATGTCCAAGGCAACATTCCCCTATGAAGACAGTTATATAAAAACTCTTGACATGATAAACAATTACTGGCAAATAGACAAGGCTATTCAATAAATGATTGACGGCCTACAGAAAGAAGAGATAAAAACAATAACACTGAAGAAGTTACCTTGCCTGAAGGGGGGGTCAAGCACATAGGGGGAGAACCAGGATGTTGGGGAAGACCACAGATGCTTGTGCATGGACAAGTATACACAGCAGAAGGAGGGGAAGAGGGAGTAGTAAGAAGCAAAATACACACCCTAGTACAACCACAGGTATACACAGTGCAAGGAGAAAGTGACAAATGCCTGAAAGAATGGGATGCCAGCACCAGGCTGCTCATCTGGGTGGACAATGAAGCTGGACCATAATACCACTGAGGAAACCAGCATGACAGTGCAGTAAAGTTTGGAGAGAATACAGAGTGTAGGTACACAGAAAAGCATCCAGCAATGAAGGTTGTCACAGCAGTATTAAGGGATCACTATTAGGCATGTGGATCCAAGGCATGTGAGAAGCTGCCACCCAACTGGGGAGGGGGTTTGCTTGTTGGTGAACATCAATATGCCAGCACTGGTAGTGCCACCTAAGGACGTGAAAATAGACATCTTCCCTAAAATGGATACTAACAAAAGAAAGAAGAAATCAATAGAATTGGAAGAAAAGGGAAGAAAGAAACAGTCAGTAAAGGTGAGTAGATTGTAAAGAGACAATTATTTCTCATCAGAATCAGAAGCATCACTAGACGATGTACCACCCGAGCACCTGTTGTTCAGCAGGACAGAAATGTTTTTTGCATCAGTAGTTCCAGCTGACCAGAAATATACAAATGCAAAATGGTTGCAGATAACAAGATGGGACCTGATGCAGACGATAAACTGTACAGTAAATGGCTTCAATGCAATAAAAGAGGAGCTCTGAGCAGTAAGGTTAATGGTACTCCAGAACAGATATGTACTAGACCTTCTCACAGCAATGGAAGGAGGAATTTGCGCCAGGATTGGGAGTTCCTGTTGCATGTTTGTGTCTGCAAATGACAGAAGGAATGGCACACTGACAGAAGCATTGGAAAGGTTATCGAATATGCACGCCAAGATGGAGGAGGAAGCCAAAGGAACCAGAATCGACCAGAGCTGGTTGTCATACATATGGGAGGTCATTACGACCATGGCATTAAGGGGTTAATGGCACCGGTAAAACCAGGCGTCCTTAGCGGGTCCCGCGAGCAGACCCGGATGCTAACAACGGGCCAGTTATTAACGGGCCCGTTGTTAGCATCCTCCCCACTCCCATTGAGCCCTCTGAGGGCTCAAATGGGAATGGGGATGTACTGGGTCTGGGTTCCTTGAATGAGGAATTATCGGGCCCTCGAAGGTCAGAATGGCCCGGTATTTCCTCATTCAAGGAACCCGGAAACGGTACCCTGTATGCGGGGTAGCCATGCCGCTAATAGCGGCATGGTTACCTCCATACTCGGAATGACCCCCTATGGTCATGGATGCCAACATGGTTAGCAGACGGAATTAAAGCATTACTAGAAGCACTAGTCAAGTCAGTGTGTGATCAAGATCTGCATCATGTATCATCACAAAACTATTGAGAAGACAATAGGGCTGAAGGTACTAGTGGATGTGAATATGGAAGAAGAAAAGGACAAGATAGTGGAAGAAAGAAATAACCTGAGAGCAATGATAAAGGAATGCCCACTGTTCCCAATTGAGATGATAACATTCGACAATCACTTCGACAACATCAGATGCTGGGGAAATGGGCATGGTGCAACCCGGAGGGAGACTGTATCTACATGACCTGGAGTTTCGATGACTATACAAAAATCTTTGGACATCTTGGAGTGGTAATAAAGATATGGCTTCCCAAAGCAAGAGTGATGAAGTATGGAAGTTTGGTCGACAGGTCGACCACAGGGGGGGGACTGAAGATAGGGTCCCTGGAATGCCCCTCCTCACCCCCATGAACATGACGGGCTGAGGAGTAAAAAACCCTGGAAGTCACTCACTATTCGGACATCCCCCAGGAGGACCAGTGACTGACACGTATGCGGAAAGATATTCTCTTAGGCAGCCATTTAAACCTTATACAATCAATGTCTTTATGTATATAGGTGCTTCAACATTGCTCATTAACCCAAATGCCTAGATGGATGAGGTTGACAAATGCAGAGACAATCAATGTGCTGCCATCATTGTTGAAAGCATGACATAGCCACTTTAGTCACAAAGTACGCTTGCAGCCATGCACAAAGTTACACAAACACACACACACACACACGTGAATACACAAAGAACATGCTTACACAGTTCTGTAGATAGAGGACAGACACATAAACATACTGTCAAAAACGTTTAGTATTGTTCTCATTAGCCAAGTGCAGAAACACTGAATGCAGGCAACGAAGAGATGCAGAGCAAGCTTGCAGATGCTTATGGCAACCAACCTTATGGAATTACCAGATCACATAAGGAGTCTGGAAGGACCAACTATGACTAACCTATGTAAAACATAGCATGGTATAAATATATAGAAATCATAGTATAAATATAACCACGCTCACATAAGGCCTCAAGCAGCAGGATGAGAGATGAGGGAAAGCAGAACCATGCTGCACAGAACAGCAGGCCAGGCCTTGCATCCATGGTCAGAGACAAGCGACACATTCCAGACCTAAAACGACAAGGGTCCATCTGCAGATGAATTGAATAAATCCTCATAAATTGGAGACCAAAAGAGTTCCATTTTGTGGTCATCAATCACGTGATGCGGCCGAGCTAAACAATGGTTATTCACCCATGGTGGGAAGACGAACAGTTCTCAGCAACACAGACATGAAGTGACACATGAACCTGTTAACAACTTTGCAAAGCTGAGGGGACTCTCACAGGCAAAAGTGGTACTGCTAACATATACATCGGGAACACATAGTCATTCTCATCACCTTGAAGAGGTTCACAGAGCGCTAAGAACAAAGAAGGGTTCCAGGCCTGGGGAGACCAGTTCCAGCCAATCAGGGGACAGAAATCCAGGGGTGGATGGTGGAGGGCAAAGGCTAATGGTAATCCTGCAGCCCTGCAACAATGTAATATATAGTTTCTTGGGTAAAGGACAAGCCAGCAACCTGACATGCAAGGGTTAATCAAGCAAGATCCATAAGGGCAATCTATAACCTATACCACTCTGATCACCCAACCAGAACGAGTAACAGATTTTTCGGGGCATTGGCCATGTTGGGATGCTACTTTGCCACACAATAACCTGACACAGGCTTGGGAGCAGTGACTCTGGAGATGTTTGAATGTCCTGTAGGACCCCTTTCAGTTATTGTAATAAACAACAGCTCTAACTTGCCCTTGGCTGAGTCCTCAGTTTGTGTCTGTGAGACGGTTGTTGGGCCCTGGGAGCTGAATGGGTAAGCTCATAGTAACCCCCAGATCTCTGGCATAATATACCTAACCAACATTTCTCTCCCTCCTCATATTGATGAATTGTTCTTGTAAAAGTCATGTGCATTACACCTGGGGTTAGAGGTCCTTTGCCGATTGGAACCTGTAATAAATCAGGATTGTTGTAGGTGAATAAGTAATCATGGTATGATGTCATGATCAACAATGGAAAGAGCCGAAAAGAGGTGCTCTTGGAAATATAATCTAATGTAAATGTAAATTGAAGGGGATGGTGTTTGGGTGACTGTGTACAATAAGAGCATGGGAATTTAAGGGGATTGCATTTACTCTTATAGGGTTAGCCAATCATATTTGGGGGGGGGGGGTGACTTTGTAATGAAATATGTGGGAGTGTGTTAAATGTTGCAACTATGTATATGTATATACAAAGTAACTTTTGTTGGTTGGCAGAGAATCTGGTTAGTTCTGTTTCTAAGGAATCGTCTACTCACGGCAGTTTCTATTCCAACTACTTGCATTACTGTCAAACGCGCACCAACTTCTTGAGATTTGGGCTTATTTTGGGTAGAGAGATCTGAGCTCCACCTTGACATTATCGAAGAGAAACACCAGACCGCAACACAAGGAGAGACACCACAGACCAAAAAAAGCCAAAACCAAACCACCAGAATCTGGGCTGGCCCAAAGACGGAAAAGCATATTGATGCCAACCAGCATGCAAGCAATTAAGCCTAACCAAATAAATGTAAACCACAAGAACGCACCGACCCCTCTCACCACCAGTCCTACCAAACACTAATACTAACATTTTCCAGTTTCCTACAAACTGTCCCATAACCACAAACAAAATACACACATTCCTCTACTTCAGCATAAATTTGAAATCACACAGCAAACTGCACACCCCTCGAACACCCAACTCTACTCAACACTCTAAACAGTCAAAGAAAACTACACCACAGGCGCCCAAAAAGTACCCATACAGATTAACACACCAAAACAACCACAACTAAAACCAAGCAACTAAATGCAAAACCAACACAAAGTGATCAGTTTGTCTTAACTGAAGCTACCAAAAGCACAGCAAAAGCTCTCGTGCGCTCTCCTCATCCATCCCACTAATTTACCCTCCCTGGCCCACATTCCTTTTCTGATCCATCTGAGCTCCTGGAAACCATGAAAGTTACACCAGTGAAAGGTATGAATACCAATAATTTTACATCATACAATTGAAGGCAAAAACCCCATCCTGCTGATTGTCACAGAACCTTGTTAGACAATAGGTCCAGAACATTGCATTACACTATGTTGTCAAAACACAACAACCAATACATACTACACTCTCCTCCTTCTTTTGTTATAATTACAATTGGTTATCTCGCAAACCTAATAGCAATTAAGAGCGCAATCACTACACACAGGTCTCCCACTGTTTAAAAAAAAATGTTTGGGCTACATATACATTTCTCTTTTTTCTTTAAACGTTTATTATAAAAACAGTTTTTTTCAAAGAATTTAATAATACACATTTCAGATTTTGGGCAAATGGGGTTAGTACAATTTCTTTTTGTGCATAATGCATAATGCAGTACATTTAGATCTTATAAAGCTGGTTTGCACATGATTGGACAGGGAGTGTGATATTTTTTTCAATTGTTGACCTTCATGATTCAAAATGAGGTTTATTCATGTTTGTTTCTATTTTAATTTTCAAAACCACATTCACTGTTTTCCATCTTTTTTTCTAATCTCATATCTGTACAACTTCCCTTGAGATAAGTTATTTCTCCATATCTCCATATCTCAGTGTTTCATTAAATTTACCAAACATTAATGGAATAAAAACAATGTCGCCACCAGAGCTCATCCACCGTGGTCTCTTAGTGATTGATATCTAGGCCTTCATCAGGACAGGAGTTGATTGTGTATATATCTTGATCAAATCTCTCAGACCCCTAAGCTACTTCATCAAATCTATGCAAATATTGAAAAATACAAATCAGAAGGAGATTCACCTTGGTGGTTTTGACCTTACCATGTTGGTATTTGCAAGCTTTACACTAACCTTATTTTCTTATGAGGGAAGCACAGCCTTTTATTTATTGCTGATTTATTTATTTTCCTATTGCAGTCTCTGAAAGAAAATATAAATATGTTTCTGCCACTTATTAGACCCAGACTTCTGTCACTGCATCTTAAACCCAAATCCTAATTTCACATATTATTTCCGAAAATAAGTAACCAGGGCAGCCTCCTACATTTCGGAGCATCATTCTAGCTGTGCCACCTGGGTGACACAAATATTCATACATAATATAACTGATCTATTTCCTTTTAATCATGTGTGTCAGAACAGATAATCCACTCTTAGACAACATCTAGTAGTTGTTCCCACTGTGTACATCTTTGCCTCATTATTTTAACACATTGATGGTGTATCTGAACCGGGCACCATCTTGGAAATTGTTAAATGGGTTGGATTTCTATTTGCATCCTTAATGCATATCAAATTTCTGTTCCCTGAATTGATGAACACTGATTGTATTTATCATTCTTTGAAATGTCGCAAAATATATATGATCCCAATTGTTTCCAAACATCGTCTGGCCATGGATGGCCATATTTATCTTCCTACTGTTCCTCATAGTTAATGTGTACAAAACCAGGTGCCATTTTAGAACATGTAGTTGGTTCTTCAAATCCTGTTGTTTTGCAACATGTGGTTTGCGCTTAAGACCCTATTCTGGGTTTTATTTCTAATGCTGAAATCACGGGAGACTTATAGTGTCTAATAGTCTTTACATGTTTAAGGTTATACATGCACACACTTCCTTCCAATCATCATATAGCTGTGAAAAATATATATTTATCTTCCTGATGTGCCACAATGTGCTATTCCTTTTGCCAGCCCTATTTATTCAGCATAGGTAAGTTGTTGACCAGGCCCTATTCAGGTCATATGGGGAAACAACATAACTCCTCTTGTGAATGTGATGGTTACTACCACCTAATGTACCAAGAACCTTCCTCTTTTTAGATTCTTCTGTGTGTGGGCTGTCTTCTTTAGAAACACAGACTACACTCAATGCTTGTATTGCACCCATTCCTTACACTGGGCCTCATTACGACCCTGGCGGAAATGGAAAAATGATGGCGGAAATGCAATACCGCCATCGAACACCGCTCGTTGCGATTATGACCCGTCACCGTAAAGTACGATGCCATTAGCGACACCGCAGTGAACGGCAACGCTAACTGCACCAAGTACGCGCACGCGCGCCTTGCAAAACCGGAATCACCGCCATGGCGCAACGGTACGCGAATTCTGACCCTAGCGGACATGTACTGAACGCCATCAAGCACGTCGTAAAGTACCATTCCGCCATGGCGAGAAATACGGCATCGTGAACCAACCGTAAATGGCCCACTGAGTGCCTGTACTCCACTCCCTGGCCACATTGCACAACTCCTGGCAGGCGCAATGTACTCACACTATGCAACCAGTGAAATCTACAATTCACCCATGCATGCCAACGTAGAAAAGCATGCAGGGGCTCAAAGCGCCCCGTGAGTGGGCATCCATGTACGGCATGTCACCATAGCCGTACTGATGCAGCACAGGCATGTGAAGGTACAATACATCAAAATGAAAATCAAGAACACATGACACAAAACAACAGTAGTCCCCCATCGCTTGCCACCAGCGCAAGGCAACATCCAAAACAGCATCCTGAGGGGGATTGCACCAGCCCTGTACTCTTGCCAGTAAACAAACCAACCATCAGCAGAAGCATGTACCACACAAGTTGGCAGAGTGACTGAGCAGCCAGGCTCATCCCAAGAGGGGCCGATGGGAGCTGCAGGGCACAGATGGCATCAATACAGAAGCTATTCCAATGGACATGACCCCAGTCCCCCTCCAACAAACGCACGCAAACACAGTCACCTGTGACCAGCCACATTCTGAACATCCCATCATTCCACCAATCGACCTGGCTGACAGGCACCAGTCGGCCAAAAGCCAATCCCCCGCCCCTGAACAGCACATCATGTAAACAGTCACAATGGCAGCCCCTATCCGTGACCATACTGTGCTACGTAGGCAAACGCGGCCAGTACTGTACCACACAACTCAACTCAGAAGGCGGAACACAATGCAGATCATCTCGCAATACATACCGCCACAAATCGAAAATCGCCACATCACCTGCAAAGAACAACGCAACACGACAAATATCGGAATACAATTTAAATGCACATCCAAATGACAAAGGCCCCACAGCAATTTGCAAAATAACACCAAAACAACCATCATCACCGAGGGCTGCATCTGCAATAATTGACCAGCTTCCACTTGTGTGACGCCCTGTACCATCATGGCACACAGGGCCTACATCAACGTTCCAAAAGGCAACATGGAAGCGGCAAGAACCGCAGGTCCGTCCCATGAGGCAGGCACTAGTCGAGCTGAAAGGCCGAAATGTTGCACCTAGCCACCAGTACAGCGTAAGGGCATGTGGCCCATTGGCGATCGTCCCATAAGATCGAAATGGTGCTCCACTGATTCACCCGAAGCTGCAGGAGTCGAGAGTAAAAACCATCTGGAGGAGTGGCGTAGAGATGGCATCTGCAATAGGGCAGGAGATACCTGTCACCCAAAAGAAACACAAATTAACCGATTGCATTACGGGACTCATGATGCATTACAATCTTCATTCAACACACCAAATCCACACCCATATGCATGCTAGCCCACTCCAAAGGAATATACACACCCCTAAATCAGTATCGAATCATAACGAAATCAATCGAGGTAAATACACCATTGGCAACGTCGGTTACTGTGCATGCGTCCGTCAAGATAGAACCCATGACATGGGATTAGTAACGTGCCTAGACACAAGTGTATGAAGGCGCGTCGAGACAGGGAGGATCCGACAAGGGCAGATAGACGTAAGTCCCACTATGGCAGCCTTGCATCACATAGCGCAGGGGAAGGGGAGTGATTCAAAAAACCCATGTACATGGCAGACCCTAAACGGAATCATCAGTCCATGCATCCATTCATCATTCCCTCATCCCGCAATGAAAACGCATGAATATTCACTCACATAATATGTGAAACTTCCATCGCGTCTGTGCGTAATGCAGTCTGCAAAAACCACTGTGCTCCTGGCCGGATCTGTAGTGTTGTGAAGCAAGATGGATTTGGGAACGTCCTGCCTTATCGTCCACTACGCTATTGCGCATCCCATTCAATTCATATCATTCATTGCCTGCTCGTTATGGGCCATGTCCCAAGGACATTCTACAATAGAACGTTACATTTCCAGCCAGACCTGTGGGCGTATCCTCGCCGCTACTTCAAAACCAAAAATGCTGGCCTTCGAATTCCTCACTTGCAACATTACGTCGAAAAGGCTTCTGTGAACGCTTGCATTCACAATTACATCAATGTAGTGCGGCTGTGTGTCATAATGCTAACTGGCTGCAATCACAAATGGGACGCCACGCCCGTCGGTGAAGTACGTTACTGTGCTGCATGAGGGTCGGCCATCGATCGAGCCCTACATACCACTGACTCTTCACAGGTATGTAAGCGGCTGCAATCATAGCATGTGTAACAATGGGAGCATAGCATGAAAATCAGTCAAAGTACATCACACTGCCATCGGGATTTGATACATGATTCCAATCCCAAGATGCCATGCGGCCAAATGCAGCCTTACGTGCGGGACGTGCTCGGCCAGAAGGGATTGCATCTGCCACAGATTCATTCAATCAGCACAGGTGGAGGCCATACAGGCCGACAGCACATATATAGCAGACCCAAACCCCTCCCACAACCACTCCCACTCCAAAATGCTACCGGCAGGACTAGCGATGTTGGGCCTGGGGGACCAGATAGCACTGCAAGTGCTACAACTACAAGAAGACGACGAACAACAACAGGTACAACAACCGGGCGCACAGGGGAGACGGAGGAGAAGGAGGAGGAGGAGGGCAAGGCAGGGTCAGCAAGGCCCACAAGCACTGCCACTACCACCACGCAGGCGGCCCGCAATCCCACGCCTCCGAGCCGATCCGTTCAACCTCACTGCTGAGCAGATCCACACCCTCTACCGTTTGGACCGGGACACCATAATCGCCATTGTGGACATGACACATGCTGACCTCGTGAGCATGATAGATAGCCCAACCGCCATCCCACCCCTACTGAAGGTGGTGTCTGCACTCCACTTCCTGGCCACAGGCACCTACCAGCACACAGTGGGACAGTTGCATGGCATTTCACAGCCACTGTTCTCACGGACACTCTTCCAAGTGCACGATGCCCTCCTGAAGCACGCCGACGACCACATCACACTACCACGCACGTACCAGGAGATTACCAACGCAAAAGTGGGATTCCATGCACTTGGCGGCATCCCGGGTTGCATTGGTGCCATCGACTGCACCCATGTTGAATTGGTTGTCCCACATGCCATGGAGGTCCAGTACCGCAACCGGAAACAATTTCATTCAATCAATGTGCAAATGGTGTGTGACTCCAACAAGATATTTACGCATTGTTGTGCCAGATTTCCAGGATCTACCCATGATTCTATGGTCCTGAGGAACACAAGAATACCACGCTACATGGAGCGACACGCAGGGCACAGATCCTGGCTACTCGGTGAGTCTCATTCCATGCATGACATCGTGGCCCATTTGATGCGTCAATGACCTTGCAGGAGGGGGGGGGGGCTACTTAGCACTATCATTCCACTGACACCCTTTATTCGTCTCATACAGGTGATGCCGGGTATCCACTGAAGAGATGGCTCCTTACACCAATCCGGAACCCACAGAACGAGCATGAGGAGGACTACAACCATGCCCACTCACGTACCCGTGTGGTCATTGAACAGGCATTCGGCCTACTGAAGGCTCGTTTCCGCAGCCTCAGCAGGTCTGCCGGGGCACTCATGTACAGCCATGAGAAGGTTTCTAAGATGGTCATGGCATGTGTCATGCTGCACAACATGTGCATACGTAGGAATGTGCCCATGCCCCCTGACGCTGTACTGCATGCACCTGAAGATGATGATGATGATGAGGGTGGGGATGTGGAGGCACCTCAAGGAGTCCATGAGGCACAGGATGCACGTGCAATCCGACAGAGCATCATAGATGCATGCTTCTAGCAACCACGCATGGTGCCTATTACACGGAAAGGGGACCTGTGGCACTGTGTGTGTGTAGTACAGGCACATTGTGGACTGTACGCCTATGAAGGCCTCGTACGCAAATATCAATGTCCACACATGTCATTGGATGATAATGAGATGCTGTATTGTTAATGTGATTTGATTTATACACCCTATGGACCCGCCACCCAGTGAAGCCCAACACACCCCCTCCACCCTACTACCTCCCCCCCCAACACCAGTGTCCAAATATGCATGCTGTCCGTGGTTGGACGCTATTGCAAGCCCCCTCTACGGGTATCAGGGGCACCCCTGCCCGTGGAGCGCAGGTTCCTGCCAGATCTGCGTTGGGGGCTGCCCTGGACGGAACTTGCCACGGATGATGTCTCTGCCTGCTCGCGTCCATGCATGTCTCTGAGGGTTTGTGAGAGCTCCGAGAGCACACGGCGCACAGCAGCAAGTTCAGCACAAACGTCTTTGGACGTCGCATGCAGTTCCCCCCTCAGGCTCTCGGTGCTTTTCTCCATTTGTGCTCTCAGGCTCTCGGTGCTTTTCTCCATTTGTGCTCTCAGGCTCTCGGTGCTTTTCTCCATTTGTGCTCTCAGGCTCTCGGTGCTTTTCTCCATTTCTCCCCTGAGGCTCTCACTACTTTTCTCTATTTGTGCCCTGAGTGTCTCGGTGGATGTTTCCATGGCTGCCCTGGAACCCCCGCATTCATTTGCATGGTCCTTGAGTAGCGTGGACACTTCCTGCTGTTGCTCGATCAGCAGGTCGAGGGACTGTTGCCTCTGCTGGGCCATGGACATTTGCGGTGGTGTGACAGGGGGGCTGCTCAACACATGTTGCCTTGGCACAGGACTTGTGGGGGTTGGCCAGTCGTCGTCTTCAGGGTGCCCCTGCGTGGTTTCGTCATGGTGTAGGGGATGGAACATGCAGGGGGATTGGGAAAGGTCATGGATGGTACCTACGTCGCCAGCACTGTTTTCCGTGTCGGAGCATGCTGGCATGACAGCTGTGTCACCTATGGTGCTGCTACCACCAGAGGCAGTGCCATCAGATACGTTCTTTGGGGGGACCTGTGGTGCTGGGGTTGTGGACTTGCTGGCTGCTGGGGTGCCTGTTGCAGTCCCCTCCAGTGTGCTGCCACTTGATTCCTGCTGCTGCCGTGTCTTGATCCTTGCAGCTGAGGTGGAGGCTCTTGGGACGTTGGTCCTGGCCCTCTTTGCAGGCGTGCTGGTAGGGGTGTCCTGCAGCTCGTCGTTGGTATCGGACCCTGTGGTGGAGTAAAGAGGGGCGAGCGTTAGTTATGGGTCTGTCGGATTTGGAATGGCAACGTATCAAATGCATTGGGGTGGTACATGAGGCTGATTTGGGACTGGGCCTTGGAGGTGGTCTCATTTTCGTGTGGATTGAGGAGGCATTCATTTGGCTGCCTGCAGTTAGGGGGTGCATGCTGCACATGTAGGGGTTGTTTATGGCATCTTGATTGATTTGTTTATTCATTCTGACTTTTAGAGGGCGCTGTCAGGGCAAAGTATGTATTGCACTATGGGGTCACATGGTACTGCACATGTTCGTGGTTTGTGGATTTCGCATTGTTTCTCTTGGCCAACCTACCTGATTCTCCGGATGTCGGCACTCCTTTCTCCATCCCTCCGACTCCCTCTATGCTCTCCATTCCTATGGTGGAGGCGCAGATATCCTCCCAGGGGGTCAACTTGATGGGCGACTCTGAACCCCCCCCGGTAGCTGTGGCGATGTTCCTGTTCGCAGAAAGTATGCTGCGTACGCGGATCCGCAGGTCGTCCCACCGCTTGCGACATTGCTGTGGCGTGCGGGGTGTTGTCCCCACCGCACTTACGCGCTGTGCCACCAGGGCCCATATGGCCTTCTTGTTGGCAAGGGCCGTCCTGGTCATTTGACTGGAGAAGACGACGGCGGCATTTTCCTGGAGGGTCTCGGTGAGCACGGTCAGTTCCTCTCGGGAGAAGTGTACCTGCCGCTTGCGGTCACACGCTTTCTTGGCTACCTTTCCCATATTAATTTTTTTAACTGGGGTTGCTAACGGGTTGGGATGTGTGTCAGGGTCGGATTTTTAATGGTTGTGTGGGGATTCGGATTTTATAGTTGTGCGGCGTGCTGTTTCCCGTTCCGGCCACATGCTTTTACTTCCGTTTCCGTATATTTACGGTGCCCGTAATTTGCGGTGCCCGCTCGTTACGGTGACCGCTCATTACGGTGACCGCTAAGATGGGTGGCGGTATTGCACCTGGTGCAGCGTACGGCGGCGGTAAGGGCCGTTTTGGGGTCATTTCCGCCATCGCAGCCTTTCGGATTCCGCCATGGCGTAATGCTCGTGCCCGATGGGTCGTAATTAGCCGCACTTTGCTCCTTCGTGCAATGGCGGAAACGCTATTTACGCTGTTGCGGTCCGGTCAGTCACTTTCCGCCAGGGTCGTAATGAGGGCCACTGTCCAATTTCTGCACCCATTTCTGTTCTAGTCTACTCAGTGCCAGATCTCTATCTCCGTCACGTATGTTTGGATTCACAGTTTGTATGATAAACCAAAACATATCATTGTGTCTGTGTTTTTTTTACGGCAGAAATGTTATACAATTGATTTGTCTGGGACTGTATTCTTAATGGATGATGTGTGCTCACAAATATGTTGTCTAACCTTTCTTTTGGCCTTGCCGACATACAAATGGCCACATGGGCATCTGACCACAAATATGGCCCATTTTGTCTTGCAATTGGTAAATACTTTCACATCCAAAGAAATGTCATTTAGCATCACATTGTTCATATGTTGTGTTATTTGCATACAGAATAATTGCCGCAACCATGGTGGACAGACACTGGAGCCATTCCACTTAAACTAGCCAGGGTGGAGTCTCTTGGTGGTTTGTAGTTGTGTCTGTTTCAGGTTTTTTTTTTTCTTGAAAGCAACCGTGGTTTGTTAGGCCGAAAATCATCCAGTTGGATAATCAGCCAATTCTTAAGCACAGCTTTCCTCAGTGCATCACTTATGGGACTGTATGTTGTCATGCAAGTGATCCTGTCCTCTACATCTTTCCTATGTTTAGTGAGGCATGTTTCCCTGCTCATGTTCCTCACTGGTTTGTGTGCATGTTTTCATTATTTTACATGGGTATCCTCTCTGCTTGAGCCTACATGCTAAAGCATCTGCATGTTCCTTGATCTGGTCTATGTTGGAGCAGTTTCTCCTGATCTATGGATATTGGCCATACAGGAGGTTATTCTTTAGATTTTTGGAGTGATAGCTGGTAAAGTGAAGCAAGGTATTCTTGTCAGTGGCTTTACGGTATAGAGTTGTTCCTAAAGTGCTGTTCACTTCTTTGCTGATGGGCAGGTCAAGGAAAACCACCAAATGAATGCCCGAGGTTGTAGTAAATGTTATGTAGTGATCACAAGTGTTCAACCATGTTTTAAAAACTTTGAGTTCTTTTGGAGTCCACCACCACATCAACAAAGCATCATCAATATATCTGTGCTAATTTTTATATTGCTTTGGAATGGGTTCTGATTGCACTCTATGTATTTCAATTCAACATTGTCCATATATAGATTTGCAATGTCGGACGCGAAAGTCATGCCCATGCTGGTTCTGTGTATTGGTTGGAATAATTTATCCTCAAATAGAAATAAATTCTCTGTCAAAGCTATGCGGATATGTCCCAATATAAAATCTGTCTGCACTCTGCCTTCCTCATTAGGTCACTTTTCCAGATACATCCCCATTACTTCAATGCTCAAAAGCTGAGGGATACTGGTATATAATTCATTCACATCTAGACTAACCAAAATATCTTGTTGTTCTATATTGATATTAGCCAGAATATTAATTATCTCTGTGGTATAACTTATATATGATCTCATCTTGGCCACAAATCACCGTAGATATAAATCAGAGTATTTGGACACAGGTTCCAGTACTGACCCTATTGCAGACACAATGGGTCTCCCTGATGGGTTGACATTGGTTTTATGCATCTTTGGAAACATGTAAAAGACTGCAATGGCTGGATGTACCTTGTTTAGGAAATGTTTCTCTTTGTCACTTATCCACCCTTCCCTGCTAGCGTGTTGGGTCAGGCTGGAGATATCCTCCTGGAGTCTACAAGTCGGGTCCATAACCAGGAGTTTGTAATGTTCTCAATTCCCCAAAAGATTCACAGCCTCTTTTTTTGTAGTCTGTCTTTGCCCAAAGCTCAATCCCTTCTCCTTTATAAGCCAATTTTTCAAATAAATCGGGGTGGTTTTCTCAGGTTTTGATGGCTTGCTTTTCTTTCACTGTGAGGTTGCTCTGGTGTGATTTTTACATTTCAATAGAGTCCTAAACCCACTTAAAACCTTGTTCTCAAGCATTACAATTTCTGTGCATATCACAGAGGATGGGGGCATGAAAGTAAACTGGGTTTTTTGTCCTGTGATGTGGTCCTCATCTCTCTCTGAGCTTTCCTCCTCTTTCTCTCTAAAAGAATATTTCAACTTAAGTACTCCGAAGAAGCATTGCAATTCCATTTCTGTTTAAGAGTCATCTGCTGTGGTGGTTGGTACAAAAACTTTATTGAGGACCTTCACCTCTTCTTCAGATAGTGTGTATGGTGTCAAATTGAAAATATGTGCATCAAGTCCTGTTCCGGTCTGTTGCTCCACTGTCTCGTGCAGACTTCATATTCAACCTGGGAGTAGTGCTTACTCATCATGCCTCTTCTCCTCTGATCCATGAAATAACTGCTCGGTAGGTGGATTCTGTACACCTGACACCGAGGGGTGATCTCCTCTGTTCGCATCTGACTTTCTCCCACTGATCATGTTTGAGGTATAGGAACATGTCACATACATTTTCCTCTGATTTTAATTTCTTTGTGGAAATCTTTGCCCATAGTTCTTGTTCTGTTCTTGATGGAAATCTACCGCTAAGTAAGGGTGTGTTCTCTCTTCTTTGTATACTTCTATGTCTTTCTTAAGTTTCCAAATCATTCTGTCTAGTGTGAATTGTCTAAACTTCTTGACCTTATCATTTTTTCTAGTTTGTTCTTAGCATCACCAGATCCTCTAAAAACATTGTATCTTTGGCTTTCAATATCTTCACCCTGTTTCTTGCTTTTTTCTTCTGTTGTATCAACCAATCTCGGCTGCATTTATTGCCTTCTCCACTAAAATGTAACTTAAATTTAGGATTACCTATGAAAACCCAAGGTATATTTCTTAGTTGTAAACCATCTGGGGTCACCTCTGCTTTCAGATATTCAAGCATTAACATGCCTTGCAATTCGGTCCTGACTATTATTTTCTTTTTTTGTGTCAGGTTTTCTAGACTTCCTGTAGCAGACTGTGCAGCAAATGTGTCCAGGCCCCCCTGTAACAGTAAGGCAGCGCTGATCAGCCACTGGAAATGTTCCTAAGAGAATTAATACATATTTTTTATTCTCCATTTCACTATAGGATACATATCCAATCTTGTACAAAAATACAGTTACTTGTGAGTTGTATTTACACTTCTCTCATATCAACATGGTGACCTGACAACCACAGGTTGTCCAAAAAGGAGTCAAACAACAGGTCTAATCCATTTATGTTTTTGTTGACGCAGGGTGTGTGTTGAACAGGAATCAATAATATGAAAACACAACAACCAACACACACTACCCCTCCTGTTTCTTTTGTTGTAATTAAAATTGGTTATCTTGTGAACCCAGTAGCAATTAGAAGCTCAATCACTATACACAGGCCTCCAAATGTTTATTGAAAATTGAAAATTCCGATTTTTTATTCTCTTTTTTGGAGCATATACATTTCTTTTTTTTCTTTAAACATTTATTATAAAAATGTTTTTTCAAAACATTTACAAAAACACATTTCAGATTTTGTGCAAACGGGGTTAGTAAATATGCTTTGTGTGCATAATATAGTACATTTAAATCTTTTTAAGCATGTTTGCACATGCTTAGACAGGGAGTGTGATATATGAAATGTTTGTCCTTCATGATTCAAAATGAGGTGTATTCATTTTTGGTTCCATTTGAATTTTCAAAACCATTCTTTTTTTATAATCTCATATCTGTGCAACTTCCCTTACTTAGTATGGTAATCCGGCAACCTTCCGCTGCAGGAATTCAATGGCAGAATGCCAAGATTGCAGCAGCCAAGAAAGGTGTTGCTTGTGGAAAACCACCTTCAAAAATGGCTGCTCCGGTGGCAAGCACTGGCGTGCTTCTTTCTTCCCAGAGCATGCAGTTCTGATCGGCCACAGTGCCATTCATACTATCCAATCAGAAGCCAGCAGGCAAACGATGGCCCCCACCTAAAGCCCCCTAAAGCCCCCCCACCTAAAGCCCACAGTTAAGGCGCCTGTCTGTGCCTGTCGGGGCTGTGAAGGGCCTGGAGAACCAAAGATTTACTTATTTAGCTATGATCCGTCCCCCGGACTAATTCTTGGACTGCTCAACCGCTACTTGTTCAAAGGCCATCCTCGACCCCTGCAGACATGATAGCGAGTTCAGCTGACTAACGTTCCTGAGGCATTGTTAGTGCTTATCACCTCCTCCACCAATTTAACTAATTTCATTCCTTTCACTGCAGTTATTACTCTCATTTGTTTAGTATTACTTGGGAACCATCTGTATAGCTTTGTTTGCTGCCTTCATTTCAAGTCCATTTTGGGGTGTGCTTTAAAAATTAAATGTGGGCATTTTTGCATGCCTGGGCACCATCTGCATTGCCATGTTTGCTGCCTCCATTTAAAGTGCATTTTGGGGTGTGCTTTAAAAATTGAACGTTGGTATTTTTGCATTCCTGGGCACCATCTGCAACGCCATGTTTGCTGCCTCCATTTCAAGTGCATTTTGAGGTGTGCTTTAAAAATGTAATTTGGGCGTTTTGCATTTGTATGCACCATCTGAATTGCCTTGTTTGCTGCCTCCATTTAAAGTCATTTTTTGGGTGTGCTTTAAAAATTGAATTTGGGTGTTTTGCATTTGTGCGCACCATCTGAATTGCCTTGTTTGTAGCCTTCATTTCAAGTCGATTTTATGTGTGTATAGCTTTTTACATCACTGTGCCACTCTTCCAATGTAATTCTTTTCCTGCTGGGCTTCACTTACTTTCTCCGACTCAATCTACTAGGCCTTCTAGTGAGTTTAGCCAGAACTGTGCAGTGCAGCTACTCCTCCCTCATTCATTGGCTAAAGTCTCTGCCCACCTATGGCTCTCTCCATCTCTCCTATATTTTCTAACTGCTACACTATCACCTATCCCCTTTCTCTCTCCAAATCCGGCAGGAAAAAGCACAAAAAAGATATCTTGAGTGCAAACCCTGGACTAACTATTACAGACATCTATGCCAGTGCTTGCTCTAAAAAAGTTTTTCACTGATATCCATTTCTCTGTCCCCTCTGCTGATCGCTGGACCGCCCATCTCATCTCTACTCTCTCTCCTTCCTCACATTCTTCTGTTGACGGTGGCACCAAGTGGGAAGTCCTCTTGGCTGGCTTTTCATTCTCTCATTGCTTCATTAATGTCTACCACACTGGCACCATTCTGGTTCAGGGTCCACAACCCAACCTCCTTCTCTTTGACTGCATCTTGCCTTCTCTCATTAACAGCTTTCCTTCACCTGCATCTCCCACTTCTACTCTCTCTCTCACTCCTCTGAATTGTCTATGCCCACACCCCTGTACACCACCTCAGAAAACCTTTAGAAGCACTGACCACCTCCACCTGTCGACTCTCAATGCCTGCTCAGCCAACAAACAGTCCTCTAAAATTTGTCAGGAGCAATGTGCTCAGCTTTGAAGCAAGACGACACGGAGCAAGGCAGGTTCGATACCCGGGTCCGCACTTAGAAACCTCTGGGTATTCAGCGCATTATAAATAACCTATCATATCATATCATATCATATCTCTGGAACCAACTCTTTGTGTGTAAAGCATTATGTTAAACAGGGCAAGGGTTCCCTCACTTTCCTCTGCAGGCTCTTTCCTTTGGAATAGACACCCCCTCTCCCTGCGCCTTGAGCAGGAACTTCTCAAATTCCAGAAGCTCCTTAAGACCTTCTTATTATCTTCCTCCTCTCTTTTTGTCCTCTGCTAATCCCACAGTTGCTGAATTAGTGTCCTTGGCCCTTATGCATCTCCAGGGCCTTGACCTCCCACAACAATTCTTCCCATTTCCTGTCTATCCACAGCACTTGCATCTGCACACACTCTGCTCTGGAGACTAGCACTTACACCTCCCACGGCCCTGGCATGTGGCACTCAACATTCCTAGCACTTCGTCCATGGCTCACCCTTGAGCTCAAACCCCCCAGTACTTACCCGCTCCTCCCTCTTCCTTTAAGCACGTACACATTCTGAATACTCACAAGGCATAGTACGTTTGTCCCTCTCCCCCCTCTGCTCTTAATATTGTGTTGTAATGTATTTCTGAACCTCCCTCCCTGCCCTGTGGCCGCTTTGAAACACTATATTCTTATTGTATAAGCATGTAACAAGCAAACAATAAATAAATAATTGAGATCAGGGTCCTTTTATGATGCTAAGTGATAGTGGGAAATCAAATATGACAAGTGGCGCTTGCAGAAGTGGTCAGGTATCCAAAAACAACAAGATCTCATAGCGCCATAGCGCGCATGGTCACCACTCATTGCGTGATTCAGCAGAGTATGCGACAGAAGCAAACTGTCCCATGGACGGTTGCCTTGGAGACACACTCCCATTTATGAACTCAGCACCGATTCTCACAAAATGCCTCATAGAACTGTAAGGAAGGCACGGTATCTACAGTAAGACAGACACATTGACGACAGTACAGAGTGTTTATTGAACTTCAATTGGGTTTGAAAAACACCTATCTAATCCTAAATCTAAAGATGGGAGCAAGCTATGACCATCAAATGATAATAACGCAGTCCTAGTGGTGTCTTGTCAAATAAAAGGGCCTATACTAATAAACCTATTGCCAATCCTTTCCTCTAAATGCAAATAGTGTGGGAAACAATGTTATACAAAAGAAAGTGTTCAAGAAATTATATTTCAGGATATTCAAGCCGTTGGCTTCCCTTCCCCGTGTTCTCAGCATGAGACAAGCTGATACAGTCAAGCTTAGCACAGTCTCTGGCTTCTTAAGTGTGAGGGTTCATATCAAAACTTCAACATCATAACCTTCTGTGCCAAAGTCTATTTGCCATTCAAAGTCTCTTCTTTCAGAGGGACTGATGCAAGAAACAACAAATAATAAAGCTCCTTTCCCATTCAGGATTCTCGTATGCACAACTTTCTTAGGTGATTTACTATTCACCTCAGATCCACCTCTGCCAGGCTCAGATCCAATTTAACAAAATTGTCTCAAGATTTTCACGTATTCAATTTCTTGGGTGATTCACAGTTCGCCCTGTATCCCCTTCCACCGGGCTTAGATCCACTTTGACACAGAATCTTCATCCACCCTCCCTCTGCTGGGCTCGAAGGAACTGGATCCAAAAATGGATGGCCTTGTCCTGGCCACTTGGATGACAGATCCTAGAGGACTAGCGGGTGAGGCATCTTCTGGTTTCTCACATAATAAGCAGTGCAATTATTTTTTTTTTGTATTCTTTGTATTAGCTCATGGAGAAATATTTTTGACAAGAAGCAGTATGCCCTGCTTTATATCGGCATAAGCGAACATAATATGAGACAAAGATGTACACGGTAGGAACAACTACTAGGTGTTGTCTTAGATTGGTTGATCTGTTCTGGCATGCATGATTAAAATGAAATAGATCAGTTATATCATATATGCATATTTGTGTCATCAAAGCGGAGGAGCAAGACTATGCTTTGTAATGGCCTGGTTACACGCTACACGAAGAAAGGAAGGTCAAATTGAAATAACCTATTTTTTGTAAATAATAGTGATATTAGGATTAAGTTTACGATACACTGACAGAAGTCTGGGCCTAATAACTGACAGAAACATATTTATATTTTACCTCAGAGACTGCAATAGGAAAATAAACAATGCAGCAATAAAGAAAAGGCTGTGCGCCCCTAATAAGAAAATAAGGTTAGTGTAAAGATTGTGAATATCAACATCGTAAGGTTAAAACCGCCAAGGTGAATCACCTTCTGATTTTTACTTTTCAATATTTTTATAGATTTGATTTAGTAGCCCAGGGGTTTGAGAGATTTCATCAATATATATTCACAATCAACTCTTGCGCAGACAAAGGCCTAGATATAAATCACTAAGAGACTGCAGTAGATGAGTGGATCTTGTTGTAAAAGGGCCGAAACGCTCTGGTGTCAACATTGTTTTTATTCCATCCATATTTTATCATTTTAAAGAAACACGGAGATATGGAGAGAAAACTTATCTCAAGGGAAGGTACATATTTGAGATTATAAAAAAGACAACATTGAGAGTGCTTTTGAAAATTCAAATGGAACCAAAAAATTAATACACCTCATTTTGAATCATGACGGTCAAAAATTGAAAATATATCACACTCTTTTCCAAGCATGCTGAAACATACCTTATAAGATTAAAATGTACTCTATTGTGCACAAAAAGCACATTTACTAACCAATCTGCACATCTGAAATGTGTATGATTAAATGTTTTGAAAAATCTTTTTCTGATAAATGTTAAAAGAAAAAGAGAAATGTATATGTTCCAAAAAGGAGAATAACAGTTGGATTTTTATATTTGTATATACACAGTTGAAGGTCTGTGTGCTTGAGCTTCTAATTGCCACTAGGTTTGAGAGATAATACATTGTAATTATAACAAATGAAGGAGCAGGGGTTAGTGTGTGCTGGTTGTTTTGTTTGGATATTGTTGATCCCTGTTCAACACACACCCCATCAAGAAAAAATAAAGGGATTGAGCTGTTGTTTGACTGACAGTGTGTTGTGACATAGCTATGTGATTCTTCAAAGGACGAGTAGACCAAACAAAAATGGCAGTGGGATGATGCTTATATTACCAAAATCCCACAAATGCGTACATTTTCCCCTATGAGAAGTAGCATTCTTTTGACCAGACCTAAAACCATTGATCTATATTATCATTTTATACTAATCGCAGAGTCTAAAAAACAGTTCCTTGATGAATTGGTAGGCTTAATGGAACCTGTCACTACCTCATACAACAGAATATGTTGGGCAGGAAATCTTAATCTGCAATTGGTCCACCCAATTCACAACCAGGCTTTAACCTGTGTGTTTCATGTCCATCCTGGGATTCACTCAATTTATACACACAACTACCAAAATTAAGGGCCACGCTTTGGAAATCATACTAACAAGCGATTTGTCTGTCCCAGAATTAGAGATATTTAACTTTTTCTGGTTTGAACATTGCCTCATCTCTGGCAGTTTCCTCCCTATGATCAAAGAAGAAACCCATTCAACAGAGGAGGAAGAAAGAGCCTACACTAAACCCAAATATCTCCAAATATGACTTTGCTGAAGTATTTAATCTCTCCAGTATTTAACTAAGTAGCATGGAAGAATGGGTCACATTAATCCAGGAAAAAAAAACATTCAATGATTATCTGACTTCTTGGCTCTGCTAAAACATAAGAAGAGAAAGACCATCCACTAAAAAAAGCATATAAGTTGTATGACAAAAACTTTGTTATCCTTAAAAGCGAGGGCAACAGTCTAGAGAAACACTGGTGTGTATCAAATGACCAAAACGATGAATTGACATGCAAAGTCGACCACAGAGAAAACCAAAAGTTAATTAGATATAATGAAAAACCTATCTCCAGATAGAGGTCTCAGATCAAATACACATCTGCTGAACAATTCAAAATTCTCAATGAGCAAACCGGTACCTTAGATTCCAGATCTCTCAAATCTCGCTCTCCAGAGGTGACTGAGCATATTGTACTATTCTTCACTAATGAAATTCAAGAAATTAGGAACAAGATCAGTGATCTACAACCTTTCATGACTTCTCCTCTTATCTTTTCCCTAGATAGATCATCAATCTTACTGGAATTGTCATCCTTCTCAGTGGAACAAATACATCTCTAATCGGCCATTAAAGACAAAGCCTCAAGAGCAGATACTTACCCTTAATCAGCATTATTTATGGAAGAGCATGTTATTACATTGGGACATGCCATCTTGCCCACCCTGTGCACCTCCTCCCTGTCCAGAGGCACACTGCAAGTCACATTGGATTAACAAGGCTACTGTCAATTCAAATAACATGTCAGCCTGATCCCAACATATCATCCTACCATTGACCTATATTTAAGAAGCCATTCGAAGTCAAAACCCTTGAAAAAAACAACTAAAACCCAACTCCAAAATTATAGCAAAGAACATTGATTATTAATGTCCATAAGTCAGGTTTCAGAGTCTCCATAGAGTGTCCACAAAATTCGAATGGTCCATGAGGTTCAAACAAGTTGATGAGTGTGAAGAAGAATCCTTGTTTTGAAGGAGAAGACCCTCTAGATTGAGCCTGGGAACCAAGTAAAATAATAAATACTATAGAGAAAAACTTATCATAAGTTCTAAGGATCAGTATGCTTGTCACTTTTGCATAGACCTGATTAAAGCTTGGCACTTAAAAGAAGAACAATGATTGCAACTTCCCAGAATGTATCTTTGTTATAATCAATTGTTGGATTGGTTTTATGTGAATGGTTAGTAGATATTGAGTGAATGTGTATTAATGTAAATGAACAGGAAACCTGCAGAGTAATTGTGTTTAGATGCTGAGACAATAATAATCTAAATGAAGAATATTGAAGACAGAAATCTGCTTCTGTTCTGTGAAAAAAAAAAAATCAGAGGAACGTGTTTGGAATGTTTATATATAACATTAAGCACATATTTGGCCGTGTTTGTGCTGAATCAATTTAAAAAAAGGTAGAATTATATCTCTGTAGATCCTATTGTGATCTGTATGTACATATTTATTGTCATTTAGTATATAGAGCTTATTGCAGCTGGGACCTAGAGTAGTGCCTCTGCCACCCCTCAAGTTTTGTTTGCACATCTAACTGGAGACTGGGGCTCCAGAGGGGCTGTGTAACGCTCACCTGATTCCCACGGAGGCGCTGGTCTTGGCAGGAAGGTGTCTGTGACTCGAAAAGTGATGTACAGGACTCGATTGGCTTCTGGGGCCGAACCTCCTCGCACTGTGTGTCGAACTCGAAGGGTGAGATTTCTGCAGGTGAAAGAATATGGGGGTTAATGGTCTGGGTTGTTGAATGTCCCTCACTCTCTCTCTCTCTTCCTAGCTTCTCCGTAGAGCCCCCAGGTCAACGTGCTCACCTTAGATAGGTGAATGCTGGACTCTCCATCTGCGTCTGGTGCAGGGTGCCGTTGCCAGTTCCTTCACTGGTGAAACATAGGCCTCTTGAACTCAGAGGATCGCTACCGTCGTTAACTGCACGAGCGGTGAGTTTCCGGACACCTTTTTAGTCCTTATAATCTTTAGGTGCGTGGCATGTTTATATTGAACAAGACTCTGTATAATGCTTTTTCCTATTTGTCTTGCAGGGCTCTTGAGAGAGAAAATGGTGTGAAGAGCGCTGAAGTTGGAGCCAGAGCCTTGGAGTGAAGCACCTGGAAATGCGTAAGTAAATGCAAGCGCTCTAACTGTCTTTTTCCCCTTGCAGCTGAGTTCGTGCTGGAGTATTTGCAGGTGTTCTATTGTGGCGAGCGCGATGGGCGTAAGTAAATACCTGTCTAATGTCTCTTCTTTTGTCTTTCAGATGCTGGGTTGCAGCGCTGGAATTCGCAGAGTGCCGGTAGGTAATAACAATGCTTTTATCTTCACAGGCGGAGGTGCAGCATGAAGAAATCCGGAATTCGCGGAGTGCCGGTAAGTAATAACAATGCTTTTGTTTTCACAGGCGGAGGTGCAGCTTGAAGAAATGGGCGCTGCCGATGGATCAGGTGAGGAAGCGCTGCGTGTAAAGGTTGCCGTGCTAACCTGTTGTTTCTTGCCTTTGCAGGTGCTGCTATAGACTGGATACAGGAATGGTAAGTATTATTCTTGCAGGTTCAGGATCGGAAGAAAGAAAGGCTGGAACAGACTCGGTGAGCGTTCTGCTGCAGATGCAGAATAACGCGAAGCACGTTTCATCTATTGGGTGTGGGTTAAATAGCCTTGGAGTGATGAGGCGTCTTCCTCCACGGCCCCGCCGAGGTAAGAAAAGAGTTCCAGTTCCAGAAGAGTTCCAGTGTTGTATCCAGGGAGTGGAGCTTGCCCCACCCAGGTAAGAAAGTAGTTCCTGTTCACCGAGGACTTCTATGTAGCTGATAAGTAAGCAGCATGGTCTGCTGCAGGTAAGTTCAACCAAGCATCTTCATACATAATATGAGCCCGGCGCTTCCAGTGCCGGGACCGATGGTTTTGATGAGCCTGGTGCCACCGGTGCCAGGACAAGGTCCAAAAGGTCCCAGTGGGGACCGGCTGGTGCCTAAGATAACGGTTAGGGGCCTGCTTCCAAGAACGTTGGGCTGTTCCTGACTCCTTGGAAGCAGTGATCATGACAGCACCCCCCCTCAAGGCCCCTCCCAAGCGTGTTTTCTCCGGGGGTTTTGGCTTGTCGGGGTGATTCAAATGGAATTTCTTGACCAGACGAGGTGCGTTTACATGTTCTGAGGGTTCCCAAGACCTTTCCTGGGGGCCGTATCCTTTCCAATCAACCAGGTAATATAATTTAGATTTGGAGATTTTGGAGTCTAGGATGTTCTTTACTTCGAACTCAAGTTCTCCATCTACTAAAACAGCTTCTGGGAGTTCAGTCAATCGGGTTCCTGGTTGTACTGGTTTTAGTAAGGAGACATGGAATACTGGATGTATTTTCATATGCGAAGGCAATTCCAATTTAACAGCCACCGGATTAATTATGGCAGAGATAGGATAGGGTCCAAGGTATCTCGGGATGAAAGTGCGGGGTCCTTTTAGAGGTAGGTGCTTAGTGGATAACCAGACCTGATCTCCCACTGCGTAGTGAGGGGCCTCTTTACGGTGCTGATCTGCTCCTTTCTTGAATTGAGCTTTAGCTCTTTGCAGATGGGCAGTGGCTTCCTTAAAAGCACGAGTGATCTCCGAGTGCAAGTGATCCACAGCAGGTGTTTCGAATTCTTGGGGAGGATCCAGGTTAGAGGTTCTAGGATGGTGTCCGTATAATAAGAAGAAGGGAGTCTTTCCGGTTCCAGAATGAGTCGAATTGTTATAAGCGTATTTAGCAATCCAAAGAATGTCCTTCCAAGGGTTTTCAGTTTGTTGGAGCATGCAACGTAGATATTGCCCTAGAGTTTGATTTGTCCTCTCGGTTTGTCCGTCAGTTTGGGGATGGTGACTGGTAGAAAGTCTCACATCAATTTGGGCTAAACGACAGCAACTTCGCCAAAAGTGGTAGATGAATTGACTTCCCCTATCGGAGACCAAAACCGAAGGGAAATCGTGTAACCGAACGATGTTTTCTAAGAATTCTCAGGCCAATACTGAAGCTGAAGGTAGGCCCTTCAGGGGAATGAAGTGAGCCATCTTGGAGAATAGATCCACGACTACTAAAATGGTATTATACCCTGAGCATGGAGGTAAGTCCGTGATGAAATCCATGGACTGGGTATGCCATGGACAGGGAGGAATGTCTAGTGGGTGTAAGAGGCCGGCTGGTTTCTCCTTCTGACTTTTATTCTGGGCACACACACCGCAGGAGATTACAAAGTCTCTAATATCCTTCTTCCATGATGGCCACCAGAAATGTCTTTTGACCTTTTCCATGGTTTTGGTTATGCCAGGGTGACCCTCCATTAGTGAATCGTGATAACAGGAGATTACCTGTTTTTGTATTTTCTCACTGGGCAAGTACAATCGTCCGCGGAAATATGGTAGGTCTCGATCCACTGAGAATTCTTTTCCCTTTAATTGCCAGTCCTGTAAGTCGGCCAGAGTTAGAAGTGATTTGACTGTGGTCTTGATGTCTTCAAAGGATTGAGCGCTGACCAAACCCAAAATCCTTTGTTCTGGGATTATGGGTATTGGTTCTGGATTGATCAAACGTTCATCTATTCCCATCCGGGAGAGGGCATCTGCTTTTCCATTTTTACTGCCAGGTCGATAAGTAATTATAAAATCAAACGCAGCCAAAAACAGAGCCCAGCGAAGCTGCCTGGAAGACTGAGCTTTGGCTGTCTTCAGATACTGTAAGTTGCGGTGATCAGTCATTACGGTGACTGTGTGTCTGGCTCCCAAAAGATAATGCCGCCAGGCTTTAAAGGCCGATCTGATAGCTAAAAGTTCCTTGTCTGTAATTGAATAGTTGATCTCGGGAGCCGAGAATTTGCGGGACCAAAAGGCTACAGGATGTAATTGGTGTGTGACCGGATCTCTTTGTGATAGAACTGCCCCCATAGCAAGACTAGAAGCATCTGTTTCTACGATGTAGGGGAGTTCTGGGTGAGGATGTTTTAGAACAGGTGCAGAAATTAATTTAGTTTTTAAGTCCTGAAAAGCTTGTTCCGCCTCGGTAGACCACTCAAAACGTTTGTTTTTCTTTAACAGAGCAGTGATGGGCTGGACTATTCGAGAGAATTCAGGAATGAATCTGCGGTAAAGGTTAGCGAAGCCTAACATGCTTTGAACTCCTTTTACAGAGGTTGGTGAAGGACACTTGATGATTGCATCGACTTTCTTTGAATCCATATGGACTCCGTTGGGTGACAATATGAATCCCAGGAACTCAACTTCGGTTACGTTGAAAACGCATTTTTTGAGCTTAGCAAAAAGGTCATGTTGACGTAATCTCTCGAGGACCTCTCTAACGTGTTTCCGATGTTCTTCTTTAGATGATGAATAGACGAGGATGTCATCAATGTAGACAACAACACACACATCTATGAGTTCTCTAAGGACATCATTCATAAAATACTGGAAGGCGGCAGGAGCGTTGCAAAGTCCAAAGGGCATAACTTGATATTCAAACAGCCCATACTTGGTGCGGAAGGCCGTCTTCCATTCATCGCCCTCTTTTATTCGTACCAAGTGATAGGCTCCTCTGAGATCCAACTTTGTATATATACATGCGTCTTTGACTTGGTCCAGTGGTTCAGGAATCAAAGGTAACGGGTATCTGTTTTTAACGGTGATTTGATTCAGGGCGCAGTAATCTATACAAGTCCTAAGGTCTCCTTCCTTTTTCGGAACGAAGAACAAAGCCGAGGAAGCTGGAGATTTTGAAGGACGGATAAACCCGTTAGCTAGGTATTGGTCCAGATATTGTCTGAGGTGAAGATTCTCTGGCTCGGTGAGGGCATAAATCCTACTGCAAGGAGGAGTTGTTCCGGGTATCAGATCTATTTGACAGTCGTAAGACCTATGAGGAGGCAGGGTGTTAGCTTGGTCCTTCCGAAAGACGTCTTGGAATTCCTGGTATTCGGGAGGTAATTTGGGAACCTCAGAAGAGATTGCCGCCAGTGAAACATCACGCCGAGGATAACAAGTGGTAAAACATTCTGGAAACTGAACCGTCTTTGCTCGCCAATCGATCTGAGGATTGTGCTTCTCTAACCAAGGGATTCCCAGAATGATCTGGAACTGAGGGGCCTTGATCACATCGAACACAATGTTTTCCCGGTGTCCATCTTGGCTCACTAGCGTCACTTCTTGGGTGGCGTGCGTTACTGGTCCGGAGGCTATCTCCGTGCCATCCACTGTAGTAATGATGTCTTTTACTGCCTTAGGGACAAGGGGTAGATTCATCCTTGATACCATTTCACGGTCCACATAGTTACCGATTGCTCCGCTGTCGATGTAAGCTTCAATTGCATGCAAACGATCCGGACGTTCAGGACTAATGAGGACCATAGGCACCACGAAATGCGAGGTCACGGGACAGATCTTAACGCTCGGCAAGAGGACCTCTACACTTGTCGGGCTTGGTCGTTTCCCTGCTCAGAATTTGTGGTACAGGCATCCGCGGCTCCTACAGCCTTCTTAGCTGGTTTCACTGGACAGTCTCGAAGAAAGTGCCCCGAGTTTCCACAATAGAGGCATAATTGCAGCTGTCTTCTTCTTTCCCGCTCCTTTTGGGTTAAAGGTCCTTTCATGCCCCCTATTTGCATGGGTTCCACAGTGTCAGCTCCCCTAGTAGAGGTCTGTCGTTTAGAAAACACTCGGGTATCAAATTTGGAACGATCAGCCTTCCTGTTCTGTAATCTGTGGTCCAATTGGACAACTAAGTCAATATAGTCTGAGCATTCTTGTGGAGGATTCACAACTTGAGCTAACACATCCTTGAGCTCTCCACGCAGGCCTCTGTAGAAAAGCGTTATTCTCTTATCCTCAGGCCATTGAGTTTCTACTATAAGTCTGTTGAATGATGCTATATAAGTCAAGAGGTCTTGATTACCCTGTCGTAACGAAAGAAGTTCATTGTCCAAGGCCTGCCCTTGTGCATGTCTTGCGAACAGTTTCTCCATGCTGGACTGGAAGGCCTGGAAATCATGCAGAACCGGATCATCCTGAGTGACTAAAGGGATCGACCAATCTGCGGCGCTGCCACTGAGATAAGAAAGCATGAAAGCCACCTTGGTCTGATCTGTTGGGAAGGCAGCTGGTCGACATAAGAAGTGTAGGCGGCACTGGTTAATGAACACTGCAAATTTCTTTGGGTCACCGGAAAAGCGTTCGGGTGGAGCCAAGGGCACATTACCGGGTAGATTGATTTGTACTGGATTTAAAGATGATGCAGAAGGATAACTTCCTCCTGGAGCGGGCAAAGGTGTCTGTCCTGCCTGCGTTTGTAGCAATTGCCTAGCGAGGTCCTCTGTTCGCTCCTTGGAAATTATCAGCTCTCTTCTTAGAGAGTTTGTTTCCTGACGAGCTGCATATACTTCTGCTCTTAGTTCCCCAAGCAACTGGGCTAACTGATCAGTGTCTGAGGTTTCCATTGCGCCTGGGTAGGAGGTTTTGCGGTGGCTTCGCGTTCTGTAACGCTCACCTGATTCCCACGGAGGCGCTGGTCTTGGCAGGAAGGTGTCTGTGACTCGAAAAGTGATGTGCAGGACTCGATTGGCTTCTGGGGCCGAACCTCCTCGCACTGTGTGTCGAACTCGAAGGGTGAGATTTCTGCAGGTGAAAGAATATGGGGGTTAATGGTCTGGGTTGTTGAATGTCCCTCACTCTCTCTCTCTCTTCCTAGCTTCTCCGTAGAGCCCCCAGGTCAACGTGCTCACCTTAGATAGGTGAATGCTGGACTCTCCATCTGCGTCTGGTGCAGGGTGCCGTTGCCAGTTCCTTCACTGGTGAAACATAGGCCTCTTGAACTCAGAGGATCGCTACCGTCGTTAACTGCACGAGCGGTGAGTTTCCGGACACCTTTTTAGTCCTTATAGTCTTTAGGTGCGTGGCACGTTTATATTGAACAAGACTCTGTATAATGCTTTTTCCTATTTGTCTTGCAGGGCTCTTGAGAGAGAAAATGGTGTGAAGAGCGCTGAAGTTGGAGCCAGAGCCTTGGAGTGAAGCGCCTGGAAATGCCTAAGTAAATGCAAGCGCTCTAACTGTCTTTTTCCCCTTGCAGCTGAGTTCGTGCTGGAGTATTTGCAGGCGTTCTATTGTGGCGAGCGCGATGGGCGTAAGTAAATACCTGTCTAATGTCTCTTCTTTTGTCTTTCAGATGCTGGGTTGCAGCGCTGGAATTCGCGGAGTGCCGGTAGGTAATAACAATGCTTTTATCTTCACAGGCGGAGGTGCAGCATGAAGAAATCCAGAATTCGCGGAGTGCCGGTAAGTAATAACAATGCTTTTGTTTTCACAGGCGGAGGTGCAGCGTGAAGAAATGGCCGCTGCCGATGGATCAGGTGAGGAAGCGCTGCGTGTAAAGGTTGCCGTGCTAACCTGTTGTTTCTTGTCTTTGCAGGTGCTGCTGTAGACTGGATACAGGAATGGTAAGTATTATTCTTGCAGGTTCAGGATCGGAAGAAAGAAAGGCTGGAACAGACTCGGTGAGCGTTCTGCTGCAGATGCAGAATAACACGAAGCACGTTTCATCTATCGGGTGTGGTTTAAATAGCCTTGGAGTGATGAGGCGTCTTCCTCCATGGCCCCGCCTGGGTAAGAAAAGAGTTCCAGTTCCAGAAGAGTTCCAGTGTTGTATCCAGGGAGTGGAGCTTGCCCCACCCAGGTAAGAAAGTAGTTCCTGTTCACCGAGGACTTCTATGTAGCTGGTAAGTAAGCAGCATGGTCTGCTGCAGGTAAGTCCACCCAAGCATCTTCATACGTAATATGAGCCCGGCACTTCCAGTGCCGGGACCGATGTTTTTGATGAGCCTGGTGCCACCGGCGCCAGGACAAGGTCCAAAAGGTCCCAGTGGGGACCGGCTGGTGCCTAAGATAACGGTTAGGGGCCTGCTTCCAAGGACGTTGGGCTATTCCTGACTCCTTGGAAGCAGTGATCATGACAGGCTGCACCTGGGCTACTCTTGCCTAACATTGGAGTGCCATAATGATGGGAACCCACTCTCCCGCCCCACTGAGGGCTAACATTGAAAATGGGGGAGAGTTTGATCCTGGCTGGCTCTACACTACGGTTACCAGAATTCCCTGCTGCCATTGCCTGGTACATACCAGAGGGATTCAACCCTGCACACCTGTTTCCAATCAGCCTCCCTGAAGATTGCGGAGGCATGAAAGCGTGGTAGAAGGAGAACATATTTGGACTGTTTCAGCTTACTGCAGCTGGGACACAGCACAGCGCTCTTGCAACCCCTCAAGTTTTGTTTGCACATGTAACTGGAGACTGGGGCACAAGAGGGGCTGCACCTGGCAACTATTTCCTAACTTTGGAGTGCCATACTGATGGTAACCCCCTCCCCACTGAGGGCTAACATTGAAAATCGGGGAGAGTTGGATCCTGGCTGGCTCTACACCACAGTTAACAGAATTCCCTGCTGCCACTGCCTGGTACATACGAGAGGGATTCAACTATGCACACCTGCATCCAATCAGCCTCCCTGAAGATTGCTGAGGCATGCAAGCATGCTAGAAGTAGAACATCTTTGGGCTGTTAGCGCTTACTGCAGCTGGGACAGCAGCGTAGCACCCCTGCTACCCCTCAAGTTTTGTTTGCACAATTAACTGAAACTGGGGCTCCAGAGGGGCTGAACCTGAGCTACTCCTGCCTAACTATGGAGTGCCCTACTGATGGTAACTCCCTCCCCCTGCCCTTTGAAGCCTAACGTAGAAAATGGGGGAGAGTTTGATCCTGGCTGGCTCTACACTACGGTTACCAGAATTCCCTGCTGCCATTGCCTGGTACATACCAGAGGGATTCAACCCTGCACACCTGTTTCCAATCAGCCTCCCTGAAGATTGCGGAGGCATGAAAGCGTGGTAGAAGGAGAACATATTTGGACTGTTTCAGCTTACTGCAGCTGGGACACAGCACAGCGCTCTTGCAACCCCTCAAGTTTTGTTTGCACATGTAACTGGAGACTGGGGCTCAAGAGGGGCTGCACCTGGCAACTATTTCCTAACTTTGGAGTGCCATACTGATGGTAACCCCCTCCCCACTGAGGGCTAACATTGAAAATCGGGGAGAGTTGGATCCTGGCTGGCTCTACACCACAGTTAACAGAATTCCCTGCTGCCACTGCCTGGTACATACGAGAGGGATTCAACTATGCACACTTGCATCCAATCAGCCTCCCTGAAGATTACTGAGGCATGAAATCGCACTAGGAGGAGAACATCTTTGGACTCTGTGAACTTACTGCAACTGGGAAACAGAGTAGCGCCTCTGCCACCCCTCAAGTTTTGTTTGCACATCTAACTGGAGACTGGGGCTCCAGAGGGGCTGCACCAGGGTTACTTTTGTCTAACTTTGGAGTGCCATTCTGATGTTAACCCCCTCCATTCCCCACTGAAGGTTTACATTAAAATGTTGGGGAGTTGGATCCTGGCTGGCTCTACACTACAGTTACCAGAAATCCCAGCTGCCACTGCCTGGTACATACCAGAGGGATTCAACCCTGCACACCTGCATCCAATCAACCTCCCTGAAGATTGCTGAGGCATGAAAGTGCACTAGTAGAAGAACACCTTAGAACTGTTTGGCTTACTGCAGCTGGGACCCAGAGTAGCGCCCTTGCCACCCCTCAAGTTTTGTTTGTATAGATTTCAAAAAGCAGAAGAAACACTTTTGTCTCCACACAGGGGATGGCACGCTTAGGCCAAACTCCAATAAAATGCCTCATATAGGAACACCAAACAAAGCAAGGTCTTTGAAAAATTCCAGCTTTATTTAGGACTCACAGTCATTAAAAAAGAAATAAAACACGGGACAACACATTTCGTAGTGCACCTGCTACTTATTCACATGCATATATATTTTAATAATTCCGAGTAGGATCATTCTTGTTTTGGATATACGGACCCAGTTGAGGCACAGAAATCACTCCTTTAAGCATACACAAGGAGATTATAAAATCCATGGAAATTAACTGCCCTGCATTCCTCATCCTCCTGGGCCTCTCTGTGGCCTATGATTTGGTTAACCACCATATTCTTATACACAATCCTGAAAGTGACATAGGAGTTCCAGGCACAACCCTTACTTGGATTTCTTAAATATTTAAAAAAGTGTTAATTTCAAGTTGCTATCGTAAATTCAACTCCAAAATCTAAGATTATAAGAAAACTACAGACAGTTCAAACAGAACTGAAAAAGTTGCTCTTTGCCAAAGCTTTCCCCTCCCATCAGTAAGCGCCTCTCATCCTTATATGTGACTACCTATGCTGGCACCTCACCTGTTGATTGCGAGTCACAAGCTCTGATCTTCCTTCAGCAATGAAATTGCCTTAACTGTTTCACTCAGATCCCGGAAATCTCTATGGCTTATAAGCACATGACCCCAGTGAAACACACACCTGAGGCGGGACCTCAAGGAACCTAAATGGACAATTATCCTCCTTGGCCATAATTAAACTGCTGGTGCAACATTAGACTGCTAATTCCTGTATCTTCCTCCCATGATCCTCAGGACAATTGCTTTCCTATCACGTTTTCCCTTCCCCTAACCCTCTTGTTAACTCATTGGCACCATGATCCAGTTCCTTTTTCTGCATGCTTGTGTGATATACAACTCCCAAATTAATTAATACATAAAATCAATTAGAGTGAACAACTGCATACATTTTAGGAAATGTATACATGTTGATTAAACTGAAAACACATGTTGTCATATTATTTATTGAGATCCCCCTTACAGAGTGGTAGCAATATTGTAGGGAATTCCTGAACATTCCAACTAATAGCACAGTAAAGCTAGAAGAAAGAAGAAGCTGCTTTAATTCATAGGTATGCCTGTTTTTTTTTCACTTAAGATTAAGGGTACAGCATTTATGGCATCAGGGCAGGTGTGTACAAAGATGGATACTGACAAAACCCTAATTTTGTAGCAAAGGATTTTGATGAAGCCAGAATAAAGTGTTGAATATGTCTAGGACCCATGAGGGTCTTTCGATAAATGGACACATTTCGGAACATAGAGAGCCTTTATTTTCAGATCACTGCCCCACACTTTTCCTTTTTCTGGTAAATAAACACAGATTACCGAAATTGCAACCACTTGGATCAAAAAGACATCTTTAAAGAAAATAAAAAAAACAAAAGAGAGGCATTCTTCATATAAGGCTTCACATCTCCCATCCATACACAGAAAAGTGTTTGCTACCATATGGTTGTCTGCTTTTTAATATGGTTTCTGGGCTACTGCTGGCTGGCTTGTTTACAGACATACAGGCATTGTATCTGCAGATATTTTAATTGGAGACTTGTCTGGATAGTTTCCTCACTGTTATGTATTATCAAATTGCATGTAATGTTGTCTATTAAATAAAACATACTAAGAATGGCTTTACACAGAACTATCACAGAATATATTGTAAGGGTGCAGAAGGTCTCATGGTGGTTGTCACAGTCTTGTGTTGAATTCAAAAACCTAGTTATCCCTAACTGTAAAAGGGCTGTCCCTGCCTCAAACTAAAGACTAAATGATCTGTCAGAATGTCTGTAACCTGAAAAAGCCATAGTCCCTTACACTACAAATAAGGAGTATTAAGCAAAAGTAAAGTTCTATCACAAGGAGAATGACTCCCTTCTCATAGTGTCTTAAAAGAAAGTCTGTCCAGTATTCCAATCGATACCAGGCAGAATGACTGCCTTGCTCTGGTCTTGGTTTACAAACAGTTCCAGATGTGGACAGAAGGAATGACTCCCTTTTCTGGCTTCTCTGGTAATGTTCAAGCTGTGTCCAGGCGGATTGACTCCATTGCCCTGGCTTCTCTGGTAATGTTCAAGCTGGGTCCAGGGGGAATCATACTCTTCCCGCGCCTAATGGTTTCACCAAAGTTCCAATTGTGTCTAGAGAGAATGAATCCCATCCCCTGGTCTTGGTTTATGCACAGTTCCAGATATGGCCAGGAGGAAGACTACCTTCCCCTGGCTTCTCTGGTACTGTTCAAGCTGGGTCCTGGCGGAATGGCTCCATGCCCCTGGATAATGGTTTCACCAAAGTTCATATTGTGTCCAGGGAGAATGACTCCCTTCCCCTGTATGTTAGCATGAACAACATTCCATATGTGCCCAGGGGGAAGGACTCCCTTGCCCTGGGTATTAGTTTCAAGGAAGGTCAGGGGGAATGGCTCCCTTCCCCTGCCTTCTGAGGTAACTTTCACAACTTTCAGTGCTATGCGGACGATACCCAGCTCATTTTCAGGCTACCCTCAGCCTCCTCCTCTCCCTCCCTCATCTCTGACTGTCTGTCTTCTATCCAGGAATGGTGTGCTGCCAATGACCTCTGCCTTAATGCTAGTAAGACTGAGATCCTACTCATCGGCACACCCACTCCCTCCTTCCCTGCAGCTCTCTGGCCGGCCTCTCTTGGCCCTCTTCCTGCTCCTACCTGCAAGGCAAAAAACCTCGGGGTCATCTTCGACTCCACGCTCTCCTTCTCTCCTCATATATCTGACGTCTCTAAGAAGTCACATTACCAGCTGCACCTCCTCAGAGGTATTCTTCCCTTCCTCTCCTTCCCCCAGAAGCTCACTGTCTCCCGAGCCCTGGTTCTCTCGAAGCTGGACTACTGTAACAGTCTTTATCTTAATCTGCCTGCCTCCACTCTCCGCCCTCTGCAACTCATCCAGAACAGAACTGCGAGACTTGTCCTTGGCCTCAAGCCCAGGGACCGTATCTCTCCAGGACTGAAATCTCTACACTGGCTCCCAGTGGCTGCGAGGATTAAGTTCAAAACCCTCTGCATTGTCCACAAGGCCTTCTGGGGCCTGGGGCCTAAATACCTTCAACTCTCTCTTCCTAAATATCTTCCTTCCCGAGCCCTACGCTCATCCGTCTCCAACTCCCTCAGGGTCAGCCGCTTCTGGAAGCAACGAGCTGGGGGTAGATCTCTCTCCGCGGCAGAGGCCTCCCTCTGGAACAGCCTTCCTGCCTCCCTGAAACTTGAGGAGAACCATCTCCGGTTCCGGAAGCACCTCAAAACCTTCCTCTTCACTTCTGCTTTCTCTCTCCCTCTCCCCTGCTAAATTCTTCACCTAAACTGCACTGATTCTGCAACTGGGCCACTCTCACCGACCTCGGTCCTGGGCCCAGTCACTCTTCACTTGCACTGCCTCCCTGGCAACCCCTGCACTGCGGGACTGTCTCTGTATCCCTACAGCCCCCCCCCCCCACAGCACTTGTCTGCACTTACCTTGCACTTGCCACCAGCTGGCCCTATTTATTTATTATTTTATTTCTATTCTACTTATTTGTACTGCACTCCCCCATCCCCCTTCCCCTTGCACTTTTTCCCTTCCCCCTACCCCTGCACTTGCGGGGTCTGAATGACACCTGGCCTAGTAGGATCGTTGTCTGTCTTCCCCTTGTTCCCCCCTCCCTGCCTCGTCGCGCCTTGAAACACTTGTGTATAGGCGCGTTACAAATGCCATATCATATCATATTATCATATCATATCATAACAGTTACAGGCTTTCTTTAGCCCATTAGCAGTGTTTTCTTTAGCACTGTTTGGAGGGCCCCTACCTCCGATATTCATTGAGTGCTTATTTTAATCCCAGACCTTGTTTGCTCTCCCTTTCCTGTCGGGATCACTTGATTGACTTTCCTGCCAAGTACTGCAACGAGGAGGATGACTTCTATTTAGGCTTTTCCTCGGTTCGGATCCCAAACCCTTAGTTCTCATTTCTTCTTGCCAGGACCACTTAGTTGACTCTCTTCCAACGTACTACCATGAGGAATATGCCTTCTGTTGAGGTGACAGGATTGCTTTGCTGCTATACATCACAGTAATCACACTTATACATTAAGGGCCTTGACATACACTTAAGGATTCGACACATACATTAGGCCTTGCCAGATACATACGGCCTTAGTCTGTCCGCTTTGTCTCAGCCTAAAGCCTCCTCCTGCACCCAGCTCGTCTGCCTTGCCCACACCCCTCCTTAGCCCTGCGAGGCTCACACTCAGTGTCACCTTGCAAGACACATCAGTAATCAAACCCAAGAGCTTCTTTGTAGCAGTGCACAATATCACCTTATAAGGAGTATAAGTGTGTTGAAGCCAATGCTGCTTACTGTTATTTCAACATAATGTACTGTGCATGGAACAGCAATGCTTTAGAACAACACGCTGCTTCCTGCTATAACAAAATGTCTACAAATGTCATGGATTCATTAGGAAATTACCAATATACTAGTGCTGATGCTTATGCCATACTATATAGCATTGGCTCTGACCCATTAAGGGCAGAGTGCTTAGTTTGGCAACTGATCCACGCACTTGTCAATCTCTCTCTCTAAAGTAATTGCTGTATTGTACTTTACAATAAGAAACCTTTGATTTATCTATCAGTCTCCTGAGTATTACTTCTTGCAGCGGGGTCTTGAGGGTGGACCTGCCCCCACTTGAGTGGCAAGCTGGACCGATTCTCCATCAGTACCAATATAAATGTCACATTGGTTCTGGTCCCAGATCCTTGGTTCTCTTCCCTTCTCACTAGGCCCACTCTTCCTAAGTACTGCCACAAGGAAGCTGATTAGTACTGTTTTTCCCATGCAGTTTATTTCTCTCCCACACCTTCAAACCTCAACCGGTCCCCATTACATGCCTGTTACCTTTGTTGGCTCTGGGACTCTTGGCCAGTACCTCTGGGTGCTTGCATCATCTCGCCCTGCTGCGCAGGCGTTTGTGGCTTCTGCAGCAGTTGCTATGCGTGCCTTCTTTCTGGTCTCTTCACTGACAATGTAGATGCCGTTACTGGACCGCTCGGTCCAACTCGGAACCATCTTTCAAGCTCCAGTCACATCGTAAACTAACTCCACAGCACTGGGCAAAGGACTCCCATCATCTGCCTCTTGCTTTTGGGAGTGGACTGCTCTTGGCTTTTTCACTACATACTCTGCATCTTCTTTGAACCTCCTGGGCTGGGCTGTCATTTGTGCTGGTATGCTGCTCCCTTAAAGTCCTTTGTTATTTTGTATGCGTTTCTCAGGGTGGCTCCCTCGCAGAAGTCTAAACCATTTGTGTAACTTCTCTTTGCCATTGTTCATGGTTCCTGGTGGCCACCTCGCCTCAATACTGTCCTTGCTGGTAATCTTCATGCTTTGGTGATCTTTTTCAAGCTACGACTGGAGTCATCCATACTATCTGTAGTGTTAGAAATGTTCTTCATCTCAGTAGAAGAAACTGGTATAATGTAACAATAACAAATAAAAGTGCTATCAAGGGGGGTTGGTGGACCGGTTGTAACAGGCTTAAGAGGGTTAGGTTTGGGATGTTGTGCCAACTTTTGTCCAGAAGAGGGGAGCACTCCTCTGAAAAGACTTCCGACATGTTACCACCCATAGGGGGAATATTGGTTATTGGCCATACCACTGCAGCCTTACAGAGAAGGGCTCCCTCCTGGGGAAAAGTGATGTCATTTAAAGATTCATTTAAAGAAAAAGTGTAACACATTTTTTAAGTGTGTTACTCTTAAAAAGATAAACTGCTTTACTCCTCAGTGTGCATGCCTCACAGGACACAAGTGCTTGAACTTGAAGCAGGACTACATTGGAAGAAATACATTAGATATTGTAATGGAGCTTCTGTGTTCATGTTTTCATGTGAAAGTAAAATAAGTACAATTACACAACTTGAATGTTATTATTGTACAAGGAAATGAAACACAGATACAATTCACAGGAGGTGTAGTATATGTATGAACGAACAAACATATTGACAGATTGTCATTATGAGCACACATTTAGTAAATAACACATTTCCGTTAGATGGGAAAAATATAACTCCAGTGGCTTTAACTTTATGTGAACCAAAGTTGTGGACATTGTTTCACTTGAAACTATGATTATGCAGATATTAGCTTTACTGAAACCAGGAATGGCCAGAATAATTATACATTCCTTTGATCGGGACATTAAGATGGCTATTTGCACATCTGAGTTTAAATGATAGCAAAAGCTCTCTTTCCAAAATTACATAAAATACACTAAAGGTCAGCTTCATATTGGTGACTTAATCCAAATACATGGCTTTATGTTTGGAAGCTGCTCAGAAGAATCAACAGATTCAGTGTCAAGTTCAATGATTATTTCAGATAAAATCATTAAAATCAGCAGATCTGGACTGCCCCAATGAGGAGCCTTCATTTAAACAACATGTGTCATAATAAGTATTCCTACCGTTAAGCAGAAACCACATATATTATACAAACTTTTGTTTAATGCTATACGAACCCTCACCAGGTTGCACAAGAACCGGGGCGCAACACCGTTAAACAGCAAGATATAACTTCCTTGCATGATCTGATGTGCTGCTCCAGGAAGTATGGCTTCAACCATACGTTGCTCTCCATTTGGTTGAATGGGCAGGTTACAAAGAAATGGGCCTGATCGTCATCAAACCCCATACCAAAGATGCATTTTTGTTAAACCCTCCTCCAACTTCTCTTTTTCGAAAGAGGGAGTACATTAAATTGGGCCATTATTAACAGCATTCTACATATAGTGGAATTAATTTTGCTAATTGCCAAGGGCTTTAAAATTTCTCCTTTAGCTCAACATATATTGCCAGGGAAGGCAAGAATTTGATTCTATCAGCATCCAAAAAAAGAGTCCTTGTTCAAAACCAGCGTTTATGGCTAATTTAGCTTGTGCCAGATTGCTCTTGCATATATCTGCCCCACTTACAACGGTAATATAATTCCAGAGCTTACGTCCCCCCTTGTACCAGGCATATGAGTCCCTATTTACAGAGGCCTCCATCTCCAGGAAACAGGCACTATATTTGGGTTATCCGAGAGGCTGAGTTTAGCTTGGTGTAGTACATGAAATGTGTAATCGGTGCTAGAGTTTCAATAATCTAGACCCCTAACCCAATTCTCAGAGCACTACTTGGGCATCCAGGAGGAATACCCAGTACTTGCCACAAGAAGATAGTCAGTACAGTGTCCAGGGGCTTACAATTGCCATTGCCCCAGATTTCACTACATTGAGCATCAGTGACGACACCTTCAATTTGAACACATCCATGAACTTTTCGAGCCTAAGGGATCCATATCGATAGTAAATTCTTAGAAGGCCTTGAAGTCTGGCGGCAGTTCTCCCTGCCTGATATTTAATATGGGCTGCCAAAAAGCCATTCCTTGTAAACCTCATGCCGCGATAGAGTGAGGAGTTCACTGCTTTGATTGGTTCCAATTGTATTTTCCATCTGTAGAGGCTAGTTAGTAGATAGCGCATACCATTTAGACATATTCAAATAAATTGGGTCAAAGCAAGGAGGAGTACAAAAGTGGATGTGAGAAAGTAAAGGCAACCGATCACATTAACTGTACAACCCAAAAATGTTTTGCCACATGTTGCTGGCTGAGTATTTAAGCTCAAACACACAGGTTAAACAGGTTGAAGAGAGAGTTTTGGGAAAGCAGAAAAGGAAGTGTGCCTGTCCCACTGGAGAGTAGTTAAATCTATTTCCAACTGGACGTAGCTGTTGGGAAAGGTCCTGAAGAAGATTTTTTTCCAGAAGGGACTGGGTGTAGAGGGGACTGAGAGGGATTTTGGGAAAAGGTGGGCGGGCTGGAGGAAAGAGCTTATCCGGCAGTAATGTCCAAAAATATGATGTCTCTTAATTTCCTGTTCAAGATCAAACCAAAAGTGAGCACAATTATATCAACATATTTTGACACATATCCCAATAATTAATTAAATATACAATGCCATTAAAAGTGTTTTGTAGGAATTCTGTTCCCAAACCATATCACTAAAAAGGGGAATAATTTACAACGCAGTAATGTGCATTGTGATTTAGAATTACAAATGGAAACTCTCAGTAGCATTGTGGTATTATTGTTATTTACATTCAATGTGGGATCTCTGGAAGCTTTAATCATGTTATATTGAAATATGGAGCAACAGTACCTTTGAATGGGGTCTGCCATAGTTAATCCTTTATTTGAAAACAATTCCTTAATTAACGCATTGAATGGGGGAGTTTCTAGGATGGCCTTGATTCCCTGAGAACAGTCTGAGTTAGGCACGTCAGTCACCACACAAGAAGCAGAATATTTTAACCCAACCATATAGATATAAATAAAACATTAAAAACAAATAGTTTGTCACAGAGTGTGTCCATCATTTTAGATTTGAATCAGTCCAAGAATCAGCGACCCATATGCTAGAGTAAATATATTTCTTTGAAGAAAACAAAGCTATAAGGGGAAGGTGGGTTTCAGGTAAGAAACTATAAAATCAATTACAAATTGGGTTCTACATAGCAGAGTATGTTACATGATTATCAATTACTGTTGTTTGTTTTTCTATGTATGGATCTTTGTGCACATTTGAATGCAAACCTTATTGAAACAATAACAGGCAGATTGCATAAAACATAAAAAATGCATAAAACATGTGGCACCTGCAAAATGAGTACAAGTTAAGGCCAGAACCAGGGGCGTTGCTAGGGGGGGGCTAAGGGGGCTATAGCCCCTGATCTTTTGGTTGTAGCCCCTGATAGAATCTCAGGAGCTACAGCCAAATGACTAGCTAGCCCCCAGTCCCAACAGTTCCAACATCAGCTTAGCCCCGGGTCTTCTCCAGACCTAGCAACTCCCCTGGCCAGAACTACCATTAGACAAAAAGGAAGGACCGATGGTACCACTGGAATTTGAGGCAGTAATAGTAGGGGACAACTGGATAGCAGTACATAGGACAGATGGCACAGAGCGAGCATGGCAATCAGTGATCGCCGTGGCAGAAGGGTGCAGATTGACTACCGTTACAGATGAAGAACTGTTCAAAAACAATTAATCAGGTCACAAGGTAATGTTTGAAATCAGCATCACATACTGGGTGAAAATACATTACAGAGAGGTACCACAGAGAATGGTGATAATGCTACAAGCAACACTGTCATTTCTCCAGGAAGACTTGGCAAAGGTCCCCAGCATCTTATGGACCACAAGTCCCTATGGCATGGGGCTTCTGAAAGGGATAGGAGAAGTGAAAATAAAAGTGAAGCCAGGAGCCATTTTACCATGAGCTAGGCAATCTCCCCTGTCGATCAAGGCAGACAAGGGTATTTATGAGACAATTGCAGCACTAGTGAAGCAAGGCATCCTGATACAACCAGAATCACTGTGCAACACAGCTTTGTACCCTGTCAAAAAGGCAACGGGGGGGGGGGGGTCATGGCGTTTTACACAGGACTTGCTCCCTCTGAACCATATTGCCAAAGCAGAATTTCCTTTAGTTCTGAATCCAGCAACAATCTTGTGTAGCATTCCCATGGAAGCTACCTAAGCACAGTCATAGATTTGAAGAATGCTTTCTCCTCTATACCACTACAACTAGACCCGCAAGACTTAACTTCATTTCTACAAACAAATAAAAAGTGGAAACATACTAGACTTCCGCAAGGGCACTGTAAATCACCTTCCATATTCAACAGGGTCCTTCAAATGTACTTAGGAAATATAAAGTTAGAGAATGTTGTTATACAGTACGTGGACGGCATCTTGATTTGCAGCAAGACAGAGACACAGTGGGCCTCATTACGACCCTTGCGGAAATGGAAAAATGATGGCGGAAATGCAATACCGCCATCGAACACCGCTCGTTGCGATTATGACCCGTCACCGTAAAGTACGATGCCATCAGCGACACCGCAGTGAACGGCAACGCTAACTGCACCAAGTACGCGCACGCGCGCCTTGCAAAACCGGAATCACCGCCATGGCGCAACGGTACGCGAATTCTGACCCTAGCGGACATGTACTGAACGCCATCAAGCACGTCGTAAAGTACCATTCCGCCATGGCGAGAAATACGGCATCGTGAACCAACCGTAAATGGCCCACTGAGTGCCTGTACTCCACTCCCTGGCCACATTGCACAACTCCTGGCAGGCGCAATGTACTCACACTATGCAACCAGTGAAATCTACAATTCACCCATGCATGCCAACGTAGAAATGCATGCAGGGGCTCAAAGCGCCCCGTGAGTGGGCATCCATGTACGGCATGTCACCATAGCCGTACTGATGCAGCACAGGCATGTGAAGGTACAATACATCAAAATGAAAATCAAGAACACATGACACAAAACAACAGTAGTCCCCCATCGCTTGCCACCAGCGCAAGGCAACATCCAAAACAGCATCCTGAGGGGGATTGCACCAGCCCTGTACTCTTGCCAGTAAACAAACCAACCATCAGCAGAAGCATGTACCACACAAGTTGGCAGAGTGACTGAGCAGCCAGGCTCATCCCAAGAGGGGCCGATGGGAGCTGCAGGGCACAGATGGCATGAATACAGAAGCCATTCCAATGGACATGACCCCAGTCCCCCTCCAACAAACGCACGCAAACACAGGCACCTGTGACCAGCCACATTCCGAACATCCCATCATTCCACCAATCGACCTGGCTGACAGGCACCAGTCGGCCAAAAGCCAATCCCCCGCCCCTGAACAGCACATCATGTAAACAGTCACAATGGCAGCCCCTATCCGTGACCATACTGTGCTACGTAGGCAAACGCGGCCAGTACTGTACCACACAACTCAACTCAGAAGGCGGAACACAATGCAGATCATCTCGCAATACATACCGCCACAAATCGAAAATCGCCACATCACCTGCAAAGAATAACGCAACACGACAAATATCGGAATACAATTTAAATGCACATCCAAATGACAAAGGCCCCACAGCAATTTGCAAAATAACACCAAAACATCCATCATCACCGAGGGCTGCATCTGCAATAATTGACCAGCTTCCACTTGTGTGACGCCCTGTACCATCATGGCACACAGGGCCTACATCAACGTTCCAAAAGGCAACATGGAAGCGGCAAGAACCGCAGGTCCGTCCCATGAGGCAGGCACTAGTCGAGCTGAAAGGCCGAAATGTTGCACCTAGCCACCAGTACAGCGTAAGGGCATGTGGCCCATTGGCGATCGTCCCATAAGATCGAAATGGTGCTCCACTGATTCACCCGAAGCTGCAGGTGTCGAGAGTAAAACCCATCTGGAGGAGTGGCGTAGAGATGGCATCTGCAATAGGGCAGGAGATACCTGTCACCCAAATGAAACACAAATTAACCGATTGCATTACGGGACTCATGATGCATTACAATCTTCATTCAACACACCAAATCCACACCCATATGCATGCTAGCCCACTCCAAAGGAATATACACACCCCTAAATCAGTATCGATTCATAACGAAATCAATCGAGGTAAATACACCATTGGCAACGTCGGTTACTGTGCATGCGTCCGTCAAGATGGAACCCATGACATGGGATTAGTAACGTGCCTAGACACAAGTGTATGAAGGCGCGTCGAGACAGGGAGGATCCGACAAGGGCAGATAGACGTAAGTCCCACTATGGCAGCCTTGCATCACATAGCGCAGGGGAAGGGGAGTGATTCAAAAAACCCATGTACATGGCAGACCCTAAACGGAATCATCTGTCCATGCATCCATTCATCATTCCCTCATCCCGCAATGAAAACGCATGAATATTCACTCACATAATATGTGAAACTTCCATCGCGTCTGTGCGTAATGCAGTCTGCAAAAACCACTGTGCTCCTGGCCGGATCTGTAGTGTTGTGAAGCAAGATGGATTTGGGAACGTCCTGCCTTATCGTCCACTACGCTATTGCGCATCCCATTCAATTCATATCATTCATTGCTTGCTCGTTATGGGCCATGTCCCAAGGACATTCTACAATAGAACGTTACATTTCCAGCCAGACCTGTGGGCGTATCCTCGCCGCTACTTCAAAACCAAAAATGCTGGCCTTCGAATTCCTCACTTGCAACATTACGTCGAAAAGGCTTCTGTGAACGCTTGCATTCACAATTACATCAATGTAGTGCGGCTGTGTGTCATAATGCTAACTGGCTGCAATCACAAATGGGACGCCACGCCCGTCGGTGAAGTACGTTACTGTGCTGCATGAGGGTCGGCCATCGATCGAGCCCTACATACCACTGACTCTTCACAGGTATGTAAGCGGCTGCAATTATAGCATGTGTAACAATGGGAGCATAGCATGAAAATCAGTCAAAGTACATCACACTGCCATCGGGATTTGATACATGATTCCAATCCCAAGATGCCATGCGGCCAAATGCAGCCTTACGTGCGGGACGTGCTCGGCCAGAAGGGATTGCATCTGCCACAGATTCATACAATCAGCACAGGTGGAGGCCATACAGGCCGACAGCACATATATAGCAGACCCAAACCCCTCCCACAACCACTCCCACTCCAAAATGCTACCGGCAGGACTAGCGATGTTGGGCCTGGGGGACCAGATAGCACTGCAAGTGCTACAACTACAAGAAGACGACGAACAACAACAGGTACAACAACCGGGCGCACAGGGGAGACGGAGGAGAAGGAGGAGGAGGAGGGCAAGGCAGGGTCAGCAAGGCCCACAAGCACTGCCACTACCACCACGCAGGCGGCCCGCAATCCCACGCCTCCGAGCTGATCCGTTCAACCTCACTGCTGAGCAGATCCACACCCTCTACCGTTTGGACCGGGACACCATAATCGCCATTGTGGACATGACACATGCTGACCTCGTGAGCATGATAGATAGCCCAACCGCCATCCCACCCCTACTGAAGGTGGTGTCTGTACTCCACTTCCTGGCCACAGGCACCTACCAGCACACAGTGGGACAGTTGCATGGCATTTCACAGCCACTGTTCTCACGGACACTCTTCCAAGTGCACGATGCCCTCCTGAAGCACGCCGACGACCACATCACACTACCACGCACGTACCAGGAGATTACCAACGCAAAAGTGGGATTCCATGCACTTGGCGGCATCCCGGGTTGCATTGGTGCCATCGACTGCACCCATGTTGAATTGGTTGTCCCACATGCCATGGAGGTCCAGTACCGCAACCGGAAACAATTTCATTCAATCAATGTGCAAATGGTGTGTGACTCCAACAAGATCTTTACGCATTGTTGTGCCAGATTTCCAGGATCTACCCATGATTCTATGGTCCTGAGGAACACAAGAATACCACGCTACATGGAGCGACACGCAGGGCACAGATCCTGGCTACTCGGTGAGTCTCATTCCATGCATGACATCGTGGCCCATTTGATGCGTCAATGACCTTGCAGGAGGGGGGGGGGGGCTACTTAGCACTATCATTCCACTGACACCCTTTATTCGTCTCTTACAGGTGATGCCGGGTATCCACTGAAGAGATGGCTCCTTACACCAATCCGGAACCCACAGAACGAGCATGAGGAGGACTACAACCATGCCCACTCACGTACCCGTGTGGTCATTGAACAGGCATTCGGCCTACTGAAGGCTCGTTTCCGCAGCCTCAGCAGGTCTGGCGGGGCACTCATGTACAGCCATGAGAAGGTTTCTAAGATGGTCATGGCATGTGTCATGCTGCACAACATGTGCATACGTAGGAATGTGCCCATGCCCCCTGACGCTGTACTGCATGCACCTGAAGATGATGATGATGATGAGGGTGGGGATGTGGAGGCACCTCAAGGAGTCCATGAGGCACAGGATGCACGTGCAATCCGACAGAGCATCATAGATGCATGCTTCTAGCAACCACGCATGGTGCCTATTACACGGAAAGGGGACCTGTGGCACTGTGTGTGTGTAGTACAGGCACATTGTGGACTGTACGCCTATGAAGGCCTCGTACGCAAATATCAATGTCCACACATGTCATTGGATGATAATGAGGTGCTGTATTGTTAATGTGATTTGATTTATACACCCTATGGACCCGCCACCCAGTGAAGCCCAACACACCCCCTCCACCCTACTACCTCCCCCCCCAACACCAGTGTCCAAATATGCATGCTGTCCGTGGGTAGACGCTATTGCAAGCCCCCTCTACGGGTATCAGGGGCACCCCTGCCCGTGGAGCGCAGGTTCCTGCCAGATCTGCGTTGGGGGCTGCCCTGGACGGAACTTGCCACGGATGATGTCTCTGCCTGCTCGCGTCCATGCATGTCTCTGAGGGTTTGTGAGAGCTCCGAGAGCACACGGCGCACAGCAGCAAGTTCAGCACAAACGTCTTTGGACGTCGCATGCAGTTCCCCCCTCAGGCTCTCTGTGCTTTTCTCCATTTGTGCTCTCAGGCTCTCGGTGCTTTTCTCCATTTGTGCTCTCAGGCTCTCGGTGCTTCTCTCCATTTCTCCCCTGAGGCTCTCACTACTTTTCTCTATTTGTGCCCTGAGTGTCTCGGTGGATGTTTCCATGGCTGCCCTGGAACCCCCGCATTCATTTGCATGGTCCTTGAGTAGCGTGGACACTTCCTGCTGTTGCTCGATCAGCAGGTCGAGGGACTGTTGCCTCTGCTGGGCCATGGACATTTGCGGTGGTGTGACAGGGGGGCTGCTCAACACATGTTGCCTTGGCACAGGACTTGTGGGGGTTGGCCAGTCGTCGTCTTCAGGGTGCCCCTGCGTGGTTTCGTCATGGTGTAGGGGATGGAACATGCAGGGGGATTGGGAAAGGTCATGGATGGTACCTACGTCGCCAGCACTGTTTTCCGTGTCGGAGCATGCTGGCATGACAGCTGTGTCACCTATGGTGCTGCTACCACCAGAGGCAGTGCCATCAGATACGTTCTTTGGGGGGACCTGTGGTGCTGGGGTTGTGGACTTGCTGGCTGCTGGGGTGCCTGTTGCAGTCCCCTCCAGTGTGCTGCCACTTGATTCCTGCTGCTGCCGTGTCTTGATCCTTGCACCTGAGGTGGAGGCTCTTGGGACGTTGGTCCTGGCCCTCTTTGCAGGCGTGCTGGTAGGGGTGTCCTGCAGCTCGTCGTTGGTATCGGACCCTGTGGTGGAGTAAAGAGGGGCGAGCGTTAGTTATGGGTCTGTCGGATTTGGAATGGCAACGTATCAAATGCATTGGGGTGGTACATGAGGCTGATTTGGGACTGGGCCTTGGAGGTGGTCTCATTTTCGTGTGGATTGAGGATGCATTCATTTGGCTGCCTGCAGTTAGGGGGTGCATGCTGCACATGTAGGGGTTGTTTATGGCATCTTGATTGATTTGTTTATTCATTCTGACTTTTAGAGGGCGCTGTCAGGGCAAAGTATGTATTGCACTATGGGGTCACATGGTACTGCACATGTTCGTGTTTTGTGGATTTCGCATTGTTTCTCTTGGCCAACCTACCTGATTCTCCGGATGTCGGCACTCCTTTCTCCATCCCTCCGACTCCCTCTATGCTCTCCATTCCTATGGTGGAGGCGCAGATATCCTCCCAGGGGGTCAACTTGATGGGCGACTCTGAACCCCCCCCGGTAGCTGTGGCGATGTTCCTGTTCGCAGAAAGTATGCTGCGTACGCGGATCCGCAGGTCGTCCCACCGCTTGCGACATTGCTGTGGCGTGCGGGGTGTTGTCCCCACCGCACTTACGCGCTGTGCCACCAGGGCCCATATGGCCTTCTTGTTGGCAAGGGCCGTCCTGGTCATTTGACTGGAGAAGACGACGGCGGCATTTTCCTGGAGGGTCTCGGTGAGCACGGTCAGTTCCTCTCGGGAGAAGTGTACCTGCCGCTTGCGATCACACGCTTTCTTGGCTACCTTTCCCATATTTATTTTTTTAACTGGGGTTGCTAACGGGTTGGGATGTGTGTCAGGGTCGGATTTTTAATGGTTGTGTTGGGATTCGGATTTTATAGTTGTGCGGCGTGCTGTTTCCCGTTCCGGCCACATGCTTTTACTTCCGTTTCCGTATATTTACGGTGCCCGTAATTTGCGGTGCCCGCTCGTTACGGTGACCGCTCATTACGGTGACCGCTAAGATGGGTGGCGGTATTGCACCTGGTGCAGCGTACGGCGGCGGTAAGGGCCGTTTTGGGGTCATTTCCGCCATCGCAGCCTTTCGGATTCCGCCATGGCGTAATGCTCGTGCCCGATGGGTCGTAATTAGCCGCACTTTGCTCCTTCGTGCAATGGCGGAAACGCTATTTACGCTGTTGCGGTCCGGTCAGTCACTTTCCGCCAGGGTCGTAATGAGGCCCAGTGTAGAGATGACTCTGTGCATATGTTGACTGTACTAGCAGAAAAGGGTTACAAGGTAGACAAGGCTAACTACAGCATTGCCAGAAAGAGACATTATACATTTGACAACTGATATCACAAGATGGGTGAAAAGTGAGACGCAAGAGAGCAAAGCCCACACCATAAGACAAATGCAGCAGTTTCCAGGACTATGCAATTATTGCAGGACATGGGTATTTCACAACAGCACTTACTCTGGACCCTTTTTAAGTGCATTGAAGGAAGCACAAAGAGGGGAGGGTACATTACAATGGATAAAAACAATGACGGAGGCATTTGAGGAGTTAAAAGAAGCAATATGCACAGCTCCAGTGTTAGGGATTCCATACTATCAAAGTTAATTCGTCTTATTCTCACACTCCAATGCAGTGGTTATGACTGCAATACTGACACAGAAGACAAGCATGGGGCACAAACCTGTAGCATATTACAATGGGAAATTACACCCACTAATGAGAGGATGCTATGTGTGTGAATAAGCATTGGCTGCTGCCGCATTCCCAGTAGACAAATCAGCAAGTATTACAATGGGATGCAGCACCACTCTTTATGTGGAGCATGCTCTCTTCGCAATACCAGAAAGGCCCTAAAGTACATTGACAACACAGAGTGCTTTAGGGTACAAGGTGCTATAACCCGGTGACTTTCATCGCTGAATCCGTAGAGGAGGGCGACTATATGCACGACTGCACTGCCAACATAGAACAATTCAGTGACGCCTCATAGGTACAGGAGAATGCACATGAGGGGGGAGATGTATTTATATTGATGGGTCATTAACGATAGACCAGACGATTGGGGGGAGAAATACTGGCACAGCAGTGGTGAGATTAAAGGAGGACCGGACGTGCAAGGTGGTGACGAGTGCACGTCTACCATAGCATCTTTCTGCACTAGCAGCAGACTTAGTAACCTTAATATTGGCACTGGAGCACAGCGAAGGCAAGGAGGTAACAGTGTATTCAGATTCAGCCTACGTGACATCCACCATGCATTCTGGACTGTCACGTTGCCTGAGGAGGGGCTTCAGATGTGCTGATGGGTCACTGATGCAGCACGCACTCCTATTGTGCAGACTGATAGAGGCACTCCAGTATGATATGATATGATATGATATAGCATTTCTAACGTGCCTATACACAAGTGTTTCATCCATACACAGTACCCACTGTGCATGGATGTGGCGAAGTGCCAAGCACACAAGAGGTGGGAGGACCCCATCTCTAGGGGCAATAAGGCAGCAGGCACAGAAGCAATATGCCCTGTCTATTTTGGGGACATTTTAGATATGGATGCTTCATCCCCAACATACAACTATGCGTGAACAATGATATTAAAAGAAGAATATAACACATTATCAGTGACACCGATTATGGAATTACAGGGAGCTGCACCAAAGGAGGAAAGGGAATTGTGGATAAGGAGGGAATGTAGAGTGTCTCGAACAGGGAAAGTGGTAATGCATTCTCATTATTGCACACTGCATGACACAGTTACACCATCTGACTCGTATAGGGAAGGAGGATTCATTCTGTTCTAATTTGGCGGAACACGTGGCAGAATTCATGACTAATTGTCTAGTGTGTAAACAATTTACAGCAGGTCATACACTAAGGGTAGTGAGAGCAGCCAAACCTCACCCAATGGTCCATTCCAGCACTTGTACACCGACGATGTTGACATGCTCCAAGTACACCATGGCTACCACTACATGATAGTGGTAGTGTGCCCATTTTCTCAATGGATCGAGGCAGGTCCCTGTTCCCATCCTAATGCCATTAGAGCGGCAACATTTCTGGTTCTAGAAAACTTCTCATGATGGGCCGTGTGTGAGCTTCTGCGGTCTGACAATGGCGCTCACTTCGCCAATGAGATGTTTCACCACATCACAAACTGGTTGGGAATTCAACACAAATTCTCTTGTGCCTTTTACCCACAAGCGAATGGAGTGTGTGAGCGCATCAATGGGCTGCTCAAAGAAGGCATCACCAAAATTAAAAAGAACCTTATCAAGAGCTGGCTGCACTGTCTTCCATTAGCATTATTCGCATTGCGCAATAAACCAGGGTCCAACCACCAATTAAGCCCACGTGAGTTGGTGACAGGATGGCGCATGAGACTTCTCCTGTCTCCTCACATTAGGGTTTTAAAAGATGCAGAAAAAATGTCTGATTTATTGGGTCAGGCAATGTATGAGTACACTGCTTCGTTGATGGCTTGTGCCTCTTTTATTTTTCGTCAACTGCTGGGACAACAGGAAAGGCCTCAGGCAGAAGAAGAGAACAATGACCGGGGAAGCAAATAAGGAGCTTTTCAAGCAACCAAAGCTGTATCCTGGTGATCAGGTGTAATTAAGAGACATAACCAGGTGTTGGTATAAACTGCATTTTACAGGACCATATATGTAGAAAAGTAACTGATCGAGCAGTAAAGCTACAAGGGAAGAAGGCCTGGAATCACCTGGAGGACATCAAGTCCTGCAAAGTGGTGGCCTCTCCTAGCATCAACAACAAAAGGGCCAATGTTCCACAAACAGAAGAACAAAACAATTGCCTCGAAACAACACAACCCATCTTAGGACAACCTATGATTACTCATTCCAGAGCAAGTGTGATAGGGAAAGGTCTTCCTACATATACAGAGTGAGGGCACACTGTCTTTATTATTTTTCTTTTCACACACTAACAGCATTTATTGTGAAAGTGGAACTGTAATTATTGCATTTGTCCCATGATTCCCCTTGATCCTCATCCCGAAACCTTCCATGGCCAATTTGTCCAATTTGTTAGGACATCCAACAGCAAATAGAAGACACCATCTTGATTTGTTTTTTGTGTTTTTATAGCTTATTTGGCCCAAGCATACCAAACCTAGAGATAGGAACCCTTCTGTACTTGCAGTACTTCGTGATCCCAGAATATGCACAGTTTAGGAACAACTATTCCTTCTTGCACTGAACCAACATCAAGTTCACAGTGCTTGAATTAATAAAATACTAATACAATAACTCCTTTTCTAGCTCATTGCAGGCAGTGAACAAACATTGTCAATACTATACAAGAGTAAGTGACGGGGAAGATTATTAAAAGAATGCTTATTGTATCATGTGTCTTATTTTCATGTGGTATTTTATCCCTCATCTTTTTGCAAATGTCATATATTGCAAGTGATACCGCTGTAATGTATTAACACAGCCCTAACTCCAGCAGGCGGAACGACCATCTGAGGTGGAAAGGCAAGCATTAACAGTACAGTTTGGAGAGCTAGACGCAGTGCTGATGCAGACATTAGAGGAGTGGATCTCTATCTCACTGATATTGCTCTAATATCTAATAACATGTGGTACAAGCACATGACTAAAGTAGGCAAGCAAATCACTGGGGAGAGCTGAAATGTCTGCTCACTAATCCCCTATGCCATGTGTGCCTCCAGAACATGTGCAGCAACTGAAATACCAACAGCAAGAGCACAATGCCTTATGAACCTGTCCATGTTTACAACCTGAGGAAGATTCCAAAGGAGAACGGCAACATTGCGATGGATATCCAATACAACATTCCCCTATGAAGATAGCTATATTAAAACACTTGACATGATGGACAGTTACTGGAAATTAGAACAGGTTATACAATACATAAGTTTTGGCCCACAGAAAGGAGAGACAAAAACGGTAACACTGAAGGAATTGCATGTCCAAAGAACGGAGCCAAGGAAATATAAGGAGAACCAGTATGTTGGGAATGATCACAGATGCTCGCGTATGTCCAAGTGTACACAGCTGAAGGATGGATGGAGGGAGTAGTAGGCAGCAAAGCACATATGCTCCTACAAGTTCCAGTAGACACAGTATGAGCTAAAAGAATGGGATGCAAGTGCAAAGTTACTGACTTGGGTGGACAATGAAGCAGGACCAATGCCCATAATACCACTGAAGAAAGCAGAATTATGTTTCTAGAATAATGGAGCAGTAAAGATTGGGGAAAACAAAGAATGCAAGTACACAGAAAAGCATCCAAGCATCATGCTTGGGACAGCAGTATTAATGGATCATTATTGGGCATGCAAATATAAGGTGTATGAGAAGCTGCCATCCAACTGGGGAGGAGTATGCTCACTAGTGCACATCAATACATCAGCACTTGAAGTGCCATAAAAATACATCAAAACATAAGACTTCCCTATGATGGAGAATGGAAAAAGTAAGGAAAGGTCAGTAGAAGTGAGTACAGTGAAAAGAGAGAACTACTTCTCGTCAGCATCTGAAGCATTGATGGATGGCGTGCCAGCAGAAGGCTGACTATTCAGTAGGACGGAAAGGTACTTTGCGTCAGTAGTTCCAGCTATACAGACAAACACACATGCAAAACGGCTCCAGATTACAAGATGGGAGCTGGTGTAGACTATAAACTCGACTGTAAATGGCTTCAATGCAATAAAAAAGAACAGCTCCGAGCAGAATAGTTGATGGCCCTCCAGGACACACATGTTCTAGACCTTCTCACAGCAACAGAAGGAGGCGTTTCCACCAATATTGAGTCTTCTTGCTATACATTCCTGCCCACAAACGATGAAGCAAATGGCACACTCACTGAAGCAGTTACAAGATTGTCAAAAATGCAGGCAGAGATGGAGGAGGAAGCAAAAGGGAAAGGGAAAGATCAAAGCTGGCTGTTGTACATATTTTCCCGGATGCCAACATGGATGGAAGAAGGACTAAGAGTATTACTGGGAGCACTAATATTGGTACTAGTAGCATTATGTGTGATTAAGATCTGCATCACACAATGCTGGAAGACAACAGAGAAAACAAAAGGAATGAAGGTGTTAGTAGATACAAATGGTGAAAAAGACAAGATAGTAGAAGAAATAAAATAAAATAAGGCCACAGATAAAAGAGTGGTCACTGTTCCAGACCAAAATGATAACCTCTGATGGTCCTATGGACAACCGGAAATACTGGTCAAAATGAGTATGGTGCAACCCGGTAGGAGAATGCAGTTACATGACATGGATTATGGATGACCATGCAAATTACTATGGACATCTTGGAGGAATAACAAAGATATGACTGCCAAAAGCAACAGTGACTAGGTTTGGAGGTGTGGTCGACAAGTGGACCAGAGGGGGGACTGAGGAGAGGGTCCCTGGAATCCCCCTCTGAGCCCTTATAAGCATGACAGCCAGAAGAGTCATAAATGCAAGATGCCCCCAAGAATGCAATTGACTACTACATATGCAAACAGGTATTTTTCAGACAACCATTCAAACCTTATCCACCTGACATCCTCATGGATACAGGTGCCTCAACACTGGACCTCGTCGACTAATGACAAATATCCAGCTGTGCTCACGTCATTCGAGACACCACGACATAGTCATGTTAGCCACAAAGCAAACTCGCATCCATGCCGAAATTACACAGACACACATGTGCACACACGAAAAACATGCTTACACAGTTTTGTAGATGGAGGACAGATACATATACATACTGTCAGAAGCCTTTCCTTTTCATTAGCAAAAATGCAGAAATGTAAGAAAAGCAAGAGATACAGAGAAAGCTTGCAGCCACTTATTGAAGCTAATCACATGGAACTACAGGGTTGTATAAGGAACCTGGAAGAGCCAAGTACCACTAACCCATAAGGAAGATAATACAATATAAACATATAGAAATTATAGCACAACTATAGTAGAATTACACGAAGCCACAGGACTCAGAATATGGGACAAAGGAAAACAGATTGTGCAGCACCCTGTCCAGGGCTGGTGCTCACAGCCAAGGTCAGAGATGAGCAGAACATTCCTAGCTCCAGGAACAGGGAGCCACCTGCGAAATAGCAGAATAAATCCTCACTATTTGCAGGCAGAAAAGCTCAATTTTGCAGTCTTCACCCACATGATCCGGCCAAGCCAAACAGTGACCATTTACCCATGGTGGGTAGAGGAGCAGTTCCAAGCAAAGCAGTCAAGACATGATACGTGTTGTTTTATAATGTAGTAACCTGCAGGCACTCTCTAAAGTGGTAATAACAGTAGCAACAATGGGGACACTTAGTCTTTCTCATCACCTTGAAAAGGTACACAGAGCGCTGAGAATAGAGCTGGTTCCCAGGCTTGAGGAGACCCACTGCAGCCAATCAGGGAACATAAATCAAGGGTTGGATGGCAAAGGGAAAGGGCCAATGGTAATCCTGCGACCCTGCAAAAATGTAATATATTGTTTTTGGGGAAGGCTCAGGCAAAGCCACCTGACATGCAAAGGCCATTCAGCTAACATCTATAGGTCCCGTCCATAGGCACTACCACCCTAGCCACCCAATAGCGTACGCAATTAAGTTTTTGGGAAGAGCTGCAACTTGTGACGCCACACAAAATTCCCTGATATGGGGTCGGGAGCAGTGATTGCTGGAGGTATTGTGTTAACTGTATGATCCCTGTCTGTTATGTAAAATAAAGGACAGTTCTAACTTGCCCTTGGCTGAGTCCTCTGTCTATTTACAGGGGAATGTCTCTTTGGGCCCTGGGTACTCTGCCGAATGGTGACTGTGTAGCACGAACCCCGACCCTCTGGTATAACTCTACAATGTGCAGTCCCTTCTCCCTGTTCCATGGTGGCCATTTTTCTTGTTTCCTTTTTTTCCATTTGACTGAATGGCTGCCATGGAAAGGGAGAAGGGACTACATGTAGTTCCTTCTCCATGATCCCCAGTGGCCATTTTGTTTAGCTTTTTCTTGTTGAGTCGTGAAACGGTTGCAGCATCATTTCTCAACTTCAGAAAAATTGCAATTAGTACAATGGTACAACGTGCTGGGGAACTAATGGCAATATAACCCATAGAGGGGGGCAATAATGTTGGGTAATGCCCCTAGGGCACCGTTGATGCCCTCGCTTCACTCTGGCTTCTAACTATGACCCAGGGGGAATTACCAAACCGGTAATGGCCCCCTCCTTGGGTTATATGGTCTAAGTAATGCTATTGTAGACAGATTCCAAAATGTTACATTGACAGGAACACAGGTTGAGAAGGCAAAGAATATGATTTTTCACACCTTCCCTGTGCAGTAGGGGTTTTCAGAAGGATAGTGGTATATGCATTGTCTAATGTTATAAGCAGACTCACCTTTTTCCAAGTATGATGATGATAAGTTATTTATAACGCGCTTAATACCCAGAGGTTTCTAAGCACGGACCAGGGGATCGAACTTGTTGCTCCGTGTGGTCTTACTTCCAAGGCGAGCATGTTGTCACTGAGCTATCCTCCTGAGACTAATACGGGGATCGAACCTGCGACGTACAATTTGTATAAGCATCTTCCTGGCAGTCAGAGCCGAATTATTGGCTGAAGGGATTGTAATACCAGACCTGACTAAGAAAAACACTTTGCACAGTGTGTGGAGACTAAACTATGTTCAGAGGTGGCTGCATGTGTTGGCACATTTTCCAAATTAAGAGGAAAGAAGCACAGCTAGACAGCAGCATTTACTTTTTGACTGCTTGCAAGAAACAGAATCTGATACTCAGCATCTCAAACCCACTGAGGACTACCCACAGCAAAGCATATGCTCAGCAGACAGCAGAGTTTTAGTGTATATTTTGTTGTAATAGGACACCCATGCCGACGCTTCAATTACGTTAGTGTGAGCAACTTGATTGTTTTTGGTTACCTTGTTTGTGAGTTCCCAAAACTTAGCAGCATTGTTACCTTTTCAATAAAGGATCATTTATGGCTAGCGGCTGTATACGGTTCTGCCTTCAACCGCTTGGTAAACTGGCTGCTGTCGAAACAAATCATGTTTTCCCAATATTAAAAGAATACCATGAAGCCTCTAAACGTGTCTAGTATAGGTTCTCTTCGTTTTTTTCGGCATCACCAATTCTATCATTAAATACATGGGTTGTGCGTTTAAACTCTGTACATACACCTTTTCCAGTTACTTTCAACAGAAGATTATACACAGTATCATTAAAATACCTTGCATCGGTTGAATGCAATTTTGTCTTTCAACAATCCCATTAAAGTACAAGTACATTTTTTGTATAAGATTAGAGTTCCATTTTACACATACATCCGCCAGGGGGTGTAATGAATGCTAGGTGCCATGCTCGTGCTCATGCTTGTAATGCAAACAATGTAAACAAATATTTGATCCACAAGAGGTAGTGGCATGGTCTTCAAAACCATTAAAATTGATGTTCAGAGGAAAATAATGTGCAGAAATATTTTTTCATATAAACACGTGATCTATTCATGAGGAGGCAAGGCCTTCGAAAGCAATAAAAGTCATACGCAACATAATTCCGTAAAATGAACCCAAGACTCTCCTCTTGCCTTAATATAAGAATTTGAAGAGGAAGAAACTTTGAAGTTATTACATCAGAGAGGTCAAGATTGTCGGCGAAGGGAGAATCAAAATCACCAGTGGTCACACTGTTATTTCAATGACCTTCCAAAAACCATTTGTCGAAAATGTCATTAAGATCAATCTGAATAGTAATTAAACAGCTTTTGCCAGGGTTAAAATAAATATGTATCAATAAAATGTCAAGATGTGAGGTATTAGTTCCTGAATGTATACTAATGGCCAAAAGGGTGTCATTAGATATGGATACAAACAATGCTTGTAAATTCAGTTTTAGGTCAGTTGCTATTGTTAGGCCCCAAATGGTTGGCCTCTGATGCCCTTTTTTGGTTCACATTAACATTTACTATAGCCTTCCATATAATGTGGTTTAGCCAACATAGTCTCTTGTAGCATAATTATTTCAAAACCAAAAAGAAACATATTTATGAGTTGTAGCGTTCAGAATGTTCAAATAACCACAACAGTCCATGAATTAGTGATAAAGTTGGAAATGTATGCACTTGAACCTTGTGTCTTTCGTAAGGGTGACAGATAACCATGACCTTTCTTCTTGTGAAACAGGATGTAATGATTGTCTCCTTGCGTTGGTGACTGTTATCTGATTGTTTGAATCAAAATATCTTTTATTCAACAAGGGAGGTAGTTTAACACAACAATTTTCTGGATCTATTTGAAATAAAAGAGTGTATTTGATTTGCATTGTTTTAATTCAGAACATCAAAGCCCATCATCGTGAAGTCATCTGCTTGTTTCCAAACCAAATGAGAAGAAATTTTCCTCTAATCTATATCCGCCCACCTCAGGTCTTTGCAACAAATTAATGTCATCTTTGTGAATGAATCAAAGGGTGGAAATCAAGGAGAATGTATGTAGCAGTCTTGACTGGATAAAGGGATATTATCATTGATTTGCCTTATGTTCCCAAAACATATTATTCTATCATTAGGTGTATTCTTATCCCCGGCTGTTTGGCATTTGGGAGAGGTAAAAAGACAATCTTGTCTCACCAGTTCAGCATTACCCACTTCGCTGTTAATATTTAATTTGTCCTGAAGTTCATTGTGAACCAGATCAACTTTCTCTGCGCTGTTTGCTGATGTCATATGTGGATCCTTGTTTGATTATTGATCATCAACTTAGATAAATGAGCTCACAGATAGCAGCCTCTGTTTACTTGATAACTGGAACTTAGTGATTTCATTTTGGGAACTTCTCTTCAATTGTTCTTCTTCTTAGCAATTTTTTATTTTTGCACAGAGAATTGTTAGGGATCAATATTGATGGCAGTGAATCACCAACACCCTCGGAAGATTCAGGTTGAGAGTTTAAGTCAACAACTTGGTCCATCAGGGGAACATCCCCATGAACCCTCCTTGATTACCTTTTTTGTTGAGATTGCTGTTAGGAAAGTTCTTAGTTTTTTAAAACATTTTTTTGGTTTAAGAAAATATCAATAGTTTCCATGACACTGCTTCTCGGGGATCTCAGAATTGTGGTGCACTGCTTCTGGAGCTTGAAAACATTCTGAAAAGATACTCAGCCTTTCTTGGGCATCTAGTAGAACTTGGTCATTGGGACTGTGTAAGCTATTTAAAACCTTGCTAATGTCTGACAACTCCAAGTTAAATTCCTCGATAGATGGACCGGACCCATGTCTCTTGCAGGCATGATTGTTTTCATTATATAACTTTCTTGCAATCAAAGTTAATTGGGTGGAATTCAATTGTATCATATCCATTATATTATCATACAATCTCACAATTTACTGTAGTACTAGATGCAATGCTGAAATAAAAGAAGGGCCAAGACTATGTAAAGAATACGGTTCAGTGGAGCTTTGCTCTTGTGTAATATTACTAGCAGTTTTGAACGTGTCATCTTGATTTGATGATTCATCATAGAGCTCTTGACACATTGTCAGGAAAGACTTGTCTAAAACCATAGAGTCAGGTGCATAAGCTTTGAATTGGATGATACAATTTGGCAATCTTAACCTGGGTAGTGGGCCTTGGTTTTGCAGACCCTTTTTTGTGGGTCAAGATAAATATAGATGCCCTCATTCTATTCTATTCTATCCTATTGATTATTTGTGTTGTGTCATATACCCAAAGGCCTAAGAGTGCTCATTCCACAGAGAGAACTGTACTATAAATAGATGTATTAGTCTGTGCATCTGATAAATCTGTGAGTTGTATATCTATGGGCTGGGGCATGCGTGTATTGATTATAATGTTATTATTGCTCCTCAGGTTATATTTGGGAGTAGTAGATGTTTCCATAATAGGTGTTTGCACAATAAGATGATCTGCTTGTTAAGCACTTAGCAAACTCACAGCAATGATCCAGTCTTTTGGATTGATACACGACTCATCCCATGTTCTCCCGGCCTCTGGTGGACTATGCCAGAATACGCTTTTGCCAGCACTCCCGGGCCACGCCCAGCATGACTTGCAGGGTTTAAGAAGTTCCTGGTGAAGGTGCAGCAATTTAAACACTCCCCCGACAATGAAGAAAAATCAGGTCGGTTTCATGGCAGACCACACTTTCACCTCATCCTTGTTCTATATACTAATCTCTGCATGTTACCTTTACCTGTGCTTCTCATTTAGGGTCTCAGATTAAAAAGCGCTAACTGTGTTTCTCTTTAGCCTATTCACTTCATCCCCCAGCCCTTCTCCTTACTATATTCTCTCTTGAACCCATGTTTCCTTCATCACATGCCAAATAACACGTATTCTCCAGAAGCACAATCAATCTTGAGCCCTGATGACCCCTATTTGCTCCTCAGTCATTCAAGGCCCCAGCTTCCATTACCTGATCCTCTCACTTTTACCATTCCCTCAAAATTGGGATCTCTCCCTTTAGACTTCACTGATGAGAATCACTCTTGTTAACACAACTTTTTGAAGCAGTCATGTTTCTCTATTTGTTGTGGGAAATCAAACCATGTTTCACAGTCAGTAATGCATTGCACCACCCATCTGCATCTGTTGCTCCTCAACTAAGTAACTTCATTGAGAAGCATTACTGCAAGCAGACAAGTTGACCTTCATGCCCCCCACAAGACAGGTGATGTGCTAGCTCGATAGGGCTAATGCTAATAATTGAAATGAAGACGGAAGCACACAACTAAGACATTTAATTTGAGTGATAAGTGAAGTGCACAATGTATTTTAGCAATCAACAATTAAGAATCATGTGCTGTATTTATGCAGGGCACATTCATTGCATTTCAGTGATCCATGACAGAGAGACATTTGATGTGAATCAGAGAGAAAAGGTTAATATGCACATTAACAATCTGAGACTGAGGACCCATATGAACAAACAGAAGTTTTGTGAAATGTGTATATTGTTGGAATGCATGGTGGAGTTTCTTATCAGCGCTCTATAACCCCTCTTCCATTTCATTACTGTTGGAAGATGAGATGGGGTGTAAAATAGATATGCCTCGCTTTAGCACCTCCACTTAACACCCATCACATTCGAAATGTGGCTAAGTATGTGCAGGAAGAGCATCTTATTCTTAAAAAAATGATATCATCAATATAAGCTATGATGACCACATTGAAGTATTATTATAGCATAGTGTCCACAAAACTATTGGAATGGTATCAAGTATTGCCTTCCCCAGTTTTCTCCAGGTAATAGGCAGCACTCAAGCCAAGTTTGATGTTAATACTTGTATTCTGTAGATTATCCAAGAGGACCAATATCAATGATAGGGGGTATTTATTTTTTAAAGATGATTTGAGTAATGGCCCACCAATCAACATGGGCTCTATATTCTGGAAACAAGGAATATAGAGGACGATGCTTTTGATTTGGAATGCTGAATGTGCACATTAGGATTGTTGGTCTATATATGTTTTTTTTACATGGATCAGGCTCTGGTGAAGTGTAGGTTTGCACATAGGATATTGACTTCCTGGATGCTTAAACATTGTGGCATTCATATGAGTGATGGGAAGGAAGACATTCTACCTTTTCCTTTCTGAAAACATTTTAGTAATTTTCCTATTCAGGTGGGAGCCATACCTCAATTGACCCCCTAGCACAAACCTAATTTTCTTGTAACTAAGCCAGAACCAGATGAGAGACTGGCCACCCCATCTGCTGTCAGGTTATGCAGAATCATCTTTGGCATCCCCAAGTTGCCCCAAAACGTTCATGCAATGATGAAATCACAGGACATTCTCATGCAATGGTTAGAGTGAGAAAGGGAAGACCTTGGGGGTAGTCCTAGACCAAAACCTAAACATGAAGGCACATGTGAGTAGTCAGATGTCTTCCACAGCCTACCATATCAAATTGCTGATTCAACTTAGACCTTTAATCTCCCAAACAAACTCTGAGACTATTGCTAGGGCCATTGTTGGGTCAAAGATCGACTACTGCAGCAGCCTACTGGTGGGAGTAGCCAAATCGGATATCTCCCGTTTGCACACACTCCAAAACACTATGGTAAGAACCATTGTTGGGCTAAAAAAGACAGACCATGTCACAGAGGTCAGACAGGGCCTGCATTGGCTCCCCATTGCTTCCAACATCCAATGCCAGTTTCTCACCATCACTCATAAATGTCTTATGGGAGTGGGCCCACGTTATTTACCGGAAACACTCAAAAAAATGCAATAGCAGAACGTTGAGTTTAAACACTCTAAATCAGTTACACATTCCGAAATGTAACCTCACTCAAGTTATCAAAAAAAATGTGTTCTTTGTGGCAGCTTCTAAGGCATGGAATTATATCCTGCAAAGCCTTAGAGAGATTGATTCCTTAGCAATATTCGTAATGGGAACAAAGACTTTGCAATTTAGATAACAAATCTTACACTTCCGACACTATGCTAACCCGCATGATCTCTTCTGACTGTGTAGCACCCTCACGCCTCCGAGTTTTATGGCTGTGCTATATAAAAAAAATAAAGTAAAGTACAGTTAGATATTGTAACATAATTTCCTCACTGCAACTAGTAAATAGACTGGAGAATATATTTGTTCAGTCTAGCACTCTGAGGGTTCTGGTTTCTGGGGTCTAAGGTATTGATGCACATTTGGCCAACCAAGTCCGAAGTCACTTTGGAATCTGAAAACACTGAAGCGTCTATGATTTGGCATCAACACTGCAAGGTAGCAGTCAGTGTCATGTGGGCTATTGATGTTTAAAAAGTGTTAGTTTAATATTTTCACGTTCTGTACACCTTCTGACCTACTGTATTCATTACTGAAGTACCCCTCATTCTTTTTTGTTTCAAGTTGAGATAAGAAGCCAATATCATTCCCGACTTATTAAAATTAAGATGTTATTCTCAAAAACGTACCACATGCTTGACCAGTGTGCACACAAGAAAAAAATCATACTTTTTCTAAACACAATATTATGTATAAACAGGAAACTAAACATGTTTGCTTATACAGAGGTAACTTGTACAAAAGATCTTTGAAAAAAGCAGAAGTACTGTCAAATTAGAAAACAATCAACCTGTTATGTGTGTCCACATATATACTAAAAAACTCTCTCCGGGCAGTAATTTTGCTAAGTAACATTAATGTGCATTTTACATGTAGGTATTATGTTGAATGAAAACAGATACATGTGAAAGAAGAACAAGTACATAATGAGGCGCTGATGTGAAAGCCTAGCTTCTAAAGCAAATCTAGCTCACATACATATTGTCCTGCACGTGATTCACACCATCCATGTCCTGGATAATAACACAAGGTTTGTTCTTCTTTAGGACCATAATACATTTACAATTAAATGTAATATATATTAGAAGTAAAAGAAAAGAGGTGACAGCTGGAAGATTTTCAATTAAACTGAACCCCTGGCATTGCTCTCGAACAAATGTTCTTCGCTTGCAAAGCCATTACATAAAGGGCAAAGATCATATGCAAATTAGGCATGGTCTGAGCCCAAAACGGGCAGTTCATCCCAAATTGCTAGACACATCCCTTCTGCACAAGACAACAAGCAACCCCAGACATGTTTTGTACTATAATATAAGTTACACAATCCTTTCACATTTCTGTAAATCATAAAGAAAACAAGAAGGAGGAAAGAAAACAAACAGAAAGACAAATCATAGTTAGATGGTTACTCCTATACATTGTTTATATAATTTGTTCTAATCTTATGGCGTTTACCTTAACTAATGATGTTCGAAAAAGTTATCTTCTTGGTCAATAGTGAACAATGGTATTCTGGTGTACTTGAAATTAAGCTGTTTGACCTAAATTCCAATAAATGAATTTTTATGACTTTGTTTTTCTATTTGTAGGACTAAATAAGTTAATAGTTGCACTAGTACAAATGTGACCTGAAATTAAGTATTAATTGGCGTTACCTACATTATACTTCATCTACCATTAATTCTCAGTTGCACAATATCATGGTCATTCAAAATTAATTTTTATATTTTCATTGTTATGTTTGTTTGTTTTAAACAATTATCAAATCTATCACATCTGTACAAATATATCACAGCTGTACAAATATCAAAAGAACATCACAATACATTGCAATGATTACATGTAATATCCATATAGTCCCTCTTTTGCAAATTCTACAAAAAAATAATTTAATTATATGTTCTATATGCACAATAAGAGCTGCAAACGCTACACTTTAAAAACAGAATCCCAGTCTACTACCAAAGGTTATGGCGTATAGACCAAGTTGTGCTAGAAATGGGATTTTATTTTAATATGTTTCTCTTTTTGGGATACATGCTTTTGTTTTTTATGCGACTAGCTAGATAAGACAAAGGTGTATCTGTAAAGTATTTTTTTGCAAGAAGGTGGGCTTAAAAATGAAGACATTTGAAGTTCACAACCATAGTGGGTAGTAGGTCAGAAATGGGAGGGAAAAAAGATCAAAGTTATTGAAAAGACACATTTTGAAAAGAAAATTTCAAAATAGCAGGTACATGCAGCCAGTATAATAAATGTGAATTGTCAAAGTAAACTTGCAAATGAACACTCAGAAAAGAAAAAAACAATGAATAACTTAGTTTACATACATTTGCACAGATTGAGTGTTTTTTTTCAGATTTGGGTCACAGCTAAAAAAAAAAACAAGTATCTTCACCACTAGGGTTTGAAAACATATCCCCTAACAAAATAACAGGGAAAAAGGACATTGAGTTTGCAAAGCACAAAGGAGTAGACATAAATAACTATGAAAAAAGATCAGGTGTACCACTAGACGCTCTTTTGATTGACCATTACATTTTGCAAAAAAAAAAAGCAATACAAGGGGAATAAGAAAATATACATTTAATTATTGCAGACATTTACATTTGATAATAATTATTGTGATTGGGTAAGGCATCTATACAATAACCCAATTTCATTGAATCACGGAAAGGTGTGTTGCAAATCATCTAATTACCTCAGTTTGGACACTGTTATTTTATGTCCAGGCTGTACTTGGAGGCAAGCTTTTTTTGATATCCTCACTGAGTCATTAACTCAGGCACCTGCTGGCCTAAGTCATCCCACTGATCCTCAGCCATCTTTTGCTCAACCTCTTCCTCTTTCAGACAAAGCAATCCATCTTGCTCTTGAAGATGCCGTTCAGTAATCTGTGTTTCCAGTTTCAGCTTGCATGTTGTTTTTAGTTCCTCCTGCTCCTCACTTTCTCGGGCAAGCAAATGTTTCACATTTTCAAGATCACTGATCAGGTGTTTGCACAGTCCTATTGATTATTTTTGGGCCAGTTGGTTCAATTCAATCTTTTCTTGGAACTGGAGCTATCTGACAGTAAATACCTCTCTCATTAGTCCCTGGCTCTTCTTTTGCATTCCCATTCTTCTTCTCTTTTTTCCTATACATGTTAAGCTTCCTCTCTAAAAAGGGTGTCCATTTCAGCTTCCCGCTCCCTTTCCAGGTGCATTTGCTGCCGAATCACCCTCTTCATCCAGGCTACGTCTGCTGCTGCCTGCCCCTGTCGGGCGTAACAAAGACACTGGTTTTCATCTTATTTCTCCATGAGAGCAGAGGGAATCTTCATGTCCATTTCCAGCTCTTCCTTTATCTACTGGGCTCGTCTCCTTGGGGTATCAGGTAATGATATCCCTATATTCATGGTCGCTGTATATAATGTCGCCGGGAAAATGTTGTGGCAATATTATATACAGCAACCATATATATAGGGACAGAGGGATAGGGGGCTGCGGGGGTGTCCCCCGCTCCCCTTGAAAAAAAAGGGTTTGGGGTTTGCAGGGTTGTCTTCCGCATGTTCCATGTAATAATGTCCCCACAAAAACTGCAATTTCTCGTCAATATTTTTGCATGGCGATATTTTTGAGGAACGTGAAGAAAAGCTATGGACCTGATGAGTAAAACGAGATAGCCATTCAAAATTAGGACTCGAATCAAGTCACTTGGTAGTTACGCTTTCGATCAGGTTCACAGACTGTAAGGTAGCCTCACACATGTGATCAGCACACTGAGAGTGCCAACCGCGACTGCATTAAAGAGTGGGACAAAGCATTACCGATGGTACGCAGAAGGGAAGATGAATCTGAGAGTATTAGCAACTAAACCCAGAGGCGTTTGAGCTTCATATTTGATATATTGCCAATGGGAAAACACTATGGTAGATGGTGAATTTAGACATGAAAGCCTATGAAATAGTGACATAGAACAGGAATTGTTAACTCAAAGGACAGGATACAAGACTAAGCAGAACATTGAAGAATTAACAATATACCGGCTTAAGACCTGTACAAGCATTGTGGAAATGAAACATAGTGTTCCCCTCATGAAATTCCTGTGTAGTGGTTCTTAATGAGTGTGAAAAGGAGTGAAACATGTTGGGTTGTGTTTGGAGTGATTGGGTGAATGATGGTACTTGAAGTTGTATAAGAAAATAAATAGTTTTAATTAGATAATTGAGTGGTGGCTCAGTTTATAGCTACCGTTCTGTTGACACTATTGCTATTTAAACCGTTTATGTAATGAATTGAATGTTTTAGTAAATTGTGAATTGTTTATAGAATTGAAGAATTAAATCTTTTTGGTGATAAAAAAAATGTTGTGGCTTTTGTCTGTCATTCAAATGTTATAGATTTTAGTGTACGTATACCTAATGACAAACACTGACATACTACCAGATGTAGAAAGTGGTTGACTTCTGTTAAACAATCTACTATTTAGGGCTCTACAAGACTTGATTTAAGGAATACTTTTTGAATGTTTTAGTTCACCAGTTAGGGGGATTATTCCTGTAGGTCGTTAAATTCCCTCTAGTCTCTAGTCAGATATTTTTGAGGGGACGTTATTACATGGAACTCTCCTTGTTCGAGTTCCTCTAGTTCCCACTGCTGTTTAAGCAAATTCTCCTGCTCTTTCTTCAGTTTTTTTCCTCCAGTTCACCGAGTTTTAAGTCTTCCATTTGCTGACGTAAAATATCAGCCTGGTCTTTCTTGTCTTGTCTCAGTCTCTCTTCATCCTGTCTCATTCCTCCAGCGCTTCCCATCAAACAATTTCATATTCATTGTCATACAGCCTTTTTTCTTCTTCCTCGATATATTTTTCCTTTTTGTCATTCATACGAAATGTTAATGAATTAATTATGCAAGAAAGAATGTCTACTTGAAAACACACTGATAAGGTTAATTCTTATATTTGAATACACCATATAGTTGCTGTAAGTCTTTTGTCTACTCGTTTGATATTGTGAGGCTTCACTGATAATATTTAGTTGAAGTTGAGAACAAAAATGAAAAACTGCCAACTAGCTTTAGCATGTATTTGCCTGGGAGAGCTGGGAGACAACCTGACAGAGATACATATTTTATTATTTATATGTTAATTTTTCAGTAAAAATAAATGCTGCTATCAGCTGAGGATTACAAAAGCAGTACTGGTTATATGGGCAAAGTTTACACAAATGTATAGATGGGGATACTGACATATATTGGCATATATCCTACAATGTCATTGCCTACAATTTGGTCAAAGTGAACATGAGCGGGTTGTTATGAGGGGATATAGTATATGGTGGCAGATCCATCACAGATCTGTTTCAGTACAATGCCATTGCTGGCTAGTTGGGAACACAAACATGAGAGGGTTCTTATGTGGTGACACGACAACATATTGGCACATCGGCATGGACATGTTTTTTTTACCAATACATTGCTGGCTATTTGGGAAAAGCAAACAACAGAGTGTTATTTAAAGGGAAAACTAAAATATATTGGTGCAGTTAGTATTAAATGTCTTGCAGTTTCCCTCCTTCCCCAATGTTCAAAGGTCCATAAATGAGTGATCTTCAACTTGATCATTAAGTACTTTGAGAATAATGGCCTTACAGATTTACTTCAATCTGGCTTCTGTATCAAACACTTTACTGAGACTGCGTATATGCATGTTTCAAACTCTCTTCTATACCCATCCTTTTGGACGTGCCTGCTGCTTTTAACACTAGTGATCACTGCTCCCTCATCACCCTCCCGATTCTTGGGTTTTGCAAATCTGTTCTTACCTGGATTGCTTCCTACCTAGAAGATCACTCAATAAAAATGTCCTGTAATGTGCAAACCTCTAACTCTATTCATCTCCATGTAAGTGTCCCCATGGTTAAGTCCCTGGACCTCTACACTTCACCCTCCATACCTCTAACATAAAAGGCATATCTCATCCTTTGGCTTTCACTATCACCTCTTTGCTAACAAGAGTCAAAATATGTTTCCTTTCCCCCCTTTACCCCAGCCATATCAGAATGCATTACCAGTTGTCTCACTGCAATCTGTACTAGATGACTATCTGCTGCCTCATGATGAACTTTTCCAAAAAAAAATGTCATCTTTCTCCTGGCCTCCAGTGCTATGCATTCCTTCCCTTGTTCTATCTCCTTCCTTGATGGCCCTCTTGCCTCCAAGGCAAACAACCTTTTTGTACTCTTTGATAGAGACCTGGAACTGCAACAATTCATCACAAGCAGCACCTATGCTGCTCATTGTAACCGCTTCAGCATTCAGAAATGTGCTAATTTCATACTCACCACTTTACTAAAACTCTAATCTCCACTGTGGTGCTCATCTAACTTGTCTAATGCTCATGGCTACTCATTGGCCTTCCTTTATACTCCTTCCTCCCTTTAAATAAAGTAATCAACTTCACTACCCACAGTCTCTACGACGTACCCAGTTTCATTCCAAAACTAACAGGAGAATGGAGGCAAAACTAGGATCAGCAGAAATAAATCACATGCCAAACCAGATACGAAGATACAAAATAAATATATTTCGAATGGATAGTGTCATCCAACATATGCCTCATCTTAGATATATATTCGTCCAGCTTTAGCTTCTTTGGAAATGTTATCTCAGCAGAAGGCGCCGTACGTCAATGTCATCGAGTCAAAGTCCCTCGAAGGCCTCCGTTGAGGGTGATGTCATCGGGTATACAAGTAGCACACGTGGCGCCCGTTGGCCTCAGTTCTGTTTTTCCGCAGTACATGTTGCTTCAGAAACTCGCGTGCCTAGATAGTTCTGTGATGCAGTTATTGTGAAGAAGATATTCGAGGTGTCCTCATCGTCGACCCCGACTAACCCGGGTTCAAGAAATGTAAAACCTGCAGTTCCAAAATGTCATCATGGATCCGCACCGAGAATGTCTGTGGCGCCTCAGTGAAAACCACGACATGGAGGCATGTACGAAGTGTCAGGCAATGACGGGCAAGACTTTGCGAGAGAGGAACCGAAAACTACAGGTAGGTCGAAAACCCGACCGAAAAGCCTCAAGCTTCGAGTCGAGATCCCATGAGGAGAACTCTCCTTGATGCGAAAGGCAAAAACATAGGTCTAGGTCCCAAAGTGGTTCACACCACTCTTCGTCTTTGATGAAAAAGTCTAAAAAGAGACGCCACCTGTCCCCTTCCACCTCGTCTTTGGACGAATCCCCCAAGAAAATGAAATGCCCCACAAAACATTCTTCCTCCGAAGAATGGGAAGCATTTAGAGTTAAAATGATGGAGGATTTTGAAAAGGCTAAGCCTTAGTCCATGCCTTCCTCGGAAGCCGGCCAAAGGCGTTACCGTTCCGACACTCGTGGGCCCTCTACCCCGGGTGATCGAAGGAGGAAAGACTGGCAACCTTCCAGGAACCCGAGTGATAAAGATCGCTCGAGTCGAGTCGATCACTCAAGGTCATCAACGCCATCTGGAACCCGACACATCTCGAAGGACGAGCCATCAAAGAGCGTCTTGACGCCCTCGAAGCCTGCTCCATCGATGACTGCTATTTCGTTGACGTCATCGACGCCATCAACGCCTTTGTTGACATAGACCCCGAAGCCTTCAGTGCCAAAAGTATCAAAGGCTCCAGTTCAGCCAGAAACTGACAGAATAGCAGCAAAAGAAAAACCTGCAAAGACTACAAAACGTCTCAATGCCCTCGAAGCCTGGTCTATCGATGACTGCTAGTTCGTTGACGTCATCGACGCCATCAACGTCTTTGTTGACATCGACCACGAAGCCTTCAGTGCCAAAAGTTTCAAAGGCTCCAGTTCACCCAGAAACGGACAAAATAGCAGCAAAAAAAAGCTGCAAAGACTACAAAACCTTCAGCCTCCACTGTACCAGCTCCTCCAGAAAAAATGTATAAACCTCTAGCAAGGAAGGAATATTTTAAATACTTGACTTCAATTTTTGAAGGACAAGAAAGGTCTGATGAGGAAGATGTTCCTTTTGGCATAGAGTATGGCACCCATAATGTCCCAGAATGTCTCATTTCTGAGGAAAGCAGAATGAGGGATTTAGAGGAAAACTTGCATAATGTAAGTGGAATTGACACATCACCTGAGACACATTTTGGCAGACCAGAATCAGGGGAACATGCAAGTCCCGCATACAGACAACTGATGAACCAGTCCCGCATACAGACAACTGATGAAAAGGTGATGGATTATTTAGGATGGGCTAGACCTCCAACTCAGTTCATCCAGGATGACTTGACTGACATAATGGACAATGGCCCCACCGATGATCCGATTTTACCCTTCCATGTAGCCTTACAGAACAGGGTGGGCAAAAATTGGGAGACCCCGGACTCAATTCCTCCTGTGAATAAGTCCCTCACTTCAAAATACCACCCTTCCAGTAGCGACCCCGGCTATCTGTCCAAACACCCTACTCCCGAGAGTCTGGTGGTCCAGGCAGCCACAGCTTCTAACAAGGTGGTGTACCCTTCCATCCACCCGGATAGGGACGACAAGCGTGTAGATGGTTGGGCATGCAAGGTATTTTCAGCTGGGAAGTATGGCATTAAAATTGACCCTCTCCACATGTGCCTTGGCAACATTTTCATACACTCTGTGGGAGTGCATTGCAATGGTGGTGGAGCACATACCAGAAGGGTAAGAAAGGGAAGGAATCCTAGCCATCACGAAAGATGGAAAGGAAGCCTTGCAGGAATCCCTTCAGTCTGGATTGGACACTGCAGATAGCGTGAGCAAGTCCATGGCCTCTGATACAGTAATACGCAGATTTGCTGTCTGATGGCCACCCTGTCTCTGCTCTCGCTTCCACTCTTTGTCCCTATTGACACTGCTCCCTTGGATCTTGGCACCCATCACATCCAAAGCCAGCCCAAATTTGGACCTGTCCAAAGCAAAGGTTTCACTTTACTTATTTATCAATGTGTTAACTCCCTCTGCCCTCTTTCTCATTCTCCATATCTGACCCCACTACTCCCTCCAAGGCACGTAATAAAGAAATAAGAGGAATTAAGAAATAAGAGGATGTACCACTTCTATAAGCAAATTGATGTGAAAGAAAACGAATTATCATGTTCCTAACGGATGATTAATCACAAAATTAAATACCCATTAAATATTGGATTACTTTGAAAAAGTGTCGACTTTTGAAAAACTACAATTTGGAGCGCATAGTGGAATTTGTGGAGAATGTTTGTTATAACGTAATAATGTAGGCATGTATATTTGTACAGTACTCCTCGTTATTTTAGTAATGGAATGGGGGGATATATTGAAGCATTTAACCTGCTACTTCTCTGCTGCTGGTTGAAACACCAATAACCCTGGTAATTGTAAGTAAAAATAGCACGAAAAAAGATTCATATGTGACTTGCCGCACTGAAATCAAAATGTTTTTTTTCAGTTGGTGTGAACCAAAATAAAACAGGATTCTCTTACAAGACCTGGATTGGTTATTGTGTCAAAAAAAAGGTGTTTTAGTAGAGCAATACATTCAAATTGTATTTAGCACATAAGCATCCATTGAGTAGTAAAATGTAATGATTTGGGCAAAACAAGTTTCACTACATTTATGAGTTTCTACATGGCCAAAGATCATTTGTAATTTAGTAAACATGCATGTTCTGATTGTCTCAAGTTTGAACAGCGAGTTGACCAAATGTTGTCTCCTGATACCACTAGAAAGCTTAGTGCAGACTTTGTTCATGACCGCTACATAGTATTTCTATTAATTGTTTCTGTATTTGATGCATCTCAAGAACTGTTAATGTTTAACAAACCGTTTGTTTGTTGTTGTTTTATAGTAATACGGGGCTGTTGCCCTGAAGGAACTGGTTAGTTCCATTTGCAGGCCCCAACTTGTGGATGTTAGTTTGACGCACTTGCCCCCCCCCATACCCTCAGGTTAATATTATCTCTGCAAGCCACTTGCTACTAATTTTATGTTTTGTCCCTGGGTCCATGTCCCACTTTGCTCATACCCTCATAAACTGGAATACTAATTGTTTGCATCGTTATACACTTGTACAGGCAATCTTTCACTGAATGCCTCTCATCTGTAAATGTGATATTGTAAGTCATTTCTGATTAAATAAAAATGACATCCCTGCTTGTCAAATGAATACAAATGCAAATACACATAAAAATGTTTTCTGAAATGGTCATTACTCCCATTTTCGGCAATACAAAAAGTGTGTTCTTACACAGGGATACTCGCCATATTTTGGCACAAACCACCAAGGACATGGCAAGTGTCATTAGTGAAATTTTGGGCAACGTGAATAATAGTGTGTTGTTAGATTTGCGCAGCCTGCCCTGCGATGGAATAGCGAGTTGGGAGAAGAAGACGAATAGGAACGAGGAAGAGGGCTGGTACAAGTAATACGAACAGGGATGAGGAACATGGTCAGGGACAAAGAAGATGGATTGGGACAAGGAAAGGGGGACTAGGTCAAGGAAGAGGGACTGTGGCAAGGAAAAGGGACGGGATGCGATAGAGTGAATAGGATGAGGAAGAGGATCAGGGAAGAAGAACAGAAGAGGAACTAGGATAAGGAAAAAGGACTGTGGGAGAAAGGGGAGTCAGCTGCGGAAGAGTGATTTCAATGAGGAAGAGAGACTAGGATGAGGAAGAGGGATTGGGATGAGCAAGAGGGGACTGGGACAAAGTAAACTTGCAACTTTGTGACATAGCCTTTTTTTCACGATATGAAGCAAGCCAGGAGAGGTATCTGATATCATGTAGCACTGACATGGCTGATGCACTTGAAAAGTTGCATTGAACTCCACAATGTGGTAGCCAGGATAGGGCTCCATTAGATTTGATACATTTACCTGTTCACTCCAGTCCTCTGCATTTTTCTTAAATGACTAAGTCCCATTTTTCAGAATACCAGGGCAAACGTCTAGATGTATACGTTCTCATGGACCCCCGATCCGGCCACTGCAGGGACAATGTCCTGCTCAACTATCTGCATAACTGAGACCAGATTTGGTAATCGCACAGCCAACAATCACCTTTTTTGTGCAGAAAAATGCCATATTCCCACATTACGAGTAATGTCCTCAACCACTCTGTATTGAAATTGTGCTCCAAAGAGCTGCTGCGTGCCCTTTAATTTTCAGTTTTCCACCGCAGCATTACCACAATGAATATGCGTGTCACACGTTGGAACCGCAGATCTAGTATGGTTCTTTCTTAAACACTTCCAGGGCAACATAAATTGTCCCGGGAGGATAGCTCAGCAGCAACATGTTCGCCTTGGAAGCAAGACGACACAAAACAACACAGGTACGAGCCCCAGTTCCGCGCTTAGAAACCTCTGGGTAGTTTAAGAGTGTTATAAATACGCAACTAAGACAAAAAAACAACACAATTATGCAACTAAAAAACAAAGAATTCCTGTAACAGCGCCTCGATGCCCGCAGTCTGTGTGAGCGCTTTAAAAATGCAAATAAGTAATTAGCTGATATATCTCACCCAGCTAACTGATTTTTTTAACCAATTAAATGGCAGTTTTTACATTTAAGAAAAAGGATCCACACATCTAATGGCCAATATATATACATGTGAAAATGCTCTGCATTTTTGGCTTTAAAAAAAAAAAAAACTGGTTGGATTTTCATAAAATTCACCATTTTAAAAAGTTATTTATCAGGACCAGGTGGCTGCTCCTCTCAAAATGTCATGATAATCCGCCATCACTTTTTTCCATAGGTGATAGATAAAAAAGTACATAAGAAAACATTCCCTTTCCCAATTTCGTATTGCTCCCACCTTCTGTAGAGGATGCATTGTTTGGTATTGTCTTCACCGCTGCCAAAAGTATCTCCTCATGCAGTGCTCCATATGACTCACTTCAATTTGAGTTTGTGACATTTAGCATTATATGGCAATATTCAGAACGAACTTGGGTCTCCAGTAAAGACGCAAATACCGATAAAACATTACAATCACACAATTACCTTGTTAACCCCATCCGCCATAGCTTGCAAAGTCAGTTCCCTTGGTCCATCCACGGTCTTGCCGTCATCTGTTGGCCCCCAACTGGCACTATAAATATCTATGATTTGAGGCATGTGGCTGATGGAGGAAGCTTCAATGATGTCTGTCATGAACGGCTGGTCTAGCATACGAATACCTACGCACATTCATTGGAAAAAAATGACAAAGAGTGAGCTCGAAAGATGGATATTGGACCACTGATAAAAGAGCCACATTGTGCAAACCTAACAGTCACACTACACCAGGTTTAACTAAATAAAACAATGATGCATTATGCACTACATAGGTCGACAATTATCAGAGTAAACATATAGAAAATGCACTTTTTATAGGATGACAATGAAAATACACGAGTGAGAATGTATGACTCTTTATACGTGCTTCGAATCGTTTCAAAACTTCTATGTACAAAGCTTTATTCAGGATTTCTGCAAGCACATTCCAACTATTGTCTGTGGGAACCCGAGTGAATTGTATTAATTATAATGTGCACAGGATGAAGTTTAGATGACTGCGAATATTTGGAGTACACTTGGTGCCATCGTCCAACATATACTTGCTTTTTGATTAATGAGCCTGCTCTAACCTGTGATAGAAAAAGAAAATATTATTTTCCTAGCCGGGTCTCGGTGCTGCACTAAAAAGTGCAGGTAGGGACCCTGTAGTTATGGTTACATTTTTCAACCCAGGGCCCGATTCTCATCACGGCGCAGTGAACGTGCTAAATAGCACGATTCACTGCGCCATTTCGTGACACCCAGGCACCACTGCTATTCTGAACACGACAGTGCTTTCACTGTAATCCGCCTATTTCTAATGGAAAAAGGCGGATTGCATAATCGTGGCAGCATTTTTTCGTTAAATAACGAGGGAATCGTTATTTAACGAAAATGCTGCCGATCCGATACACCAAAGTGAGCAGCTTCAACATTGCAGGATGTTGAAGCTGCTTACTGTGGTGTATAGGAAAGTGTTCATATACACCCGTGTGGTGTATATGAACACTTTCATTTAAAGCGAGCAGCTTCAACGTTGAAGCTGCTCGCTTTGGTGTAAATTAAAGTGTTCATATACACCCGTGTGTTGTATATGAACACTTTCAGGTACACCAAAGCAAGCAGCTTCAACGTTGCAGCAACATTGAAGTAGCTTGCTTTGGTGTACATGAAAGTGTCCTTATACAACACGGGTGTATGGAGACTTCCATTTACACTGGTGGCACTCCTCCAGTTCAACAGCACCAAAAGGGTACCGTAAATGTGCCTTAGTTTAGCGCACATATTAAACTGGAGGAGTGCCACAAGAATATGCTTCCAAAAAGCCAGTTTACGAATGTGGCGGTTGCTAGGTTGCTTTCCAACCCATTTTAGCAACCTCCACATGTATTCCGAAAGTGGCGCATTCCTTCCGACTTCGGAAGAATGCGCCACCTTCAGAATAGGCCTTAAGTACCGAAAAGGTTGTTAAGCCTTTTAAAGTCCTTTTCGGTACTTAGCACCTACATGAGAATCGGGCCCCCCAAGTCAGCATCTTATAACTTTGGTGGCATTCAACGAATTTGCCAAAAACTCTACAAAAGAAGTATATGGCCACCTCTGAATTATTTTGCAAAGTTTCTTGCGATGAAAGGGGGAGCCACAGACATTAAAAAAATATGCCATAATATAGTATTTGCATTTGTTCCACGGACTCACTTCCTGAGTTGGTGTCTGCAGATGCCTCTGGGCCAATTGGGGAGCCATGTGATGTTTGCAGACATCGTATATGCCCGTTGTTTGGCTAATTAAAAACGTGATATGCGTCAAAACATTTTGAAATGGATGCCATGCTTCATTCATGATCTGCGCCCCTAGACCATGGACATTGTGGTAAAACCATATTAAAACACACAGCATTACACTTGTCAAACTGATGAAACAATCTCTGGGGAGCTGATGGGTGATGAAGATGGGATGGTATATGGCCAGAAAAAGCCAAAAAATAGGTGTTTTTTCTTGTTCAATGTCCATGAACATTTCAGTTGTTCAGGGAGCTGTGATAGATGCAAACTTGACAAACGTTTGAGGACATCCATGCATATTTCTGCATTACAGAGTTGGTGAAGAGCAGTTCTTGGATGACCTATAACTTTGGAACCATTCAATGAAACTGCATGGAATTTTGCGATATAGTTGTAGAACAAATTGCTGATGCTTTTGGAAAGACTGGTGCCTTTTTGACAAAAGAGGGCAAAATTAGGTGGGGGTCTCAAAATTTTTGAACGGCTTATATATACATTTGGTGCAGTTTGACAAATCTGCGTACCAGTATGCAAGAAGAGTTTTTGAACTTTTGGTGGATTTTGCAAAGAGGGAGGAAAATTAGAGGGCGTGTTCCAACATATTTAGATGGCTTATAACTTTGGTGGCATTTGGGAAATCAGCACAACGGTTTGCAAAAGATTCTAGACCCAACTTTGAATGCTTGTGCATAGTTTGAATGGTTAAGTTTTGTCATTATTTTTTGTAACTACATTTTCACACTTCTCAAACAATAAAACACAGACAGATTTGTAGCAAACTTGTGCAAGGAGCATTCACAAGGACCCACAAGCATGTTTTCATAAATGTGTCTTTGTTTCATTTTTTGAAAAGTGCCATGATGTAGGTACACATAATAATCACTTTTGTCACCTTTGGTGACTGAGCTATAGCCTGTGGCAATGGCCAGTGACCAGATTGTATCAAAAACAAACTGATTTGGGCGATTTTTAAAAGACCTTAGACCATTGAATTTTTCAAAGTGAAAAAATAATCTTTTTTATTTTACAAACTATTCAATTCATATATTCAAGAAACATTCATAAACAAAATCGTATGAGACAATATACAATACACTATTTGCATATTCACATACACACAGGACCAAAGTGAAAAACATTACATGTCTTTCCTGTTAAAATGTTTTTCTCATGGTTCCTCATCTAACATTGAAACCCTTTCTACTGTACTAGAGGCTATCTTGTTCATATATGCCTTCTAACTCGACTTAGTGAACAATGTGTCTATATCACAATACTATGTTTAAAGAATGTCGACACAGATTTGCTTTGGTCTCATTAGCAAATATGTGTGGCTCTTTTTCTCACAGCCTTCATCAGGACAAAGCTAATTGTTTTCATCTGCCCCATTTGGATTCCTGTGCTCCAAGCATCTGTTCTGTTGCACGACTTATCATGAGTCTCATAGGGCAATCTCAAATGCTCAACTGCATTACATTGCTTCTCTCCCTGTTGTCACGACCAAATCATACCTTTAACCTCAGTTCTGAATTTCCAGCACAGCTTCTGTCACAAAGCTGACAGTCTAATGATAAACCACTTAATTGTTGGTCTCCGGATATTTGACCTCTCGTGTTAGAGTATGCATCTCACCAGGAATAGTCTTAGCATTGCATGGGTGGTGGCGTAAATTAAGGTTGCATGGCTTACCATAACTGGCAAATGTCTTTGTTTTTTCCATTTTACCTTGCAACAATAACGTCTGTTTAACAAAGTGTTTTCAGCAATATATATATATATATATATATATTCAATGAAAAATGTTGTTAAAGGGACGTTATGGTTACAAGTAAAACCGAAAATCTCAAAAATTCATCAGTTTTGGTAAGCTAAGCAACCATAACTCATGCCACCACCGTGCACTGCTATGACTAACACCCATGTCATCAAAGATGACATCACAAATGCCATTGATGACAGAATACGCCAACAGGTATCTAACTGCCACAAGATTCTGCAACAACCAAACAGATAAATCAATACCACTAAAATATAACAAGAAATAAACAATTTGTTTATTTTTATTTGTTAATGTTTATGCACAGGTTAGTTATTACATTTTGGTTAAATACGCATTTACAAGATTTGCTGGTGTTCTTAGTTTTAGAGTAATGGTAGTATCATTACATAAAAACCATCCACATTTCTTTTTTTTATATATGCATTGTAGTGACCTGCATTGGTTGTGGCTCCGGCGTGGTAGATTATACCTATTGTTGTGAAGGTTTTCTTACCAAGTGATACTTGACCATGTGTGAATCCAGTCAGCTTGCAGTTGTTTTTGGTATTACCATCTGCATTGTAACGTAAAAGCGTTACTATTACGTAATTACTATGTGTCCGTATTTGTAAGGTGGAGCAATTATCTGAATTGCAGGTAGGACATAATCTGCCATGGTTTGCATTTTGCACAAGTTGCTGAAATTGAATGGATTCACAGTTAGGTATGCATACAGACCGGAAGCGTTCATTAGGGATTTGTTCTTATGCCACATAGCTGCAGAGAGTGCATGTATGTTTGGAAGATTTCATTTATAGGTATGTTTTTGTTTTCCAGTACTTGTAGTAAGTAAATTAGAAATTCTTGTGGATCTTCTTGTGAGTCTATAGTGAATTTGACCATTCCAGTACAGTAGTCCAATTCTTGTCTTATTCCATGAACACTGTAGGTGTTGTCAGGATTGTTGGTTGCATTTCTATGAAGGACTAACATTTGAAAGCACAATTGGTCTTTATTGTGTAAGTAAATGTTGTCAATAATTGGTGGGAATTGGAATATAATATTTATTGCTACATTTGCGTAGCAATTTACACAAGTTGTATTTGAAAATTTGAATGTATTTGACAGATCTGTGTCCAAGTCATTTGTTCAGAGTGTGTGTTGCTTCTTTGAAGAAGTACTTGAGTTACTTTGAGCAGTATATTCTTCTTTGGCTGTGGGGGTGTACAGTGAACGTAGTCTATTGTATTCTAGAATGCAAGGAATTCAGCATTTACTTTACTTGCATCAAAGTTGATTAGAAATAATCCGTTAAGTGTACATAAGCGTGACAGTGCTACATAGCTCAAGCCTTCTTTAAAGACTGTGCTCCCAATATCTATCAATGATTTATCTAGGGTAAAACCTTGTGATTTGTGAATGGTGACTGCGTATGCTAGAGTTAGAGAAAATTGTTCTGTGCTTACATACATGTCTTTGAAAAGAAGGAAGCAGGATGTTGAGCATCTTATCCTTTTAACTTCTGATAGTTTGTCAAAGAGAACAGTGACAAACTAAATGTTGTTGTCACGTGGGTATGTTTGAAAGCCAACAACTGTACCAAGTGCTCCATTAACTAGTCCTTCCTCCATGTCAAGGTTACGTTTAAGCATTACTCTACAGTTTAAAGATAATTTTAATATTTTCTCCAAACCAGCTGTGCTGGAGATAGAGTTTACTAAGATATTTAGGGGCTGATTCATGGAATTATTGGTGCTGAAAAACAGGGATTTGTGTGCCATTCTGCACGCAAATCCCTGTTTAACAAATGAGGATTGGCAGGCAGAATCAGCCTGTTTGTCTTGTTGTGGCTTGTTGACACATGAGTAGTGTCATACCATGTACTTCCAGTTTGTCTGTGGAGCAAATTCCAATTACTGGTTGCATTTCTTTTTGCAACATTGTTTCATTGAATTTTGAACAGCTTGCAAGAGTTGGCAGCAAGGACATACAATTGACATTTTTGTGTGCTAATTGTTCCATGACATCATTAGCACATGAGTTATGGCCATAGAGTGCATGGATGTGCCTGGTTTTTAATATTGCTTGTGCTTCTTGAGATAGTACACCAACTCTGATACTTTTTAAAATGTTGGCTTATGTGAGGTCTGCAGACTGGCACATGTTTTATGTTAATTCTATGTATAGAAAATGTTTCCAAAGATTGACATTTCCTATTCTGCCAAGAGTTTTACGGCAGCGTTTGTGCCCTAAGGTTTTAAATATAGGTTCACTATTCACTGGTGTTAATTGAAGAAGATCTCCAAAAACAGTCATTTGTTTTCCTTCAAAGAGCTCTTTGTAGTCTGTTTTGAGAACCTCTTGTAATCTGAGGTGAATCAAAGCAAACATTTGGTTGGAGACCATGCTCACCTAATCTATTTGTAGCATTTTCATTTGTCTAAAAACTCTGCGTAGTTCCATTGTAGCTTCTGTAGAAAGTTTGTAATAATCACATTTTTTTTCGGTGTTCTACTGGAAGGAGTAGTAATCGGTGTAAAGTGACACCGCCTATGTTATAGGCAGCTTAACCTGTGGGGGCAGTTACAACAGCTGACAGTGTGTTGTTTGTCATTTGTTGAAGGAACTTGTTGATGATTTTCATTAAGAATGTTTTGCCTGAACCAGCTTGACCACTGACGTATAGCAGTATAGGTTTGTAGTTTTGGCAGGTACAGTTTTTATTTTCATGCTGTAAACCATGTTCAATTTCTTTTGTTACTTCTTGGAAAATGCTGTGCTGCTCATTGTTTTTGATTTCAGTACAGTGAAGTCTTTTGTAGCTTGTTCATACTGACACATGGTGTTTTCTAGCTCTGTCATAGCTAATTCTGCCTCATTTGCTATTAGTGGCTGTCCCAGTGCTTCTTGGCTTCCTGTTACAGAAGGTTGACTAATGTCGGGAGTGTCCTCATCTAGTCAGGCCTGGAGTTCTTCTTTGTGTTGCTGTTCATTTTGCAACATTGTTTTGTACTGTGTAAAGTTTACATCTGTTATAGTACTTTCATTTGCTTTGAAAGCGTTTTCATAGGAGTCATAGATATCTAGTAACTCTTCTTCTTTTCTCCATGGTTAAAAAAGTTGTAGCAGGGACATGTAATATAGTTCTTTATGTTGAGGAATATTTAATGACAATTTGATATGACTAATTAAGCTTCGTTTGGTAAGTTTCACTAAGCTGCCTTCACAATGTGTCATTCTGTAGCTACCTTTCCTTTCATCTGGTTTCATAGTATTTTTGTATGTGAAGTTTTGGGCTATGTGGTATAGACACATGGTTTCCAAAGTTGTGCTCCTGTTTGGATAGAATGTGTCTAGTAATTGTTTTTCAAAATATCTTTACTGTTGGGATCATTTTTGCTTATTGTTTCTATGTCCTCATATGATTTGAGAACTCTTTTTCTAGATTTAGCAGGCCCAAGACTTAGCCATACTATATTTTCAGATTTTCCATAAAAGCAGTACATGTTAAACGATCTGCAGCTTCATACAAGCCACATTCTCTATGAGAGAGCATTTTTATGCCTAAGCTGTACAATTTCTGTGACAGTGTTTTGTCAGATGATAAGTCATCCCAGAGATCGTGAAGCTCTGTTTTTTCTGCTTTGGTTAAGTAGGTTGTGACATATCGTGCAACTGCAGTGGAATTGTCTGCAATGTACTGCACATCTATATTTGCATTCTATAAGAGGGCAAATATTGCATTGTAACCATTGATATATTTTGTGTCTTCTGTCCTTTTTTTGTAATATGTGTTCTTAGGTGATTTACCTTTGACACTATGTCTAATTGAAGACATGAAGTTGTTTACTTGACCTGTTGTTGTAACTATTCTAGGGTAACCAAAGCTGCTTTCGGTGTAGGTTTTCCCTTTGTTTTTATATTTGCGACAACAAATTTCCCGCATGTGTGTCTTTGAAATTGTAATATTTGTGCATGAATATCACTATGTGTTGTTTGTGAAGGAATTGCAAAAGTGACATATTATTTGATAAACTGTAAAACAGTGGCATCACTGTCTTGACCAAATTTAGGAGCATCTTTAACCCATAAAAGCATGTGGATATTTGGTGCTCCTCCGGCTTGGTATTCTTTTCTCCAAAAGAAGTGTTGTACTTCTCCGAGGGGAGGAACAGTTTTATTACAAATAAAGTGTAGCATAGCAATGAAGCGATGATGGAAATATCTTGAAACATTAACAGGATCTACAGAGCAGAGTTCTCCAGGTGTTAATATATCTATGTTTGTTTTGTTTTTGTTTGCTATGCATAGGAAATCATGTAAATCTTCCCATGCATATTCTGCACAACTTAATGTAACAAACCAAGTGAGTGGGCCAAGGTTTCGTATCATACATTGTACATCTCAGTGACGTCGGAACCAGTATTCTTTGTGCCACACATGTTTGCTAAAAGATTTGTAATGCTTGATTGTAGAACCACATCTTTTTCTTGCATTTTTTGTAGTAATTGCGTAGCTGACATATTTTGAAAATGGATACCTGATTTTAATGTGTGTGCAACTGCAAAGGATAGAGTTGCTGGTTCATTTTCAAAGAGAAGGTGGAATATGTATTCCACATTTTGTCTAAATCTGGGATCTTCAGAATACATTCGTAAGAGCAGTATTCTGATGGTGTTATTTGAGTGGGTTTATCATCGTACCTTCCTCCTTTTCCAGTAGGAAAGAGTAGGTGAAAGGCACATACTTCTATACTTTTTTCCCATATGCTGATTGGTGATCCTTTGGCTTGTGGCATTTGGTATTGTGGGATGTTTTTACCCATGCATCCAAGCCCTACCATAAAACTGTGCATTACTGGCATTGAAAACATCATGATGGCCAGAACTCCCCAGAGAGTGCACAGGGAAAACATGAAGAATAGGCTGCCACCCATTTTTGCCTATGTTGTGAGCACAGGAGGGCACTGCCTAAAACCACCATTGGGATACACACACAGTAGCCTGAAACCATTGGGAATGACAATGTTGATTGCCAAAAGCAACCCAGAACTGTGGGGAATTAATTTTCTTAATGTCAAAAATGGATGCCATACTGGTGCTCACCACTATCAGAAAGCCGGTGTTTTAAAACCACCAGACTTTTGTGTAAAACTGAACAAATTGACCCAAACCAGGCCAAGGAAAGACTTGCTAAGAGGTGGATACAATGTAAAACTATATTCTGAAATGACTTGAAGGAAGTAATTATTTAATGTATATATAAAAAATAGCTGGGGATGTCATCAGCTTAAGTGAATTTGGGTTTAAAGCCACTAAAATCGAAATGTTTAGAATAAATGAGTGACCTACTTGTGAGTGTCACATAGGTTGCAATTGTTTAAATGTCATAGTTTTGAACTTAGAATCAGCATTCTAGCTGCATGTGCAAACATTGTAAGTTGGATTTGAATGTAGAAAACTGGGAACTAAAGTGACATTTAGCTGAATTCTGCCTGAAACTACCCCTGACAGGAGTTGAACTGGCTCAACAACTCTTCCCAGGCCTGGCTGCATCCTGCTGCCCCCACCAAAAGGAGGTGACACCTCTCTGATTGAATTAGGGGAGTGGTACCTGCAGACTGCAGGAAGTTGAACAAATCCCTGTCCTGGACTCAGGCAAATGTTATATTGGGGGGGTCGTAAAATGGCTTCCTCTTGGGAGAAACTGGGAGGGGCTGTGCCTGTGAGAGCAAGCCGAGCTTGGGGGAAGTGGATAAACCAGAAATTCCACCATGTGCTTTGGAAAACCACACCCCTTTGGGGCCAGAGCATGATTTTAAAAAGATGGATAATTCATAGTGCAGACATGTCAAAATTATATAAATAACATTATCATTCTTGTGATTTTTCTGTGCACATTTTAAGAGGTGTTAGGACCCTGTGGGATGTTCTTGGGGATAGTAGCGGAAAAAAAGGTTGTTACTCCAAATGTATGCATATTAAAAATCTGACACTTTATCATCTGAAACCCATATCCCTGGTGTACATGTGTGTAAAATCTGGAAAGGTTTAGAGGTCGTTATCTGGATGAAAAGGGGAGAATTCTGTCATAAGTGGACACAACATCGTACAAAGACAGGGATCGGATGGTTTGGTGCTACAGAAAATATGTTAACTGGACCTATAATATGAGAAAAATGGTACATAGATAAATATGTATTTGGGTCAGAAATAGATTTGTGTGCAATTTGAAAAGGGGAGGTTCCTCTGACCATAAAACCTCCAGCATCACTCTGACACTCCATTTATTTCCCCCAATCAAGGGAGAGAGGAATGCTTGGCCAATGATAAGTGAGAGTGGCAGGCTTAGCTAGGCCCAGGCACACACCCATTTTCAAAAAACACATAAAAAGGAACATTGAAACCCAGGTAGAGACATTCACTTTCCACTTTCTTGTGGGACGCTTTACCGGGAGACTTCAGACTTCACATCCAGAGATCCAGACTTCAAATACATAAATCTCCAGAGACCAGAAATTAACTCCAGAATTTGTAGCAGAGAGGCCTGAATGCACAAGCTGAATCCTCTTCAGCAGGTCTCAAAACCAACCAAACTATTCAACAGACGGGCGAGCTGTTGAAATCTTTGCCAAGAACTTTTGCAAGAACCTGTAGCAGTATCCAGAAAGCAGTGCTGTATCCGGAACCAGAGAGAACCAGAGACCAGATCGCTGTGAAGAACTGCTAGCAGAAGTCCAGCCAATCCTGACCCGATCGGTGAAGAAGTCGCATTCCTGTCCAAAATCTAGTGTGAGTACCCAGCTAGCACTGTGCCAATACCAATCTCTTTGTTTAAAATAATCTAATCCAAACTATTTTAGCCTATTAGAACTGCCTCCTAAAATCATGTCATTCTGTCATTTTTAAAACTGAAAACTGTCATCTGTCATTCTGAGCTTTAAAATTTCAAATCCGAAAAACTACCTTTACAAAATCGGCCGTATCTCCGGAACTGTTTGTGCTAGGAGGGTGTTTAACGTGACGCACGCGACTAAATTTGCCACAATTTGACATTTTGCTTAATTTCAGCCACGTCTAAAAAGATTTGTCCTTGCTTTCCTTGCAGAAATTCGTGTGCAACCTGACAATCATTCATAGAGCATTGCTAAAGTGATCCTGAATTAATTGAAAGTATCTCTCACTCACCCTGAACCTCCTATAGGGAATTAAAAGCCTTTTTAGCATATTTTTCACTTAATTGCAACCACATCAAAGTATCTTGCCTGTGTTTAAAACTCCTACCTGTTTTCCTCTAAGCTTGCTAGGGGGGAACTGAATTATATTTGATTGCATTCCCGAGAACGGTGTGCTTTCCTTCCATCTCTTTACCTTGCATAAAGGGGGGGGGGTGGAATTGTCAAAGAAAAGTGATTACATTGTCTTTTGTTGAAGTCATATCAAGTTTATTTTCTGTACTGCATTTCATTCAACATTGCATTGTCCTTGAAGCCATAAAGCATTCTCAGCTACTTTATCCTCTCTATATCACTTCTAAGCCATCAAAAAGAGTGTACCACTGTAACATTATCCATTGTTGATCACTATCATCTTCACAAGTGTGCTATCAAACATTAATTTATTATAAAAGTGTGATATATATATATATATATATATATATATATATATATATATATATATATATATATATATACATATATATATATATATATATATATATTGTTTAATTTTCAAATAAACCTTTTAATTTGCAAAACAAACCTACTTCTTGGCTCAGTGGGGTCAGGGGGATTCTAAGAGAGGGGTGTTATATAAGGGTTGTCATCCAGAGTAAACAAACTGGACATAAAAATATATTAATAAGGGTTTCCCTCAGCATCCCAGACTAGGCATTGACTTAGCTATAGTGTTGAATTGAATCCGCTACAGTATGTTTCCAGTGCATCATCTATGGTGTCTTTAGAGTGTAATGGATGACTTTTATAATGGTCTAAAATATTGGATACTGTAGCAGGATCTAAAAGTTGAAATTGACCAGTTTCTGGTGACTCTTGAATTATTTCAATGGTTTCTCTCAGGTTTTCTTCAATATTAATTTATTTGTAGTATTCATTGTTGTCTTTTAGATATTGCAAGGCTTGTCTAACTTTATGTACGTCTACGAGTTGTTGCCAAATTTTCTTTTTTCTTTTGTAGGTCACCATTTACTAAGACAATTAAAGATTGCTGTATTGGACGCTGCACTCCTAGAGTGTGTACATTTTCTTTCAGATCTAATGGTAAATAAACTACTTTGCCACAAATGCCTTTCACTAATTCTGAGGGAGGTAATTTTGCTGTTTTTGGTGTTTTAGGTTGAAAGCGCATTATTGCTTGAAATGGATGCACTGTTTGAAGTTATTTGTGATAGCACGTGAAGGAGTTTGGTTGTTGTCAAGTTTTGTAGTGCAGTAACTGCAAAGTATTAAGGGGTCATATATTTCGTATTTGTTTTCTGCTATAAGGTAGAAAGCTAATTCAAATCATTTGGAATCTTCATTGTCTTCTATGTTGTATGTTATGTCTACAGTTTTTGTGCTAGTTTTATAAAAAGTTCTGCGGCAACACACACGCACACATGGTTTGGTACTTCAGCGGATGTACTTTTAAATTTTAGTATTTCATTTTTGTATGTGTGTAGTAGAAGGTTGCCATTTGTAGAATTGTTCCCAGTCTGTTGTAAAGCTATTACATTTTGTAAGTGGCGTTCACTTCCAAAATATTTTCTCTGGATATGCTCTATTTCTTCGAGTAGGACTTTGGCTTTACCATGTAGAAGATTGTTATTTAAATTGTCTAATGCTAAAGCTGGACTTTTAGCATAGTACAGTTTATGGACTAGATTTCTTATAGTTGAATGATGTGTTGAGATCAGTTTGTTATGATGGAAGGCGCTTTTGCAATTAGGTCCTGAAATGCAGGCTAATGAATGTCCTTGTAGTCCTGTGTGTTTGCAAACTGGACAGGTATCCATGTTTCATTTTGAATTTGTCTTTGCCTTTTACATATTGATTGAGGAACTGGCGTAAGGATTTGAAAGATTTGTTGTCAATGTTACACATTGACGTGCACAGCCATTTGTATACTGGATGTTTTGGTTCAGTCTGATGGAGAGGTCATACTGAGTTTTCTGGGGATATTTTTGTGTGTAGCGTTTCTTCTACCATAATGGTATTATAAAGTGTTTCATACCCTCGTCCACTGCTATGTATGGCAATTGTGTTTGTTTGCTTTTGTTTGTATGCTTCTTCATTGAAATATGGTTCTGTGCTCGTGGTGTGACTTCATTCACCTCCACAGATATTTAAGAAGTTATTTTTGTTGACATTCCGTTTATTGAGAAGTCTTTTTTTGTAATTTAGTAATTCTTTTTGTTAGTGGTTTCATTCTGTTTAACACTAAAATAAATGACTTCCTTTTGAGAAGGTTTGCACTGTCTATGAGAGCTTCTAAGATTAATTTTCTATGGTAGGTTTTAAGGGTTGTGCATGATTTCTCTCCTGTTTTCCTCCATTTAAATAGCATTTTATAAGATTCTGAAGGACTCTGTGGAAGAACATTTTTTGTAAAATACTTTTTTTGGTATGTTTACTTGCCACTACATCAAGATTCATAGGAGCAGTGTTAGCAGTAGTGGTAGCTGAATTCTTGTTAATCACTTTCTGTTTTGTTTTACATTTTGAAAGAGGAGGCAAAGTTTTTGTACTGGAAGCTTGTTTTGTTTCACTTAATGACTCTATTAGTTCTTTTGTTTGAATGCTTTGTACAAAATCTGCTAGAGATGGATGCTTATTTTGGCCACTTTTATTTTCATTTGCTCGACTTCTGCGTTGCTTTCTATGGACTTGCTTTTTGGTAGGCATTCTTTGGGGTCTGTTGAAAAAAAAGAAGGTATGGGTTGGGCTGTTCTGCAATGTATGTGTGCTGTGTGCATGAGTGTCTGAGTATGATAGTAACGATGTATGTGGTGGTGTGTGATTGTGCATTGGGCAACTACAACTAGTTGGGAAGGCTATTCTTGTATTTGTGTGTTAGTATACTGGGTTCAGATGACAGTAGAAAGTAGGCTAGTGGTGAGGAGAAGCACTAATACGAAATCTAATGGTATAGAATTAAAACAGTTCTTTGTTCTGCAATCCTAACTTCTGTTAATCAAACACACTGTGGGGTTGATTCATGGAATTAGTACACTGAAAAACGGGGATTTGTGCACCATTCTGACTCCAAATCCTTGTTTAACAAATGGGAATTTGTGGGCAGAATGGTGCACAAATCTCTGTTTTTCAGTGTACAAATTCCATGAATCAACCCCACAGTGTTTTCCAAATAGTATGTAGAAATCCAGGGTCAGCAATGGTGAATTTTTACTTTAAAATACTTTGGATTGTCCAATAAAGTACTTTTAAAATGTTTGGGGACCCGGACAGTGTCCGCAAATGAGGACACACGCTCAGCGTGGGAACGGTCACATAATGACATCGCAAAGACGTCCGCGAATGGGACGGGTGTCAACAGAACACCAAATGCATAGGAACGGTCGTACGCATGCGCGCGTGTGTTCTACGGACAGTGTTCAGGTCCTCAAACTAATTAAAAGTGCGACACACATGAGACGGACAGCTACAGACAGGCGCAATGTTCGTAGGACTTATGGGTGTGGTGCGCATGTGCGTAGATGTTCTACAGACAGTACAGACAGGTATAGTGTCCTTATGAAACCTCCATTTAGGTTAATTGTGAACATTCCGGACACCGAATGTGTTCTAAGAACAGTTCCATCTTGCTTGCGGACAGTACGGACAGGTATAGTGTCCTTAGGACACCTCCATTTTGATTAATTGCAAACATTCCGGACACTGAGTGTGTTCTAAGAACAGTTCCATCTTGCTTGCGGACAGTACGGACAGGTATAGTGTCCTTAGGACACCACCATTTTGGTTAATTGCAGATATTTCGGACACCTAGTGTGTTCTAAGAACAGTTTCATCTTGCCTGCAGACAGTACAGACAGTTATAGTGTCCTTAGAACACCTCAATTTTGGTTAATTACGGACATTCTGTACACTGAGTGTGTTCTAAGAGCAGGTTTGTCCTGATTGCAGAAAATACAGACAGCTATAGTGTCCTTAGGACACCTCAATTTTGGTTAATTGCGGACATTCCGGAAACCGAGTGAGTTCTAAGAACAGTTTCATCTTGCCTGCGGACAGTATGGACAGGTATAGTGTCCTCAGGACACCCCCATTTTGGTTAATTGCGGACATTACAGGCACCCGTGCTGTCCGTGGACACCTTAACGGCCTTTTAAAAAAAAAAAACACAAAGGACTGAATTAAACCACACATAATATTTGTTTTATTATATACAGATATACAATTTATGAAAGAGATGGGGAAGCAGAAACTGACACAAATACAGGGGAATTAGGGATTTGGAGAGGATGGATGGGAGGGGATGAAAGGATGGACGTCTCATCATAACGTTTTTCTTGGTGGTGCGGGTTTGGGGATAGTTGACTGGGACATGAAGAAGGGGAACAGGTACATGTGGTACAATGATATATTTTTTTTCTTTTATGTGGTCCTCCACAAAATGTTTGAAAAGATTGAAATTTTCCGTAAGCATATCAATTTTTTGTTCCATGCGCTGCAGAGTATTTTCTAATTTCTCTTTTGCTGTATTATTTTCAATGTTTGTATGGTCTGTTAAAAAAAATATATATGTTAAGTACACATAAAGTAATGATTATTAATTTGCTTATATAGAGAAGTGTCTACCATTAGTATCACTGTCTTCAGACATTTCCTCAAGTGGGAAATATTCTTCAAGCCATTCCAAAGTACTGGACATTTCTGTGTAAAAAAAATATATTACTTTTAGTCTACCTAATACAGAAAGTTTAGAAATATATAAGAAAAATGAAGTTTACTTACCAGTTTCTGGTAAATTGTGTTCTTACTGTTGTGTAGGTCTGCTGTTGCTCCTAACTGTGCAGTTTCTGTGAGGTAATTATGTTGGAAGCATATCTTTTTTGTTTTGGTATATTCCATTTTAGTATATATGCTATTTGAATGAATGTTTGATGTGTTACATATATAGGTTGCACTTCTTATTTATTATTATATATAATGTGTTATGTGCTGCTTTTTGAACTTGTTCAGTGTTTATATGGCATGATAGAAAAATGTAAGATACCCCCTGAGTTTTTGGGTAGTGTTGATGTTGTCATCGTCCAGTCCGCGGACATCAAAATGACTAGCTGGGGCTTCAGTATGTTCTATGTTACATGTATATAAAGTAAGGGAATGCTAGTAAACATCTATCAAATTCACACTATGAATATGTATATTCAGTAAAATAAAATTTGTGGTTATGGTTAAGTTGCGCTATTAAAATCCTATGAAATTCAGTAAAAAATCTTTGATAAAGGGACGTTATGGTTAAGTTGCGCTACTAAAAACCTATGAAATTCAGCTAAAAATGTTTGTTAAAGGGACGTTATGGTTCAAAGTAAAACCAAAAACCCCATGAAATTCGCTAGTTATGGTAAGCTAAGCAACCATAACTCGCGCCACCACCGTGCATTGCTAAGACTAACTCCCAGGACATCAAAGTTGACATCACAGGTGTCATTGATGACATCACTGGTGACATCACATGTACATTTACTTTTCATGAAAAGTCTGCACAAGCGATTCTTATTATAATGTTGACAAAAAAGTGTCAAGGATCATTGGAATAAATATCATGAGCTATGTAGTGCATTAAGCAATGCATTGATATAAATAGCATTCTATTATGAAGTTCTTTACAGTATAGTAAGATGCTCATGTTTAAACATAAGCATTGTGTGCAGCATACATGATGGAGGTGCAATATTCATAAACTTCTCATTTGAATAGTGAAATGCTAAATGCTTTCTTATTAGAGTTTTGCGTTCTGCACAACATGTAATAAGTAGCTAATAAAACCCACTTGCTACATAATTTCATTATTACATACAAAACACAAAGACAGAACAACACATACAAATATGAGTATTTAAAGGAAAAGTGAAGTACGCAACAAAAAGCAGCAGTAGAACCAGAAAGTGTTCATTACCTAACTGATTATCTTTATGCACAGAAATGATTGCTCTGCTTCAAACCTACTACTTCCCTATGTATAACTATCACATGATGTGACTGCACCCTAAAGAAAGTAATGCGAATACAAATATGAGCATCTCCAGAGAAAGTACAGTAATAAAAAAAAAACAGCAGAACAATAAGAAAGTCGTGATAACCTTACTGATTTGTTTCATACACAGAAAGCATTGCTGTCTTTCAAGTGTGTATTTTCCATATGTATATGTTTCATATGTTGTGAGTGGACCCTAAGTGAATTATTGTAAGAACATATTTGAAGTATAAGTCTCCAAATATAGTGAATTCTTTGTTTCTAACTATTACTGGCCAAGATATATCACTAAAGGAAAAAAGAGTGAGTCAGACATGTGATGGTATCAGTGATGTCATCAATGACATTTGTGATGTCATCTTTGATGTCCTAGGTGTTAGTTTTAGCAATGCACGGTGGTGGCGCGAGTTATGGTTGCTTAGCTTACCATAACTAGCGAATTTCAGGGGTTTTTTGGTTTTACTTTGAACCATAACATCCCTTTAACAAAGTTGTTTTACTGAATATATATATAGTTTACAGGGCCTTCAGTTGTCATGAACCGCTGCCTGCGTCCATTCTGGAATTCGTGGTCCCTGACCCATAGAGGACTGAATTCTGTGATCCTTCCAACAAGGACGTTTGGTGCAGAATGCAGCTGGCAGTCTTTACGCGCTACGTTCAACATTCTACAAAACAGACACGCCCCTGCGGCTCTGCGCGTCTCAATGCTACCGCTCGGAGTAGCCTGACGTGTGTTTCCGGAGTTCGCTTGGGGCTTCCTTCCGAGTCCAGTTTCCCGATTCCTTAAATCCACTTCCTTTCCTTCCCTTTCCTCAAACTTACCTTCTAGCTTCTTCCTAGATCCTCGCCTGCGCTCGGGTCACAGCGTTCCGTGCCTCCGAGCTCAGACATTGTTTCCTCCCCGGTTCCCGGTCCTGGATATCTGAACGCCTCCTGGTGTAGGACTGCTATCCTCACGCTGGAACCCGAAGACCAGCACACGGGTCTACACAAATCCCGGACTGTGCGAAAGAAATCACCCAAGAAGGTTGCAAGCAAGGAAAAACAGGTGAGAAGGGGAGAGACTTGTGACAGATTGAGACGCCTAAAAAACAATACGAATACAGAGATGGAAGCTGTGGTTCAAGACCTCATGCGAGGTATGCAGGAATTAACCACTGAAGTCCAGAACCTTAAGGCAGAGAATGCTGCTTTAAAGCAGCTGGTCTTGTCTCGTGACTCTGCTACTAAAGAAAGTGTCTTATTGGGAGGGTAGTGGACAAATATGATGGCTCTTCAAAGAACCTTCGTGCCTTCCTTGATTCATGTTTGGTGCATATCACCTTCAAGCCCTACTATTTTTCCACCCCAAGAGCCAAGGTGGGGTTTATGATCTCACACCTCACTGGTAACGCCTTGACCTGGGCAACCCCCCTAGTCAATTCGGGCAATGCCCTCCTGGATGATTATGATGGGTTTGTGGAAGCCCTAAAAGCCATGTTTGATCATCCAGAGCTTGTTTACAGGACTCAAGAATGACGATTTGAATTTCAACAAGGATCCCAGGATATACATACCTATGTAAACAACTTGTAAAAGAGGCTGATTGGTCCCAAGAAGCCAGCTTCACCCTCTTTAGAAGAGGCCTAAATGAAGAAATAAAGGACGAGTTAGCCAGGGTAGCTCGCCCAAGCTCCTTCCAGGCCATCATGGACCTCTCCCTACAAATCGACTTTCGTATCCAGGAAAGAAAGGCAGAGAAAAGAAAGCCCAAGTCAACATCCCAAAAGGCTGCCACAGACCATCCATACAGACCAGAAACTGCAGCTTCTCCAACCTCGGGTCCAGAACCCATGTAACTGAGGGCCTTCCGTGGACCCAATACCCCACAACAAAGGATGCGCCCGATTCACACTGGACTGTGCATGTACTGCGCCGCCGATAAACACCTTGTGAGGGAGTGCCCTATCGCTCCACCACGGTGTTCGCTCCACCACGGCGAAACACCAGCTCCTGATCCTAGATGGGGCACAGTTTCAGGAGAAAGGTATCTGCTCCACATTGATTCCTTCCTTGAACTCTCCTGGACAAAACAATCTTGTGATTCTACAGGCATTCCTATCGCCTTCCAAGAAAGAATCCTACCCCATCCTGGCATTAGTGGATTGCAGAGCCATGGGCATATTCATAGATCATGATTGGGTCACTAGTCATAACATCCCCCACGAAACTCGAGAGACAATGCAACCTGTTGAAGCTATTGATGGGAGACACTTATCTTCAGGACCCATAACCCTTCAAACCAAAGAGATTCTTCGTTCTATAAACCACCACCCCACCAAGAAAGGATTAAATTTGACATCATAAGGTCTGCCCACTATCCTATGGTTCTAGGCATGCCCTGGTTACAGAAGCATAACCCCTACATCAACTGGGCAGCAGGCTCCTTATTTCTTGGTTCAGAACATGGTATGTGCCACTGTTTGCCCCCAATCACCTTACCAAGTTCCTATGAAGACTCTCAAGAAACTCAGCAAATTCCGGTCACCGTCTCTAACATTATCCGGATTCCCAGGGCCTACCAGGCATATACAGATGTATTCTCAACAGCAATTGTTCATGCTCTACCACCCCACAGACCAGAAGACTGTGCCATTGACACTGAACCTTCAGCCGTGATTCACTTTGGAAGAATGTTTATTCTGTCAGAACCTGAAAAAAGGGCTCTCCGGGAATACCTGCACACCGACTTGGAAAATGAAACTATTCGACTATCCAAGTCCCCAGCGGGCGTCTCCCTTTTCTTCGTCCCTAAGAAGGATTCCAAGGAGTTTAAGCCATGTTTGGATTACCGTGGCTTTAACCAATGCACTCTCAAGGACCGTTACTCATTGCCTCTCATCTCGGACATCCTGGAAGCAGTGAGAGGTGCAGTCATCTTCACAAAACTAGATCTCAGGGGTGCCTACCATCTTATTCGTATAAAAGAAGGTGATGAATGGAAAACAGCCTTTAGAATACACTTCGGCCATTTTGAATACCTGGTCATGCCCTTTGGACTTGCTAATGCCCCTGCAATTTTTCAACGTTTTATGGATCGGGTCTTTTCTGATATGTTGTTCCTCTTCGTCATTGTATACTTAGACGACATCTTTATCTACTCCAAGGACCATCTGAAACACCAAGAGCACGTAAGGGCAGTCTTACAATGTTTACGAAAACACAAGCTCCTGGCCAAACCCGAGAAATGTCTTTTCCATGTATCAACTGTCCACTATCTCTAATTCGTTCTTAGCCCAAAGGGGATTGGAATGGATTCTTCCAAGCTTGATTCCATTCTATCTTGGCCTGTTCCGACCATTGTAAAACAAATTCAATCCTTCCTGGGGCTTGCTAATTTCTACAGGAAATGTATACCCTCATTCTCTGAGATTGTGCACCCCATTGTCACATTATTAAAGAAAGATACCCCCTTTCAGTGGACCTTAGCCCAAGATTCGGCATTTTAACAGTTGAAGTTCGAGTTCACACAAGCTCCCATCCTAGCTCAACCCGACACTGACCGACCCTTCCTTGTTGAAACTGATGCCTCCAACTATGCCATCAGGGCAGTCCTAAAACAGGAACTTGGCGACAAGTTAGAACACCCCATTGCGTATCTTTACCGCACCTTGACTCCCAGCAAAACTCATTATTCCATCCTGGAGAAGGAATTGTTAGCCATTCGTCAAGCCTTAACTGATTGGTGTCATCTCCTTCTGGGAGTCAAACACCCAGTGCAAGTCCGCACGGACCATCGAATCCTCACTCTTTCTACGGTTTCCTCTTGATTTCAAAATCAAAGACTTTTCAATGTGCAATGGCTTTTGCTTAAACTGTTGCAGGACTACTTTGATTCACTTTGCACAATGTTCTGATCAATCTTCTACGTTTGTTTCTACCACTTCTTGGTGGGATACCTTACAGAGACCTTTGATTGAGCACATTCTCGGTGGCAGACCACTCTGTCATGGTATCGGATCTGTCCTTCTCAAGTTCAAACATTCATCAGTCGTTTAGATTTACTTGCGTTTTTCATCACATGCATTTGACAATGTTCATTCCAGCACTCATTTTACAATGTTGCTGCTTACAACCTTGACTTCAACACAGACTGGTCTTGTATTAGTCTCCCGAACTCACCGGCTGTGTTGATCTCTCTGGCGCTTTCTTCTTGTAGGCAAGGATGATATCACAGAGGCTGCTGCTCCTTACCACCTTGATTGGTTATGGGGGAGGGCCTCCAGTATCTTCAACACACAATGCAGGAGTCTTCAGTCTGGGTTCCTGGCCTTACACTTTCTGACTCGAAGGTTTCTTGAAAGCAACGGTTTCTTGCCGAAAGGTCAAGGGTATTTCCCTCCTTGCAAACCCTTGTTGGTTTGCTTTCTTTTTCCCCTTGTTCAGCTGCCGACTTGAAACTGCTGTTAGTGTGGTTTGCCTTGCTCAGAGTGTGCATTTTATTCATGTGGAGAAGTTTAATGGAAGTCAGTAGTGAGTATTGTCAGTAATTCGCCTGACCATAGTAGCGTGACATATCATGTACACTGCTCGAGTGTGAATCTGTTTTCTCCCAGCGCAAGCTATCCATGTGGACGTGTTTGAGAAGGGAAGGGGGTATAATGTTCCCACATAGCCTACCTGGTAGAATTGGGTAAAGGTGTTACAGGGGGAGGGATACTGCTTCTTGCATTCTGGCTCCCACTCCCACTCCCCGAAGGTCTCCCACCCAGTTGATCCTCCCGCACTGGTCCACCCCCAGGGTCTGGATCCAAAGGTGATGGCCATGCCCTGGCCACCTGAGAGAGATCCACAAGGTCGAGCTGGTGAGACACCTTCTGGTTTCTCACACTAGCTGGTGCTTTCCTCTGAGATTTTCAACTGTTGTGAGATTTTGATGTTCAAAGAGATGGGTTCAAGTGATCATAGTCCATTACAGCCCTCATTCGCATTCAGATCAAAGAGAATTGCGAACATCTCCCACCAAATTGTAACTGTAAAATCAAGTAAGAATTGAAGCATCTGATTCATAAGAGAAGGCTCTCTCCTAAATGCAAATTTGGGGGAAGAGTTACGCTCCAAGGCAAACCCGAACTTGGAAATGTATACCCTCTGGTGGGTTTTGTCAAATATTTATCAGATTTAGATTCACCTGGAGTAAAAACAGGGCCAACTTCTTGCAGACATATTCACAAATCTAAGGAGAAGACGTACATCAGGAAGAGAGCCCTGAGAAAGCTGATCTGGGCACTTAACCATCAGGGGTATTCTAGCTTAACCCTTCATAAAAAAGAGAATTGTGCAATACATTCCGAAATTGGTCTAGAAACAACAGATTTATGCGTAGTTGGTGTTATGGTCAAATTATGCTAGAGGCGAGTACTCCTGGAAATTCTAAAAGATTTTGGGGTCTATTTAACCATCAAGTGGCAGCGCAAAGCCGTTTGCAGACTAATGTGATCTCAGAACTTGACTGGTTACATTATTTTGGAAATGCGTTCAAGGAGTATAATCCAGTGAGTATCGTGCTACGAAAGTAGTGCATTGGAACATTCCTATGGATAGTGATACCATTGAGGGACTAATAATTCATTTCGGGAACAATCTTGAAGGAACTGGAGGACTGGACAGAACGCAATAGTATTTTTTCTAAGCACCAAATTGGGTTTCGGAAAGGGCTCTCAACAACATTAAATGGTTTCATAATACATATCATTAATGATAAAACCTGGAAGAAGAATAGCCCTATAATATATAGAGCATGAATTGATTTATCTAAACATTAGACACAGTTAATAGAGGCAGATTGTGGTATAGATAGAAAAGTTGGGGTCTCCCAGAAGGTCTGTTATCCATAATAATGCATCTGCATGAGAATGAGAGCATTCAGGTCAGGCTTGATATGCAAGGGCATCTATCATTGGATATACCAACTAAGCCTCACTAGGCCCCTGTTCAGCATACTTGATTCTCTTGGCATTTCATATACCAATTATGCGGATGACACTCAGGTACTCATCCCACTCTCGGGCGATTACCTAGCTGACACCACCACCCTTAGCACCATCTACTCTACCATCCAATCCTGGATGGCAGAGAACTGGCTCTGCCTCAAAAGTGAAAAAACTTAACTCCTCCTCATAGGGTCACCCTTCACATTGGGCAACCTCGGAGATCAGTATGCCTCATTCACCATCAAAAACATCCCTATCAAGGTGTCCAACCATGTGCAGACACTCGGAGTCTATCTGGACTCCGACCTATCCATGGATAGACAGGTCAATGCTATCACCGCCTCATCAGCCTACTACTCCAAAATCCTCAACGCCGCCAGGCCCTTCCTCGCCCGTCATAATTGCCTCACCATCGCAAAGACTATTATCGGGTCAAGGTTAGATTACTGCAATGCCCTTCTCGTTGGAACCTCAAACAAAAACCTGACCAAACTGCAGCTAGTTCAAAACAATGCATTGAGAGCAGCTAGAGGCACTGCAAGAAGAGTCTATATCTCCGAAATCAGAAGGCAAGCTCACTGGCTCCCTGTCAAAGAGAGAATTATCTTCAAAACTCTTGCCCTCATGCACAAATGCCTTCATGAACTCACCCCTCCCTACCTGACCAACAGAATCACCAAGCACACTGCCACCAGACCCCTAAGATCTTGCTATGCCAACACGATTGTCATGCCCACTTCCTGAAAGGTGCGTGCTGGTGGCTCCAACTTCTCCACACTAGCAGCCACGACTGGAACCTCATCTAAAACTCATCGAGTCACACCCAGCCTTCCACAAGGCCATCAAACCAGACTCTTTGTCTGATGCATCAATCTGTATCAGTCATTTCCTGTATTTCTGCTTGCTACTGTGTAACCATGATACCACTGGGCTCCTGCCTGTCAATTTCCAGTCCGTTGTATATTCTGTAACAGCACCTCGATGCCTTCCTGGCTGCAAGCGCGCTCTACAAATGTGAATAAAGTATAAATAAATAAATAAGAAGGGTGTGAGACAGGGATGCATATTGGCCCTCTGCCTCTTTTATCGTTACTTAGATGACATTGCAGAAGCTAGATCCCCCATGCTGTTTCCAGCCCCAGAATCGGTACTTGAAGAATCAATTGAATGGCCTATGTGGATTATATAATTGTATTAGTCTATACACCCACTGGCTTCCAGCGCATGATCACTACTTTTAGTAAATATGCTGATCTGAATGGTCTCATAATAAATCCTGCAAAAAACGACTATCATGGTTTTTTTGTACCCCATTAAAAAGATGCAAATTGACAAGGGGGGGTCCTGGGAGTCTCTCTGCCAGACAATAGTCCTGGTTACGAGAGACTTACCCAGAGTCTTTAGCTCACTATCTTTCACAGAGAAAAAAAAAGAACCCCACGATTTTGTTGGAAATTGGGTAATCAGTCTTGATGAGTTACAAAAGAAGTGACATATTTGGGAATTCTGTTTAGAGCCTGTCACTTGATAAAGGCCCTTGAGGTAGATATGGATAGACAGGCAGTTGAACTAATATGTGAAATGAAAAAGATTGCATATTCATACTGTAGATTCTCATTACTCCCCTTGATTAAGTTCTAAAAGGGGAAGGTAATCCTGTTGACTGTCTATGGAATGGGATTCAATCCTTGTGCCTGAAAACTTAATTGGACTAGATTGGAGGGGCGTATATGGAAGGTTTTAAGCCTTCCCATGTCTCTGGCAATTGCACGTTTATGCTACAAGCTAGCTAGGCCTTCAGTCTTTACGAACTCACTTGGATAGGAAGATTATCACAATTTATAGATTAGTCGTATTGCCCAGGAGGAACTCACTGTATGTTAATATAGGAGCTCACTTGAATCAAAGCAACTGTGACATTCTCTCTACCTTGAAAGAAGATGCATGCAAAATACTCATAGCATTTGACCAATCACAAAAAGCATTCATTGAAAATCCCATGAAAGTCAAATGCGCCCTAATGAGAATGGATAGGATATTGTCTAAGAAGGGTCTTCAGGGCATTCCTTCTCTTAGATAAACAAGGTGGACAAGGAGAAATTGCAGAATTGCCAGAAAGAAGTACTATATTTGGGCCAGATAACAACAAAAGAAGGGATAAAGGTGACATCTGACAATAGAGGTAATTACAAATACACAGTGAAAGAATTTCAGCATTTCCTGTAGCTATGTAACTATTGTCACATGCAAGTCTTTGACTACAGTACACACGTTCAGCCTCTTCTAAAGGAAGTATTAAAGGAAGCACAGAAAGATAAGAGCCCCGTAATGTGGACAGACAAGACGATCTATGTGTTTGAGGAACTAAAACAGGCAATACGTATAGTCCCTGTGTTGTGAATACCAGATTATAAGGAAGAATGTATTTATTCTCACATTCCAATGGGTACATGACGAAAGCTGTTCTCATGCAAAAAAACTTCAATGGGGCACACACCACTGGCATATTACAGTGGCATCTTAGATCAAGTGATCAGAAGGCATTTTCCATGTGAACAAGCACTGCTGTAGCAGCCTTTGCAATAGATAAATCATACGCAATAATGATGGGCTGCGCAGTGATACTGTATGTGAAGCATGCCCTATTTGCCATTTTTGAAAAGGTCCACGCTCACTACACAGCGAACACCTGGATGTGAAGTCATAATGTTCAATCCATAAATAAACATTGTCAGATGTCACACTTAAGATTGATTGCTGAACCGGTGGAAGGAGGAGAGTGGGTTCATGACTGTTCTACATATACAGACATATATGACCACATACCCCCATATAAAAAACAAAGATAGAGGGGGAGAGGTGGGCTTCGTTAATGGTTCATCGAATATTGATCAGAGCATTCAGGGGCAGTGGTGAAAAGGCGTAGGGTGTAATGATTTGGAGGTTGTGACAAGTGCCAGATTACTAGTTCATCTTTCTGCACAGGCAGCAGAGTTAGTAGCAATGTTATTAGCATTCAAACAGCACAATGATCAGGCAGTGATGATTTATTATGACTCCACCTCCGTGAAATCTACAGTACACTCAAGACTGTCACAGTGGAGGAGGAGGGGCTTTCAGCATGCATATGGCACACCAGTACAGCATACTCCCTGAATAGGATGATTGATAGATGCAGTGGCATATCCCAAGGCTGTTGCATGGTGAAGTGTGCAGCCAACATAAGGGGCACCTACTTTAGTTCCCGAGACAGAAACAAAAAGGGCAGCATATTTCCCACAGATAACAGAGATAACAATTGCTCTGTACAAAATGATGCTCAGAATGAACATAAAGGAGGGTTATAATGCATTCCCCTTGACACAAATAGTGGAACTGCAGGGATGCACACCACAGATGTACTAGGATCTGTGGAGAAAGCTGGGATTTTCATTTATCCGCACCAACTTGGTGTGGCAACAGCATAGCACCTGGAAACCTGTAATGCCTCTAGAGGTACATACAGTAGCGTTAGAACACCCACACTACCCAGCACACACCACAAGGGAAAAAGTGGCTGCAGGTATTTCTGAGAAATGGTTTGTTCGCAACCTGCACAAAAACATTGTGAACGCTATTGCTAATTGTGCCACATGACAACAGTATACCGCTGGACATACCTTGAGAATGGTGAGAGGAGCAATCGCCACCCTACGGTGGATAGAAGCATACCATGTACCCATGCAGACGCCAAGTCAGCTGCCATGTTCCTTGTAAGTGAGGTGTTTCCACTTTGTAAATGAGTTACTCTCAGAAATAACATCCCTGCTTTGTTCTGCCTATCATCCACAGCCAGCTGCATTATGGAACACCTCAATGGTCTGTTGTAAGAACGCATTGAAAAATTATGAGATATGATGAACAAAAATTGGCTGTACTGCCTTCCCGTGGCACTTTTTGCCCTTTGCAATTATCCAGGCTCAGACCACCACTTCACTCCCCATGAAATAGTGATGGACAGATGAATGCACGGCCTCATTGCTCCTCCCACAGGTGCTCAGGTGGATGCAGAGAGATATGCGCTTGTGTTCGTAGATGAAATGCATGATTATTTAACTGCTGATAAAGGTGCAGCAGGGGGGCAAGAAGCAACCAATGACGAGAGGGCATTGTTGATGTAAATGCTGTAATACCCCCGTTTCAATTATGCCCGAGAGATTTAGTGCATGTGCAGAATGTAGCCTGCAAGTGACACAAGCGACCATTTGGGGGCCCATTTTCTGTCCAGTAGGCAGCCCCAACTGCAGTAAATGTATTCAGAAGAAAAGCATGGATGCATATAGCTGACGTGAAAATATTTCAAGGGGGGGGGCTGTCAAATGATTAGGAGCCAGAAGAAGAATCAGAGGTGACCAGACCCTAGATGAGGGCGAAAGTGACCAGCAAGGTGACACGTGACATCACACCCCAGAACTATGTATTTTTCAAGAAGAAAGAACATTGTTTCTTTTATTTTTGAACATGTGCAGAGGAAGAGATATATTGAGAAGATGGACTCTATAACGATAATGATTGCTGATTTTCTTTCCATTTTTTTTTTATTTGCCAATGGCAGTAAGATTTTCTATTGCTAATAGTATTAATGTAGCTGCTAACATGAGTGAAGGAATGACACAAGTTAGGCAGACAGCACTTTGAAGGTTATCCTAAAAAGGTGAACACCCAATGGAATAGGCATATGACTAAATAGGAAGGGAGAAATTGGATGAAAACTGCTTTGTATGCCCCCTACTTATGTATGCTTTGAGTGTCTCTAGATTGTTCATGGCCGAGGAAATACCAGTAAAGAGGGCACATTGTTTAACTCACATTGCATTATGCAAAACAAGGGCACAATTCCAGGGAAATTTGGCTTATTTAAAATGGGTGACAAAATGCTTTTATGAAGATCACTTTATAAAAAAAAAGACAATGGTGAAAAAGATGATGAAATATATACTGTCTGGCCCACAAAGGGCTGAAGTAATACTAAGTGAACCTCCATTGTTGATTGTTGAAATGTACTGACCATCAAGGAAATGAGATACCTTTCTGCTGGGAGAGACCATAATTATACATAATAGGAGCAGTGTTTACCTCTCTGGGTTGGGTGGAAGGGATAATGGGATGTAGAGCAGAATCACTTATAGTATATTTGTTGGGACCTGTAGAAAATGCAAGTAGAATATGCTTAGAAGAATGGAGAAAATATGCCAGACTGTTAACATGGGTGGAGGATGCAAAAGGGCCAGTCCACATAACAAGAATAGAAAATCCTTCACTGTGTTTCAGAATAATGGCACAGTGGAGCTAGGGAACAACATAGGGTGTAAACACATCATGAATATGCCAGGCACGAAAGTAGGCACAGCAGTACAAATGGAATACTATTGGGCATTTGGTTCACAGGCTTATATGCAGCTCCCACGAAATTGTGCTGGCACATGCTCACTAGCAGTGTTACATGCTTTGGCACTGGTTGATGCCTCAAAGTGATTTGTTGCAAATAGGAGACTACCTTATGGTAAAAGGTGAACAGAAAGAGAAGGGATACAGAATATTACAATGCACAAAAAGAGACAATTATTGTTCTAAAGCATCTAATGATGCAATGGACAATATCCCATCTGAACACAGACTGTTGGCATTTATGTTCTTTTCATCCCTTCTTGTCCTGGCTTGCAAACGGAAGTAAAACCCAAATGGTTGCAAATAACTAGATGGGAGTTACTGCAGATTATAAATGCCACTGAGAAGGGTCTCAATGTGATTAAGGAGCTATCAGGTTGATGACCCTACAAAACATGTATGTCATTGACCTCCTCACTACCATGGAAGGTAAGAATTGACACAAGTTGCTGCACACTCATACCAGTACACAATGAGCAGACTGGAAGCTTGACAAAAGCAATAACTTGCCTGCAAAATTTGCACACAATAATGGTCCAGGAAAGTAGTAAAGCTGAAGATGAGGATTGGTTTAATGCTCTGTTCGCATGGATGTCTTCCTGGCTAGGTAACACATTTAAAATAATAATAGAAGTCCTGGTAATGGTACTAACAGGTCTCTGTGTCTTGAAAATAATATTAGCACATTTTGGGAAGATAGGGGAAAAAGATTGCACAGCAACACATAATGACAGTAATATTGGGCAATGATAGCGGTGTACATGTGTACACTCAAACAGACGAAAAACACAACAGATGATTGTCACCGAAAGACCTATTGGACCCCTGGAACCAGGTTCACTCCCCCTTTTGATCTTGACAATTACACACAGCACTGGGTTGATTGTGAACAAGATTGGGACTGGTGCTTCATAGCAAGTGGGCCAAAGGAGTACGTGGAACAAGGAGGTAGCTTGGGTGGGTGGGGGTTTAAAGTGTGGATACCTAATTATGCATATGACAGGATGAAGGAGAATGGAGGTGTGGTCAATAAATTGTCCTTAGGGGGGGAAGTGTGATGGTGCAGATGAGAGTTGCACCAGGTCTGGCCACAGCCCCACATGTTTCCAAGCATGAGCGAAAGTACAAGCTGAGGACCGTTCTATAAACCATTAGTAAAACACTAATTGTCACAGAGCCACCATGAGGAGTAGGATAGGTTGTGCGACACACTTAGGGTGAGAAGTAGTTTGCATTCACAGAAGTAGGGAAAGGTTGCAGAATACCTAGACAGGGTAAAACAAGTATTATAGAAATGGGCAGGTAGGGAGAGGTTGTAGCATACACAGGCATGGAGTAATAAATGGCGGCATGCAAGACACAAAGAACGTTAACATGGCAGAGAAACAGCAGAAGTACCATCATTACTTAGACCACATCCGGCAAGGCCTCGAAACTGAAATACGACACCCTGATATAAAATTGCTTAATACAAAATTCCAGGCCTTTCAGTGCTCAGACAGTAGGTAGCCCAACACCAAGGTAAGTGTAAAAAAGAGGGTTCTGCCTAACCGTTGAAACCACACCAAATAATGTTTCCAAGGGCACAGAGCACAATTATTAAGTTAATTATTTTCTAGTGATATCTGTGAGAAAACAGATACATCTTTGAATGTCAGGTGTATGTAGCTACCGTGTCAATTGATCCCATAACAATTGAACACACTGCACACCAAGTGGCTACCGAACTGAACATAAGGTCCTTATTCAGTAACTTGTCATACAAAGGATGGGATGCAGAATAACTCTTACACCAAATAATCAGAATGATTCAGGAAGTTGACAAAGTCTCATTTGACTGTTTTAATATCACTTGTCTAAAAGAGGGAGTTACAATGGACATCAATGGATGTTCAATCGTGCTCTCAGCGCAAATCACATGAAAATATATTTATATAGCAAAAATGTATCATACATGTCATACTACATGGCAAATAAGAAAAAACTATGGGGATTGTGGTTGGCCAAGGGGAATATTTAAGTATACCTTCTATAGGGAATGGGATTGCGATAGGACATCTAGGGCCTCATTCCGAGTATGGCGGTAAGGGATAGCGGCCACCGCTAACGAGAGCGGTGGCGGTAATCCCTTACCGCCATACTCCGAGTTCCCTTTGCGCCATGGTGGTTTTAACACCTGCTTTTAGCAGGTGTTAAAAACCATGGCGCTAAGGGACCTTGATGTTAATTACGCCACCGTAATTTACGGTGGCGTAAATGACGCCTTCCCCACTCCCATTATGCCCTATGGGGCAAGAATGGGAATGGGGAAGGGTAAATGGGGATTGGGGAATTACCGCCCCGCCAACCTTGGAATGGGGCGGTAATTCCGCCATCCACCAAGGCGCTGCCGGTCCGGGTACGGCGTCAACCAAGGCGTTAATAGCGCCATTGGTTAGCGCCGTACTCAGAATGAGGCCCCTACTGTCAGGTGGACAACGTAAGCCTGTCTCTAGTGCAATGCATCCTCAACATTTATTAAGTACACATACTATTGATTCTTAAACTATAAGGGCCTTCATCATATGGCCTTCTACAATTGGTTGGCATGATCGTACCATAAATGGAACATTCTGGTCAGTAGCAGCACATAATCTCTTACCCAGGTGCCGGGGTGAACTTGACTTCACCTCCCGACCCAATTAGCCCCACATCTCTCATCGTCCATGGCTTTGTCATGCATACTGTCTTTGGACTTGGACTTGCAGCAGATTCTCTTCTTTGGGAATATAAGGGAGTATGGGTACATGCTTATCACAGTTCTGGTCTGCATGCCACAACTATGTCCATCATTGTCTCACATAACAGGAGACTGCAATTCGGCCCCTTTTATAGCATTTAATTATCTTGAATTAATAAATTTGGCACTCATGGTGTTCCTTCCTTGCACCTTGATGGGGGATAATTTAGCTTCTCTTCTCACATTCACTGTTCTTTGAGGATAGATAACCAGTTCTTGGCTGCCTTCAGTCTTGACACCATGCGAGACAGCCCTTCTTGCTTCTTTCATGCTCCCAGCTATTCATTGCTGTGACACAATTTTCGATCCTTCTTTCTCCGTGGGTATGAGTTTACTAAAATTGTGACACCAATGTCCAATTTCAACATATATAATGGCGACTTCACCTGCAGTCTATTCACTATGTATAGCCAGCTTCTATGATCACTTGGTCTACTTGCCTTGCTGCATATGTACATTCATTTAATGGCTTGCATTTTCTTCTGTGTATGGTATGCACATGCAATCTTCTTTTTGCATTGGAATGTTCACTTGATGCCTTATTTTGTCATCAGTTTCTATAAGGTCCATACATCTTCTTCTTCTTATCTTCTTAGTGTGTCACTCTCACTTCCTGTGACATCACCAACTTCTCTTTCTCCTTTTTTCATATTCCTTCAGGGACCTCTTCCAAGAGACTATCATCTCTTCATCCATACATCTGGTATGGCTTTCTTAATGGATACCTTTCCTCAAACACTCTTCACAGTATTGTTACAAGTACTGGTGTCAAACATGGTGCAGTTTCAGGCTTCCAACATACAGACAACTAGGCGAACGGGACTTCCTGTAGGGACATTCGGCTGCTCCTCTACAGAAGGAAAGCACACACACATAGGGCAGCAGAAGATCTGATAAATTAACAAAGATAAGTTCTGAATAGTGGTCCTTCACCACGTGATTGAAACAATGGTAATTTATTCCAGGCCCAACTGGATAGTGCACCTGATACTTTCTTAGTACATCCAAACATAGAGACGACTTGCCAACTAGAAAGGAGTAACTTCTTGAAACTGGATCATAGGGGTTCACCCATCTCCCTTTCCCCGGCACATACCTTGGCACCACATAACAGGGCGCGAGGTTGGATGAGCAAATAACACACCAATCAAATCATGTTCCCCTTATCCACTAGTGTAATAGAATGCAACCAATGGCAAGTTAGATTTGAATGTATAATTTTTAGAAGGATACATTTAGGAGGATCTATTATTTGGAAAAGAACCAATAGTAGAATGTTCACTTATAGATAACTCTATGTTCTATATTTCACTAACCAATTGAATAAGAAATTAGTCCTTTTTATGATAATTGATAACTATGACATCAGCTATGAGACTTTTCTAACTTAAAAACGTTTTGTTTCTAATGCCATTTTGAGATTGTCTTTTGTACGCTATCCTCCGTTCCATTTGCATATGAATAAATCTAGGTTTTCTCATGCACTTGAAGTTACTCCATTTTTAGTTTTTTTCTTTTATTGGTATAGTTGGGCCTATCTTAATGGCAGAATCAAGAAATGGAGAATGTGTTAGTAGTGGCAAAAACATTTTATCAATGTGTGCCAAAAACATGTGAGCCCTTTTTCACAAAAGAAAATGGCCAAATAATGTTTTCACATTTCACTAGAATCACATTTTAGCTCTGTATATATAAACAGAGGAGACATGTCTATTTGCATAGGATTCCTCTGCCACCCTGAAAGACAGTGCAGCACTGAAATGCAAGTGTGCAACATTCCTCTGCATAAGAGTACCAAAAGTAACATCATATATATGCACCGCCTTGTTGAGCATCGTCAGCGAGGTGTGGCTCTGGTGCTGTTACTCCATAGGCACAGAAAGCAATAGGTCCATGTCTGAAATACCAATACTAACTTACATTAAAACCCCAAGTGTTTCAACATTTTCTAAAAATGTGAGAGTTCCTATTGCTGAGGAAGATGTTCAAATAACCAGTTCTTTGGGACGGCACCTACTCATTGTGGATTTCTAAACCTTCTATCCAGCTTAATGGAGTAACACAGTCATCAAAAACTACTTTGGTGCAGTCAGAGCCCAAACTGCTAAATATGAAATGGGAGAATTCTAAGGTTCGAACACTCATTAGCTTTTGGACAGCACCAACCACAGACGAGTTTTGGTTCTAAAAGGGCACTTCATAAGAGAATATTACTGCCTCGAACATCTGTACATTTTTCTTTTGCGATTTGATCATTCCTTCTACAGGACACATTTTGCTTTGTTTTGCTTCACTTTCATTCTTTCATTTTTTTGTTCCGCTGCTTTTTTTTATCTACTAAAATTCTTTATTTTAACTGTTTTGCTCTCAGATTGAACTTGTATTGGGAAGCACTTTCTTTACTATTACTGGTAGGGCCATTCCTTTTCGCAGAGAGGCCAATATCCTTTTGCTATATACGTGTTCTCTTGCTATTTGCTATTGGTTGTCAAATATCATTTCAGGATGCTTCTTTCAGCACAGAAACCCTAAGCCTGTTCTTGTACAGTACATTTTCAGTGAGAGAATTATGTATGGCAAGCCAGAAAATGTATAGTCAGAAAACGACGTTGTCTTTGTGATTGGTTTTCTGGGGATGTTTTAATCAGAAAAAAACATGTTTTCCAAGTTGTTTTCCTTGCTAATTTCACCTCCGCAACACATTTGCTTGAGGCTGTTTTTTCTCAGCTTTTTTCCTGCCAGTAGACATCTCCGTATTTCTGTCAAAGTAGGACTTCTGCAAACAACACATTTTTCTGCGGTGTAGAACTCAATCAGGACAGTGTGTAGTGCTTGTCATGTGTGTCTCATAAATCTGTTGCAGGGCTATTATGTCAATCAGAGGTAGCTGAATGAGAAAATACATTAACATCACATGTACTAATGCTATTGGAAATATCTTGCAACATTTTAATTCAATTTCATCTAGTCAAAATGCTTTGGAATAGTGGTTGGAATGGTACCACTAGTATGTGGAAATGGAGATTTCGCTGACTAACTGTTTTACATGTCTTAATCTTTATCAGGATGGAACATGGAAGTAAAGAATTCCACTGATCTTACCTCTGAAAGAATCAGAGCAAGATATTTCATACTGCTGTGCACAGATGATGTAGGTATGCTAGAGAGGACGGAGGAATGCCTTCGATGAAAACTCAGAGTGACAGTTCGATTCTCCAATGAAAATGGATAATGTGTTGTGGGCTGGCCAGGAAATCCATGGTACATAGATAGGCATGTCCTTAATCAGCCACCCGGTGAATACAACTATACTGGTGTTTGCATCTGTGTAAGTAAATTCTGCTCCACCCATGCAAAGAGTCATGTAATATGCAGGCAAACATCACTTTGTGGCTATTTACAGAAGCAGATCGTTGGAAAATCATGATGCAAACATCAGTACAGCTGTGCTTTTCAGAAGTGAAATATAGGGGTGCAGGCCCACCCCAGACCTAGATGCAAACACGGCAAACTGCATAAGAACCATGATTGGGTCACAGTCCTCTACCCCACAGGTGCCTACTATCTCTTGAGAATTAGCTAGAGTATCAATAAGCAAGAGGGTGGCACTCAAGCCTGGCAGATACAGCCTAAACAATGAAATACCCCGCCTACCACACTACAAGTGGGGGCAGTGAAAGATTTAGAAAAGGAATCTAGAGCATGAATCTGCATGTGGCTTGTTTCACATGCAGTGGCTTCATTTGTAAGTGGCCATCTGTTATTGGAAATCAGTCTTCAGAACATAATTCATGTATGAAAAGTGTAGGAAGAAGATATCAAGGTCATATTCAAGGTTTGCTCATTGGTGAATTGAACGCCTATAACTTGCTCTAGATGTACACCCAATTGAAGGTCATTTCTGGGCCCGATTGAGTAACAAAATGATGAAGGCATGTCTGAGCCAAAAGCCAAAGGCGACTCAACATCGTAAATGAAAATGTGCTGACTATGAACCGAAGCAGCGTGACTATGGGCCGGCTCGAACCATTTTAGAGGGCTGGTGTTAGGAAAAGGAAAAAGGGTTTGACTGACAACCTTGTTTGGAAGATAGTGGCAGAAGGCAGGCCATGCTACCAGTGCCCTACCACCAGGAAGGGGACATCTCACCCAGAAACACCACCATTCACACTTTCATAAAGCTGACGTTGTTACCTGTCAGCACAGTGTGATGAGCCTAGTGGCAGGCTTTCTCTCCCTGACTTGACAACTTCCACTGCGAATGTGGAAAACGGCCCTTCTCCTGTCTCGACTATGCATACAAAATGCGAGTTTACAAAATGAAATGTGTAAGGGGCAGGAATGCCTTCTTATTAGATTAAATATTTTTCTTATTTGTACAATTTTATCTTTTAAACAAGCATGGCTGTTTTTTGGTGGAATGCATGCCGACGTCGTATGTATAGAACTATATTGTATACATTGGCGCCAGGGGACCACTTCGGTGGTGATAGTGCGCGGTACAAATGTCCTTTAACATTAACATTGGGATGACTTGTAAGGTCCGAGTGATGTGAATGTCTGAAATAAACATCAATAAGTGCATGTCTGTAACTGTACCCACGCCTATGCCACACCATGGCATGCATCTCACTGGTAGAGTGTTGGGCTATTTTTAACAATCAATGCGTTTTTCTGGGAGCCAAGAGGGTCCCTAGACAGCGTATGCATTGCGCTCAAGAATGTGTTAGCTCAACATGATGCGCATGTCGTGCCTGATGCTATTGTTATTTGTCAACAAAAGGAGAATGCCTCACACGCGAGAGCAATGCTTGCAAAGGGAGCCTGGGCTTGCAGATATAAGTGCTCTGTGTTGCTTGTTTATCCTGCTTCCAATGTATGATCATTCCTCCTGCCTCGACGGTTCTAAGAACACTGTGTTGCTATGGCGCTCTTCACTTCAGCAGACAAAGCAGGCTGAAGTTCTGCCTCCCTAAAGAAAGATTTTCCATTCCTGTTGTCATTATCCTATTAAACCCTCTGTGCCGAAGATTTTCCATCTCTCTGTTTGTTCACTTTGATTTTAGTGGGACTGTGCGGTCTGTCACCGCTACTAACCAGGTCTAGCCTGTGTTTGCATTCAGTATTCATTCTGATTGACGATGTGAGTCGTCGTTGTCCAGTAAAAAATTGCCATTCTGAGTAATATGGCTTTGAATTTAATATTGGTGCTAACATTTCAGTCTGTGTATGTGGCAAGATAAGTGTTTTGAATTACATCCGTTCGTCATTTCCGTTACATTTGATACGGACATAGCTTTGTATAATTGGTCCATTTTGGTTCCACGCAGCCTCAGAAAGAGTTTGCTCTGTTCTTGCCAAACAGTGATGGCACATTATTCATTATTTACTGTTAGGGCAAGATGATACCTGCAGGCAAGGAGGTGTTCTGTTTTGGGAATGAGAAGATTTGTAAAGGAAAAAACAGCACATGTTCAGTTATTACCGTCAGGGGGATTAGAGTTGGCTAAATTGTGGTCTACTTTAAGGAGCAAGGAGGATAGCTGAGGTGCAACTTGCTTCTCTTGACAGAAAGTTAACACTGAGCCGCATGAGTTCGATACTTGGTCCACTGCTTTATGAAACCCCAGTTGTACTTATTTATTTACTGATGTTCCTGGGTTGCAGACAATGTACATGTGTTAATACTTTTACACCGTAAACACACATTATATACCTGTCCATCATCATAGACATAAAAGAAAGCACTCTGGTGTAACCTCTCTCGCAAGAATCACCATTGTTATACAGGCTATTGTTCCTTCTTCCGGAACATCATTACTTTTCATGAGACCAATCTCTCCCTGCATGCTCAGCATTGATTCAATGATGAATTGGAAAGTCTCCATCTTGAAGGGGATCTGTTGAATGTAGGTATTAACCACCCTCTTCAAGGTGATCACTAGCTGGAAGTTCCCTGAGGCCTTGGGAACAAGGCATACAATTGAGTAACACTCTCATCTTCCTGTGGCAGAACATCCTGAATTGCGCACTTCAGACACAGACTCCTCAGCTCCCCCAGGAGATCAGCCACCTTCACAGTCTCCAGTGGAATCGGAGTGTGTCAAACCCCTTTGTCTGGTGCTGGCCACGAAAATCTCAGCTGGTAGCCATCTCCGATGAAGGAAAGAGCCCATGGGACTATTATGTCCATCTTCCATTGGTGATAACATTTTGTTAACCTTGCCACCACCTGGGGCAGGTGGCTGCCCATCAGGACTACTGAGGTTTCTGAGATGCCAAACTGGACCTGGGCTGAGAAGGGAGCCTTTATCTGTCTTTTGACGACCAGGCAGCCCTGGACTGCCAAGGAGTGGCATCAGGCTCTGGTGCTGGGATTAGGTGTGGCCTAATTGTGGATCTTGTCAATACTCTCCTCTAGATCATCCCCAAAGAGTTTTGCACCCAAAACAGCAGGTGCAGGGCCAACGACCTCTGAGCACTGCCAGTCTTCCAATCACAGATGTGTAGATGCCTTTGCCAGCCACTGAGGCTCCCATGGTGACAGTGGCTTTTCTAACCCTGTCAAGATAAGACATGAAGACTGCCTGAAGATGTTTGTTTTGTTTTTGTTTTGTTCTTGTTATGTATGTTCTTAATCAGAGCCGAACAGTCCTCCTCTGCTTCTATGCTGTCAAATAAGTGTTGGAAGTCCTCCAGAAGGAACTCCTCCTTTTAGGAGGCATATATGCACAATCTCTAGGTGAGGTGGGAGGCCTCACAATGTTTCTTTAGCGCAGCATCAACCTTGCGGTCAGTCAGGTCCCTCACAGCCACCTCCTCCACAGAGATGGAAGGCCGACCCATTAAGCTGGATAGAAGGAAGTCCACTTCCACTATGACCGCCAGCTTTTCCTCAGGATCCAATGTTCATAAAGCGGGGGACCAAGATCTTTTCTGGGCTCCCCACTCCTTTATCGACTTTCTTCGAATGGCTGGAATGAAGGACAGGATAAGGTATGTTGTATGGCCTCCATATAGTAGGCATGGTAAGGGGGTGGTGGATCAAAAACATGTGATGGATTTTGGATATCTCTGGGAGAAGACAAATGGCCTGCATAGTTTAAGTACTGGGACGAGGAAGAGGGACATAGGGCTAATGTCTATTTGCGATTAAACTTTAGAGATCAATTACAAGGACAACGTGTAAACATTCTCAGCCCGACTTGCTGCAATAGAACAGTCTGCATCTTGTGTCCATTACTTCACAGATTTGACACGTTTAACTATGTTAGGTGAACACTGTAAAATGCAAGAATTCACAAAAACAGAAGTATACCTGCAACTTTCGAATTATAGGCTACTCCCACTCCGCAGATATTGTTGTTTGCAGCTGCAGATACTTCACCAGCACATCTGGTTCCGTGACTGTAGAGATAGATAAGACATTTCCACGTCAACACAATAAACGAAAGTGCGGAAAATAATCCACGTGTTACCAGAAACTCGTGTATTCTTCATGCATGGCACCTTCTAAATGGCATTCCTAGACTTTACATGTTTACTAGAAAAATTACATCTATATATATTTATATAATTGCACTTAATGTTACATCTCCATCCTTTTGCAATTACTGTTATTGTTTGTTCCTAGACTTACAGCAAAATAGAGGGGAACATTTTAGATGATTAAATCATTACTTTTAAGAACCCATTAAGGGAAAGCTACCCCTGACAACTTGTAAAGTATTTAGGAAATATTCAGTCCCGCAGTATGTGTCTATAATTTAGAAGGACTATTGCAAAATGCCAGAACAACTGCACAATGAATATTTATATCCTCTCAATTGCTTGGTATGAAACTTTGAGTGGGACCTTCTTGTGGCCTGAATTTGTGCTAAATGAGACCACAGATGAGTCTATGTTCATTTTCTGAGGACATTACTCCAGATCTTTGCACAGATCAAGGACACGTTAAAGAAGTGGCAGGCAGTGTGTCACATGTATAGAGACCGAATAATCTTAGCTCCGTACAAGTGTATTATATGTTTGGTATTGTACATTTGCCTACTTTCTTGATGTTTGGTGTGTTTATGGAGGCTTTTTTGTTTGAGTGTTTCTTCAGTGTGGGAAAATGTGTGATAGTGTTTTGTGTTAGCTGTTCCATATAAAAGAAAACAAACTTTGCCGTTTCCTCTTGTGCCTTTCCCCTTTCATGTTTTTAAAAAAAACAGCAAAACAAGGTCTCTCCTCCAATTTGTGTTCCCATACAGCAACAAACAGAAGTATTCATTTTCCTCTGTTTTTGTTGCATATTGTTTTTGTGTAGTTTATTGTGGTAGTAATATTGAATTAGTATTGAGCAGTGTTTAAGTTTTAATTGTAGGTTAAAGTATTACTGTATTGTTCACTTCATTTACAAGTTGTGCTGGTACTCTGGTTCAGGAGAGTGGGAGACACATTTTTGGGTTCTCAAGTTGATTATCAGAGAGCACACACAAAAAACAGTTTTCTGCATTGCCGTTTGTGGCAGTTGGAATGGTGCACCAGCAGAAATGCTTGGGCGTAAAAGGGAAGGAGGATTAAAGAGACCTCAAGTGTAGGAGATATATGAAATGACATGATATTTTATTTGTAACACGCTCATACACAGGTTTTTCAGAGTGCGACAAGGCGAGGGAGGGGAAACAGGGTAGAACACAACAACGATCTTACTAGGCACAGTGACATTGAAAATGTGCAAGTGCATGGGAAAGGGAAAAGTGCATGGAAGGGGCGGGGGTGGAAAGTGTGGAGCAGAGGATAACAGATACATAAATAATAATGAATACAATTAAATAGATAATAGAGGCAATAAACAGTGGTAGTGCAACCAGCAAGTGGCAAGTGCTGTGTTTACAGCAACAGACTGGGTAAATCTGAATAAATGCAGCAAAAGAAGAAAATGGGGTGGGGAACTGTATGGGTACAGATACAGTCACCAGTGCAAGGGGTGGTCAAGAGGCAGCGCAGGAGGGTGGCAGGGTGAGAAGGTACCTGGGCCCAGGGGACAGGGGGTGGCCAGGTGCACAGTGCCAAGAGAGAGCAGAGTCAGCAGGGGAGAGGGGGAGCGAAGGCAGAAGCAAAGAGAAAGGTCTTGAGGTGCTTCCACAACCGGAGATGGTTCTCCTCAAGTTTTAGAGTGGCAGGGAGTCTGTTCCAGAGGGAGGCCCAAGCCGAGAAGAGAGATCTAACCCCAGCTCGTTTCATTGAAAAACGACTGACCCTGAGGGAGTAAGATGTAGAGGAGAGAAGAGCCCGAGAGGGGAGGTATTTGTGGAGGAATAACTTAAGGTATTTTGGACTCAGGCCCCAGAAAGCCTTGTGGACAATGCAGAAGGTTTTGAATGTAATCCTTGCATCCACTGGCAGCCAATGGATAGATTTCAGGGCTGGAGAGATACGATTCTAGGGCTTGAGACAAGGACAAGTCTTGCAGTCCTGTTCTGGATTAGTTGCAGAGGGAGGAGGGTAGAGGCAGGTAGATTTAGAAAGAGGCTGTTACAATAGTTCAATCTAGAGAGAACCAGAGCTTGGGACACAGTGAGCTTCTGGGGGAAGGAGAGGAAAGGCAGAGTACCTCTGAGCATGGGCAGTAGGAAGTTTGACTTTTTAGAGACCTCAGAGATGTGGGCAGAGAAGGAAAGTGTGGAATCAAAGATTACCCCGAGGTTCTTAGCCTCACAGGTGGGGGTAGGAGGAAGACAAAAGGAGGCCGGCCAGAGAGTGAGGGGAAAGGATGGTGAAGGTGAGCCGATGAGGAAAATCTCCATCTTGCTGGCATTCAGACAGAGATCATTGGCGGCACACCAATCTTGAATGGCATTTAGGAAATAAGAGATGAGAGAGTGGGGGGGTGGCTGAGGACAGCCTGAAAATGAGTTGAGTGTCATCAGCGTAACACTGGAAATTTGAGCAGAAAATGACAATGTGGTGGGCAAGAGTTGCCAGGTATTGGTTGAAAAGCCAGGGTGAGAGATTAGACCCCTGAGGAACACCACAGGTAGAGAGGAAGATAGATGAAAGGAAGGACCCAAGGTGGACCTGGCAGGGTCGATCGGAGAGGAAAGAGGTCATCCAGGCCAGAGACAGTTGAGCAGGACGGTATGGTTGACCGTGTTGAAGGCAGAAGAGAGATCAAGTAGGATGAGGACAGAGGGAATGTTAGAGTCAAGGTTTGAGAGCAGGTCTTCACATATGTTCAGGAGAGCAGTTTCCATGCTCCTGGCTGCTCTGAAGCCAGACTGGTGGTCATGGAGACAGCCGACAGAATCAGAATGCAGGTTTAGCTGAGAGATGGCCAGCTTTTCCAGGAGTTTGCCCAGGAAGGGAGTGATGGAAATTGGGCAGTAGTTAGCTGGACACAAAGGTTCGGCTGTGGGTTTCTTGAGAAGAGGATGCACAAGCGAGTGCTTCAGAGGGGAGGGGAAGGAACCTGAGGCAAAGCGGAGGTTGCAGACATCGACAAGGGCCGGAGCGAGGGTGCCAATTTGGTTCTTGATGGTTTTAGAGGAACAGGGATTAACCTGTTTTGATGAGGCTTTCATAGATTGGACTTGTCTAGCGACCTCATCAGGGGAGAAAAGCAGAAAGGAAGAGAAGGAAGGTGAGGGGTTCGTTAAAAGGGGGTCAGCCAGATTAGACTGAGAGGGAATATGAGGGGAAATAGAGGAGAGGGTGGCCAGGATGTCCTTTGTTTTAGAGATAAAATGTGAGGCAAGGGCATTACAGAGAGCCTGGGAGGCAAGAGGAGTGCTAGTGACTGCAGCAGGGTTGGCAAGCTCCTTGCAGATTGTAAATTGTTTGGCCGTGTTGTTTGATGCCGCAGAGTCACAGGCTTGAATGTGAATTCTCTTCTTGGGGTGGACAGAGAGTCAGTATTGCCTTTGGAGCAAGCAACAGGCCAGTTTGTCAGAGGATGAACAAGCAGCCCTCCATTTCCTCTTAGGCACCCTACACTTACGCTTAAGTGTAGCTAGGTCAGAGTCATACCAGGAATTGCACTTGGCTTTGGACTTCAAGCGGATCCTCATGACAGGAACAAGAGCATTAAGAGTATCAGAAATGGAAGGGTAGAGAAGGGACAGGGTTGTGTCCCTGTTTCAGTCAGCCAGAGTTGGAGGGGGGTGGGAGGATGGCAGCGAAAGCCTCAACTGACACACCCTTCATAAGTTGGATGTCTGAGAAGGTAGGTGGCAGTGTTGGGGTGGGCTTGGCTTGGGGGAAGAGAGTGAGAGATGAGAGGAGAGAAGGCAGTCGTCACTCCAAGAGAGAGGAGTGGTAAGAGGGATAGAGAGGGTGAGGCCAGCAGAAATCAAGACATCAATTGTATCTCCGGCAGAGTGCATCAGGCCAAGGGGAGGATAGAGAGGGAGAGGGAATCACAGAGGTCGCAAAAGAGCAGAGATGAGCGACAGGGAGAATCGAGGTGGATGTTGAGGTCACCAAGGAGTAGGAGTTGAGTGGTTGAGGCCAGGAGGGAGGAGAGGTCACCCCACTCAGAGAGAAAAGAGGTGATTTGCCCAAGGGGCCAGTAGAGAGTAGCAACAGTAAGAGAGTGGCTAGGAGAGATTGAGAGTCTGCAGACAAGACAGAGGAAGTAGTGCCATTGGAGGTTGACCTCGGCAGTGACAAGCACAGAGGCAGGAGAAAGAGGGACTTGTGTGGATACCCCCTTACAGAGTCAGGAGAGGCAGGATTCCACAGATGCATTGGAGGAGTAAGAGGGCATGTTCCTCGTGTGGGAGGAGTGGGTGACTGTAGCAAGCACCCTGGAAGAAATGTTTGGGACAGGTTGTGATTTGATGGGGTGCTAGAGAAGGCAATGGTGTCTACCCTGCAGTGCAAGGGTTCTGCTGTGAACAAGGTAAATGTCTGTCAGGAAGAAGACTTTCCTGTTGAGGTGCTACAGTAGGAGCTGAACCTACTTGGGTGGAGGAGGAGAAACAGGTAGAGGAAGGCATTGTGGTGGAGGAGCGTATTCCTGCTCTTGCTCTGGCATATAGTGAATGCCAGGTGAAGCCCTAGGTGTGATGACCTCAAAGCACCCTACATAGCAAACAGGTTCCTGGGTATGGTTTTATTTTGCCCCGCTACCAGAGTATACTATTAAGATGGGGATGTGGCCAATGTTCTCTGTACGGTGGAGGGATGTGGGAAATGGGTAACACAGGTGTAGAAGGGAGGGGATAAAAGGAATCGGTGGTACAATAGGGTACACCATGTGTATGTGTCCTCGGAGGCTCTTATCGACCATTCAGCCATTACCAACCCCTCTGGTGGTGGTGAGCAAGGTCCTAGCACATCCCAGAAACATTGGGCATGCCATGCTATGACGAACCCTCACATCCATCCAGACAGCACATTTAGTGTTCTTGGAACTGCTATCAGCAGACTCTTTTCCCACTGCTGCCCGCACCCGAACCACCAGTGGCACAATCTTTGGTCAGGACCTCCTGACTACATCATGTGACAGGGGAGGACCTACTGCCTTTATTGGCGACAATCAGTTAGGTGCGGAGTGCTGGTCAGCATAGTGGGTGGGTATTTAGAGCCAACATAGAGTGCTCCACCACACTACCCTCCTGTGGGGCATTTTGCAGGCTGCTAGAATGAGGCAGTCATGATGAAAAAGTTTCCAAAAGCAAAAGTTGATCATGTCTGGATTTTGATGAAACACAATAATTGTCATGATCATCTATCTCATCATCACTGATCGTAGTGAAGGGGGGTCATAGAGGTAGAGCCCTGGGATTTCGTCCGGCTGTTCAAACAATCCATTTGTTGATTTTTTCCTAGTTTACAGTACGTAGAAACTGCACACACCCTCGTTGTTCGCCTGAGATAGTGACTAGAAATTAAAGTGGAACCTCCTCTGTTTGTCTCAATTGTTGTTCACTGGCATGGTGCAAAACCCATGCATTGTCTTGTACTGGTACATGTATCCCAGACTGACTTGTGACACAAGTTGTGGAACGTGAGTTGGATGATACCATCAATCATATGAAATGCTGGCATCCCCATGCCACACAGCAGGTGCAGTTGCAGAGATGAAAAGCCAATGGGGAACATGTCGTCCCTTGCCTCTCGCTGATTTGCATGCTGACATGTCTTCCAAATGTGTCCAAATGTCTGTCATCCACTGCCTTCCCAAATCTTTGCTGCACTCTGCCAGAAAAATCAGGAATGCATGCATCCAACAATCTACCCTTCTCGTACTCCTCCTCCCAGTTGTCACCTGAATGCAGATGTATCGTCCACTCTCTTCCAGAGAGACAGACAGCGACTGATTTCTCCCGCCAGCCTGAACCTCTGTTGTTGCCTCACAGCAACATTGGACATGTGTGTTCCCATCAGAAGCTGTCCTCCGGGAATCCCAGCTCGTACTGCTCCTCATTCCAGGTATCACACAAAAGTGTGTATCCTATCCGCTCGCTTATCCAATCTCTTCAAGGGACAGAATATGGCTGCATGATACCTGCCAATCTGAATCCCTGCTTCTCACTCCCAGAAATATCAACTGCGCGTTTCTCTTCCTCAAGTTACACTCTGGGATTCCTTGCTCCCCCTGCCCCTCCTCCAGGTGTCACCTGATAGCACATGTCTTACTCACTAGCTTTAAGAGACAAACAGTGGCGTGTCACCCACAGCCACCCCAAATCATCTGGTGATGACACACCAATTAAAGTGTCACACAGTGCTGTCTAAGGTAAACCAACACTAAATTTCACTCTCTAACTAGTTATCAGTTACTCACTCCCTCTCTCTACTCTTCTTCCTACATCTACACTAAATGCTGTCCAGTTTAATAAGCCTTCCCTAACTATCCTAAACCGCCTGCTCCCTTTCTGAAAGCTGTCTGAGACTGAACGAGAGCTTCAGCCCCGTGTAACCCTTTAAGTCATGTGGAGGAATTTCCCAAAAAAGTGTTCAAAGGTTTGAATGAGGTTTGTCAAGGTAACTGAGCAAATGTATGTCCATTTCTAGTTGTGGTACAGTCAGAAGGAGAATTTGTACATGCACATTGAAAGAGTTTGTGTTTTTCTCAAAATATCAGCACTGCAGACTTTGCATTGTGTACACTTGCAGCTTTTGCTCATGATCTCTCTGCAATATTTAAATTAGATCTACTAGCTGATCAAAAATCTGCATTCATGTTTAAGGGTATGATATTGTTTACTCCAGTCCAGAGAAGTTTGGAAAGTGATGGCTAGGTTAACATGTTTCCGTTCATTAATTAATGACTGGCTTGGTATTCATCAGGACTGCATCCCTTAGTAGGTATCAGGTTTAATCACTGTATGGGTATGGAGACCCTCAAGCAATTATTGATTTAAGTGCAAGACTTTGACTAAGATTGAACAACACTTCTGGGTTTTGGGTAGTAGTTCTTAGGATCAATTAGGAAAAGCTATTTCATAAGAGGTTGAATGTATAAGTATTGTTCCATTTTTGGCTATATTATTCAACATTGTGTGAAGCGTTATCAGTACAAGCGTGATCTGATCATCATTTCTGAGGGTAACACATCCTTACATCGAGAGTCCATGGGAATGCATGGGTTCTCAGATCTTATACACTCCATATATATCAGTGCCTTGAAACATATACCGTGGTGATTTGTGCAAAACCAAAGTAAAGTAGCATACATAGATGCAGTATGTATGGATAAAATGACCCCACTTCATTAGGACTATGCATACACACTAGTGCACTCGAAACCATTATGTTACAATGGGCCTCATTATAAGTTTGCCGGTCCAGTAATAATGGTACCGGTAAGCTTGCCAGTGACGTTGCTACCAGACCGGCAAACTACGAGTTCTGCTCGTGGGTGCCTTTTCGCCAACCAGGTCTCCAAGCAGAGAGTTGGGGTCAGATCTATCTCATCGGGCTGGGGCCTCCCTCTGGAACAGCCTCCCTGCTTCTCTCAAACTTAGGCAGAACCACCTTCGATTCCAGAAGTAACTCAAGACCTTCCTTTTCGCTTCTGTGTTCTCTCTTCCTCTCCCCTACTGATGCAACTGATTGCTCCACGCACTGGTCATGTGGTCACCCTCTGAACTCGGGCCCAGGCTCCTGTATGTCCAGTTACCCTTGCACTGACTGTGGGCTCCCCAGCACTTAAGGGTCTGTATCTGCAACCCTACAGTCCCTTCTCTCTACACTTATGAGCCACCCGCTGGCTGCACTTGTGAGTTAACTGCACTTCCCCTTCCCCTCCCCACTGGCACTTCTCCCCTTCCCCGCACTTCCGCGATCTGAATGACAAGGCCTAGTAAGATCGTTATTTTATCCTCTCTTTGTTTCCTCCTCCTTATATTTTTGCTCCTAGAAACACTTGTGTAAAGACTCGTTATAAATGCCACCTCATATCATATATCATATATCAAAATGCTTTGGGCATCTACTGGTTGGCTTCAGTTCTAGACTTTGTGAATCAGGTTAAAGGAGCGAGAAGTTAATCTGAGATGCTCAGGCTACCTCCAGATTTGCTCTAGTGCAAATCTTTGAGAATCTGGTCGATTGTTTCAATAGGTTTTGTAGCGTCTGCACAATTTTGCACCCACATCAATATGATGTTAAAAAACGGTCCCGGGCTAAATACCAGTATATTTATGGATCCTACTTTTGAATGAATCTGAAGTTTACAGGCCTATGATTTGGCTCAACCCTTTATGCACTTATATGTACAACAATACCAACTGGCCCTGCATCCTCACGAAAGGTTTAAGATTCATTAAGCACTTTCAGCCATCAGGCCTTAATATTTGTTAAAATAACATGGAGCAAAATAATATTAGTAGTAAAAGGAATGTAGGGAGATGCAAAGACAATAATTGATCGCGTGTCAGACACAACAGTCCAAGTACTAGCAATTTTAAAATGGCGATATCTTTTGTGGATCTTTACTAATCATTTACAAGTGAATTGTTCCGTTCCAAGCAACAGCGTTCACATACTGTCTAACAATACATGGCATGTGCCAGGTGGAGTCTGAGTTTTGCCATAATGGTGACGATGGTTTCACTTTGACCTTGAGCTGGACAAGTAGAACTCCCTGTGTGTTAGGGCTCTACTGTTCTTTTTGACGGTCTGTCCATTTAGTAGGTGTCCATCCTCTGCATCCTTTACTTTTCTTTCTTTCCCCTTGGCGTTTTTATTTTATTTTTTATTGTCGATTTCACCCATTTGAAATAGGAGCAGGCACTGAAGTTTCATTTTTGGGTGGTTATATTTTGATGTCCTTTTTTTTGGTATAATGACAGGTTTTCATCCGTATTCTATGTGGTTCGCTGTTTACTACTCCCAACTATCATACTTTCCATCAATTTGGACACGTGTTTAAGGTGCATCAAAAATGTAAATCACTTATTAGGACAGTGTCATGGTCCATGGTCCACCGTATTCCTCGCCCAAGTTAAAATGTTGTTCTTTGAAGCATCCCACGGCTATATGCATGTGTATGTGGGAGCATATGGTTAGCAAAGTTCGCATGAGTCTATGCACTTGATTTGAGGCATTGGGCCTCATTACGAGGCTGGCGGTCGTGGAATGAACGGTGACGGTAAGGGACCAGCACCGTTAATTCCGGGCCGCTACATTACGAGGTCTGTAGCGGGTCACGCTCTGGACGCCTGGCCAGACCAGACGTGCAGATCGGGACCCGCTAGCAGTCCAAGATGCTAACAACAGCCCCGTCATTAACTGGCCTGTTGTTAGCATCCTCCCCATTCCAATTGAGCCCTATGGGGGCTCAAATGGGAATGGGTACGTACCAGATTCGGGTCCCACGAAAGGGAATTACCGGGCCCTCCAAGGTTGGAATGGCCCGATAAGTCCCCTTTTGCCGGACCCGGAACCGAGTTTGGGTGTAGCCATTCCGCTAAAAACGGCATGGCTACCTCCAAACTCGTAATGAGGCCCATTGAGTCTGCAGACAATCAGATTGGCCATGTGCAGATGTCATATTTTGTTTGAATAGAGTTATAACATCCTCCTATTTTAAATTAAGGCAAGCATAGAATATGTGTCTGGTATAATCCAGAGAGCCTGCATGTAAATAATGTGAGTGAGCATGCAGTATATTTAAACGTTCAAGCGTATGTCAACAAAGGGATTGCCCTAATCTAAAATGGAAAAAAGCCCCTTTACGGGTGGCTTAGGAAAGTTCTGCAGGTAATGTTTGCACCAACACAATCCTTCTAACAGTTTGATAACCTTCATCTTTTAGTGTCGAAACACTGTGATTTTCTTCGATATTGCTTAGGTTACCTAACCACTACCTGCCAGTGTCCTCTGTATTGTATGGAAGAGGAGGATGTAGGTTCTGCGCCAAGGTATTTGCCCAAATAAAGCAATTCTTGAGCAATAAGGTATGTAGTTAGGGGGCGATTCCTGGAATCCCGCCTGTGCGCTGACAATCCTACGCAGATGTGTACTTACGCAAGGCTTCGGGTGGCGGATCCTATGAAGGACTTGTGTGGGCATTTCCCAGCCAAGACGTTGCGCGATCTATTCCATGAATACGTCTCTTGCCGCGCAATAGTGGGTGTGCGAGGGACTGCCTGCAAGCAGTCCCTCGGAACGCCCACTTCTTTGCAAGTTAGTCCCCATTTCTGATGTTCCACCCCCTTATCTGCTCTCTGCACAGGCAAAGCCCACCCCCCGGCTCAGAGTCTCACGCAAGCCCTTGACGGCTCGCACATGCATGAAAGGCCAGCGCAAAATCCACGTAAGTCCAGGAAAAGTACTGCGCATTTGCTTCCATGAATCGACTAACAGAGTTGCGCGCACACATTGGGTGCAGATTGGGCGCAAGTAGCTTGTTTTCTGTGCAATGAATTCCATGAATCGCCCCTTAGACTTTTCAATGTACATCTCCAATAAACAAATGCAAACCTGTCATTGACTAATAAGGAGGGGGTGTAAGCGCCTCCCAAGGTGTCGCAGCAGTAGAGTAATAGGGGAATAATCTTGCTCCTACTTTCTTGGATCAAAAGCTTAACAGAGCAAGCCTTTCTTCCGATCAAAACTTATCAGGCCATTGATAGACGGTTTACAAGAGGCGATTACTAAATGTCGCATTCAGTTTGAGATATAGTTCAAGACTCTGTCATCTTTAAAACTTTTGAGAAAACATAAAAGCAAAAAGTGATAGCAAAATCAAGGACACAGGCGTGCTAACCAATCGATTAGTGTTTTGTAGGTGTATCCTTTACAATTACAGTTCATCAGAAAGCACAGCAATTTACATTGCAGCAACATACAGGATCATCATTTTCAAAAATGCATAAGCGCATTCCATCGAGTGATATAAATACTTAACCAAATTATACATTATGCATCCAGAGGGGTGAGAAGTTCTACAAATCTATGTTCAGGAGGGCATTTCCGCAACCCTTCCCGCCGTAGAACCGACCCAATACTCATCTCAGAAGACACCCACGCCCCATCTAGTTACTGTTCATTAGGCAGTTTATCACTTCTTGCCTTTATCCCAGTACCACGCCGTGTGCCACCGGTACTAAGCCACCACCCCCTGGTTCTGTGTTGAAGCTGTGGAGTGGACCTGTTCAAGTGCAGGCCAGACAGACCCCATCCCAGCTTGACAGAGCTTGGAAGTAAGTCACTCTCAACAATGCATATGTTTGGGGAAAAAAGAATAAATGATACATTGTGTAGTGAGAGACCATGACAACACCACTGTGGCTTGTTCTTATTCCATTCTTCCACCAACTACTATAGGGTGCCACCTGTGTAAGGCAACCTCATCTTCAATTGCAAGAGCTGCAGGGGTGATTGGAATTACTGAATCGGGATGGGCTTCCTGACCCTGATTTGACTTCCGCTCAACCACGCACCAGCCCAGCCGCATAAGCCTCAGAGTGAGCTATGTTTGTGATAAGCCAAAAACACCTTGCTCAGGATTCCTGCATCGCCTGCCGCTGATCTGAAAGATATTCCATTATACAGCAGAACCCATTTTATTTTTAATAAATAACTAATAAAGCTTCATATTTGGCATAGGATCCTTTGCCTCCAATATTAAAACTCTTCTAGGAAGATTCTGGTATTCAAATGCATATGTGTTTTGAGCAGAACCTTATCCAGTAGGTTAGAAGATTAAGAACAGCCAGGGTATTTACAAACCTTAGCCCTCATTCAAATCTTAATGCTTTCATATTTGTGACTACCACAGACTCCATATCAGGTTCAGAATCTCAGATCTCAGTGCCGTATTGAGAGGCTGGGGGAGTTTTTGCACAGTACACCTGTAATGGGGCATCAATTAACTTGATAGCCAGGCTGGGATTGCAAGATGATATGCCCCCAGTTATGCACACAAGGGAGAATACACTTTCAGTTGCAGCTTTTCACCACTTCCAGAAGAGCTCTTCAACACTTAAGGTGCTCCTCAGTGTCTTCTGAATACCCAGTGCCATTGCATTTGATTTTTCCACCTTAATAACACATGTCTTGGCCTTGCAGTACGTCAAACGTGTCGACAATCTATTGCAAAGAGACTTTTAGTCTTTCCAAAATAGCTGCATCATCCACAGTTAACAGCAGTGGCACCGCGGTATAACCTACCCTGAAGGATGTCTACTTGTATCATAAAGAGTTCCCGGTTCAATGCATTAATTAATTGGCAGAACATGCAAGGGCGCATCAGTCAATCCTGCTTCACAACTACTACTATTGTAAGCTCCTACGTTATCTCACCATGTGACCCATAACACACTTGTGAATAGTTATTGACATGTATGAGACACAGTGATTTAAGTACACATGGATGCAGCCATTTGGCTCAAAAGGCATCCAAAAGCAGGGCTCTATCCTATGAGCCAAACCCAGATATTGAAAGACTGTCTGCAAATCCCCATTTTCCACCGTAACATGGGTCTTGCTATACCCTGGCTATGAACGTACATAAAGTTAATATATTCATTAAAAGAAAATAACATGGTCATGATTGACTGTTTTTTTAAAGTCTTACTCCAGCTTCCGGACATTTCACCATCTCTAACTGGCCATGGTTTGTGATTTTACTATGTTTTCCCCAATAGCACCGTAAACCTTGGAAATCCCGGCTATTGCTGGTTACTATACCTAGATGTCCACTCCTTTTCCATAAGTGTAGAGGCACGATTCATGGAATATTTGCACGGTTCAAAGTGACTTTGCTTTGCTGAAAAGTGACTTTGCACTGACGACACAAACCCTGATTCATGGAAGTGTGCAAAGTGATTTTTGCAGTGCATAGTCAGTGCAAGTGGTCATTTTTACAGTACAAAATGACTTTGCACTGACTTTGCACAGCAAAAATACACTTTTCACAGTTCCATGAATCAGGGTTTGTGTCGTCAATGCAAAGTCACTTTAAACTGTGCAAATATTCCATGAACCGGGGTCTAGGCCTTCAATTCTAACTTCATGTGCGTTTATGTTACTGAACTATCTTCTCCACAATGTAGCAGTTAAAAGATATTGTTCTAGTATTCAATTCTCTCATTCTAACTAAGAGTTAGGCCTGCCAATGCGCATTCCCCTATTTCTGTGTCATTTGGTATTTAACTTTTTTCTCTCCAATACTAGTGTCCCAATCAATTGTCTTCTAATAGTGGACTCTCTCATTTTCGAGGGGTGTACGGTTTCCATGATCTTGCCATGTTTGCTGTTTTAGTCTAGAATTAGCCTGTTACCGAGAATGAGAGTCTTAATTCATGTTCTTCTCATTTTGGACTCTCTAAGAGTTTAAAGTTTCAATGTTTGTTCATCTTGTTTTAAAGATATTTTGGGATTAGCATTGGTTTCCCAGCATGCAGTGACTTAATCACTTTCTTTCACTGGACCCTCTCTCTCTCTCTCTCTCTCTCTCTCTCTGTCTCTCTCTCTCTCTCTCTGTCTTGCTCTCTCTCTCCCTCTCCTTCTCTCTCCAAGAGTACAGTGGCTCAACGTTTGCTCTCTAGTGGGAGAAAAAAGAACAGTGATGAGTATTAGCTAGAACGCTTACTCTGCCCCACTCTACTAAACCAGGAGTGATCCCAAACATAACGGTGAAACAGGTAAAACCAATTAGGTATACGTCCTTCTCCTTTTTTGGCAACAGGGCAAAGGGCAGGCTATTCTCTCCAGCTGCGGTCTGAGCTGGTACAGAAACAATTCAAACAACAATAGTAATAGGGTACCAAAACAAAATAATTTCCAACAAAGGTTCTATAACAATTGGATATATGATTAATAAAACAAAAATACACACAACAAATGAACCACTACTGGCCCATACCTGTAAGGGAAAGCACATAGAAAGCAGGCTTTAGAATAAATGGGAACTGTGGGTATCTAGACAGGTGTGCTCAGGCCTAGATTAAAGCAGCAAAATGTAAACGTTTTAGGATATGTCTTTCAAAAGGTTGATAAGAGGGATTCAAAAGTAACTAGGGTCCTCTAAGGCAGACTACGGGGACAGGGCTATTTCAAATATTAATCCATTTTTATTTTTTAGGTTTTCCAGTGCCGAATCAGTGTTGAATTAGGGGGCGGCATCAAGGGGATCCAACACTGTGCAGCGGTTCAGTAGCATCAACAGCATTGAGGTAGAAGATGCTTGAAAATGGCAGGCAATGTTGGGACCACGGCCCTGGAAGAATCAGTGGTCTCAGATGTTTGGAAAATGGAAACATATCTTAGCCAGCAAGCAGGATCGACTGGCTCGGCACATTTTTGGGATACTGCAGCAGCGACGGTGTGGAGATAAAGAAGCTGGTTATCAGGCAGGTGTTGAGTTGGGAATGCTAGAACATGGGGCAGGTCTCAGATGTGAAGCTGGCAGAGCTTCGGTATCAGCGTTGAGTGAAACTGAGAGACTGAGAGGTCATTGAATATTGATGATGAAGATGACTCAACTGGTTCACTTGCATCAGCTTAGATATCATTGAAGGTACCCAGACGTGCAACAAGGTGGTTTGGAGATGCAGGGAGAGTGAGGGGTCACTTACTTGGTTCTGAGGTTCCATTCACGGGGCTCGGGCCAAGTTGAGTCTCTTCATATGCCCTTCACAACCAAGGAGGTTTATAGAGATGACTTGCAGGAATTTGTCACCACCCATGAACAGAGTCCTTGGTACCAGAGTCTTAGTTGCAGTGGTTCTTATCCAGCCAGCTGGACATCCCACATAGGCCTTTGGGGTGGTTAGGGAGAAGAGCTTTCGTCTTCCTTCGAGCTTCTGTCTTCACCTCTTTGTCATATGTCTCTGGAGTAGACTGTATGATATAGCTAATACGATGTTTTCCGCCCTTATATAGGCAACATGCTGCAGGGGATTGTTCTAGAGCAAGCCTCTCGTTAACATTCCAATCCAGTCTGCTGGAACAAATTTCCTATTCCTGCTAATGCCATACCCAGAATGACTTCTCTGCAGGGAGTTTGGTGAGAGATTAGGGATCAATCCCTAGTAAAATCCCCTGAGGTACTCCTCTAAGCTATAGTAACTCTGTTTATCCCTCTGGCGATAGAACGTCTCCAGCAATCAGCACCTTGATGTGAGGTGGCCATTATATTGACAGGATTGCCTGTGAAGCATCAGTTCCCAGGGGAAAACTCTGGGAGAGTTCCTGTTCCCTGGGGGAAGGGTTCAAACCTCCTAAGGCGATGAAAGATAGGCGTATTGTGCTGGAAACAATGTTGTTTTGTGGGTATACCCAGTCTAGAAGGATAATACACATCAGACCCTTGCATGAATGGGTTAACTGTCCACAAAGCTTGCATCCAACGTTAGTGGCTGTATAATTATGCACATTTAGATGCCCCCATGCCATAACTAGGCAATGCTCACATTTAGATATTGACCTGCACCAGAATATTGGGCTACACAATTATGATTTTTGAAACCAGAAGTGAAGACAGTTAAACATTTCACTGTTACCTGTGGGAAGTTTGTGTCCCAGCAGCTTTGTTCAGAAATGCACCTGCCACATTTGAACCTTCCCTTTTGCCACTATAGACCAGCTGCTGGTATGTCAGGAGAAAGTAATAGCAAGCCACATATGTGCATTATACGTTTTGCCAAAGAGCATTATGAAAGTGTGGTCTGATAAGAAGATTTCACTTTCAGATGTACCTGCATCATTTTATTTTCGAAAAATCACACCCCCATCAGGTGTCATTCTGTCACTTCTTGTTTCAAAGATGATGTCTGATAAATGTATGGGACCAGGAATGCATCTTCATTTATATCCTTCTCAAACTCAGTTCTCTTGCTCTGCCTGAGTGCAGCACTAAAATATTTATTTTCTTGATTCCATGATCCTTTGGGATTAGCATTTGTTTCTGAGAATGCAGCATCTTAATCAGTTTTGTTTTCATATTGGATCTTCTTTCCTTATGAGAGTATAGTGGCTTGATGTTCATACTCTTGTTTACGTGACATTATAGATTAGCCTCTGTTTCCAAGAATGTAGCATCTTAATCATTCCATTTCTTGTACTGAAATGTATGTCTTCATTGGACTATAGGGTTTCAATTATGTTTTTTTAGGTGCATGCTCGTCATTGGCAACCAGAGCCCAGCTCTCTGACTTTCTCCCACTTGCCTCACATCAGCATTCCTGTCATTCAGGCCTCATTTGTCAGAAAACTCTCTGTATGGTTCTCCTGTCTTGGTAACACATCAAGAGTTCACACCCCCCCTCTCTAGCTCTGTCACCTCCCTCACATTCCTCAGTTTGCAAGCTCCACTAAGATGTTGTGTAGTTTTGTTCTCATAACTTGAGTCTGTGGTCCCCCTGTCTGGATCCATTGTCCCCCTTGTGTATCTCCTGTACACATGTACTATCATCAACATGGTTCTGTTGTCTCACTTGGACACATCTTGGACGTGTTAACTCCCTCCCTATCTCTGTTATTTCCCTCTGTGTGTCCAGTTTGTAAGCTCCATTTTCCAGGTGTACTTTTTTAGTGGTTGAATCTCATTTGTTACTAGGCCCTCTAACTCTCTCCTCTCCCTCATGATGACCTTTTATGACATGCTGAGGTTGCAAGGCACCTACAAAGACACCTGTGCTTATCATAGTTTAAGTAATCACTAGATTTGATACTAGGGAATTTGTTATCCTCTTCTGTCCATCTTATGATGCAATCCCTGGGTAGAGTGCCTATGGGCTATAGGAGGTTACACATGGTAAGGGCTGAAAGAAATAGGGAGTTTGGGTTCCTATATTTTCCTCATCATTCATTGATACAAGGATTGTGGTTGAGTCAGTATGTTAAACGTAAACCATACTTCCTCAGAAATGAATGCCTGGGTAGGAGGACCATAGAACATAAACAATCATCATCAGTAATATCACAATTAATTTGAATCAAAATAATTTAAGCGGCCCAGGAGAAATATTGAATCAGATGAGTATTTCGAATCCCAAACAACCCCAATATTACACCTGTCCTGTGGTTATCCACAAAACCCTTCCAACTGACCTACCGGGCCTGTCATATATATTTTTATATTGGGTGTGTGGGAAATTAAGATGTAAATATGAGGCAGATTGCATTTACACATTTATAGTTTCCACTCTGCCGCATTTTCCTGCTGAGACAAAGCGGAGGAGGGGCACAGAGAGGAAAAAAGATCTCTGCCAAGCTCACCTCAGGCTCATGTGAGCACTTCATTTTACACCTGCATGAGATGTTCAGGCAGTTGTAAACCAAATGGATTTCTATAGAATCTGACCCAGTTTTGCATCTGTATTGGAATCCATTAGCAAACACTGGCAACTGAGTGTGTTTGCCGGCAGTGTTTACTTTTCCACGAGGCGCAGTTGAAAATGGAAAAGTAAAACTGAGGAGGCCTCACTTGTATTCTTTTCTTATCCATCCGTCTCGTGGACTTTTAAAATCCCATGCAGGGCACCCCATTGCATGCAATTTCTAACATTGGTGGTCATCTGCATGCAATTGCTGGCGCTTGCATAATGAGGCTTTGTGGAGACAGAGCTCTTTGCTAATATACACAGCATTCATCCTCTGAATCCCAGATTATTTCACGATCAGGACTAGCCATTTTTCAACTGTCATTTGGCGATAGGAATAAAACATGTATTTACATCTCTATTGTATTCTTTCTATAGAGGCATACATTCAGGGAAAGGTAAGCACTATGCAATTTATCCACTTCGATATATATGGGAAGGGTAACAAGACAGAATTCCAGGTACAAATGTTCTATGCATGGCTGGGACCTAACTAAATATATTTTCGTCCATTCATCATTTTACACATCAGACTATCAAGCCACTCTCTGGTTAGCTATTCCTAAAGAGGTTAGTGTCCTCTATTGAAAGGCCATACAGAGGTGTTAACCCCTTTACGACAGGCTTGCATTATGAACTTGGGTACTACCAGGCATGGAACATATTCACATTCTTTAGCTATGACTTGTTGTGTTGTAACCAAGATAATTCAATGTCCCCGTCTGATTTAATTTCAGATAGGTGAGAGTAGTTTCAAGGGATGCTCACATTCATTGACCCTTCAAAACAGATCTCTAACCACCAACCCAATGAGGATCACGACTTGAGGTACTGTAGAAAATATTTAACATGAATAGAATGTATGTTCTCCAAAATACGAGGTGCTAGGATGGTGCATTACTGAATCCATGTATAATGTGCCTTCCCCAACTATGTTATAGTAATGGTGCTGAAGGTTTGATGCATGCACTGGCATTTCTTTATACAATTTGGCATTCCAAAAATAATGGTGCAGAACATACGAAGAACATATATTTAATATGAATGAAAAACATGTTTCATAAACAATACACAATATAAACTTAGGGTCCTGTGCTCTTTTTAAGCATTTGTGTTAGAAATGTTATAATGTATTTTAAGTTAAAGCCATGCCAGTATTATTGGAGATGCTGGGGTTTTTCAAAACATGTGGCAACCGATGGGGGACTTTAAATGATGATTGTTTTCTTAAACCAATTCTTAAACCAACATACACTGTGCCATGTAAAGTTCATATTAGCAAACGTGTTGTGAGTTAAAGCCTGAATGATTTTAAATGTACCAGGAATACATGAATATACTATAGAATATTACAAGTAACATTTGCCTTGGATTCAATTATGTTACAGATAGCCAAATGCATCGATACATTCCCACCTTTGAGTTAATGGTTAACTTAAAAGGGATATACATGTGCAAAATCAATATAAAAGAAACGTTGCACATTTTATATTGTGCTATAATGTCAAAAATCTTTTTTTCTATAACAACTTGGTCTTTTGTGAAAGTGAAGACAGTTATGGACTTGGGTGAGGGCACCCTATGGAATGAGTCTGACCATAAGCCATTAGTATGTATCAATAATTAATCAATTCCATAACTTCAATTATTTGTATGCTCTAAAAGCATGTTGAATTTGCCAGAATCAGGGTTTGTTCGGTGACTCTGAAAATCTATATAGCAACGTGAAATTATTCCAATCAACAACCATGGGAGAAATATGGATGTGAGTCCAAAAGTGAACAGAACTTGTGACATCTCTAATTATGATGGACCTATCAAATCACAAGGTGTTTTCTCTGGGAGTATCAACCTCTGAATTGAACTAATGAGAAGACCAACCAATCAAAAATGATTATGCCAGATGCCACTGTGTGAGCAAATGTAGACTCTATATAAACCCAACTGTAAAACATGTATAGAAATCTCCGAAATTGGTATGCCTGCCATTTGAGATGCAGAACTTTGCCTAAATCTGACCTTATTCCCTGAGAAGTATTCCTAAGCAGAGGCTGGAAGGCATTGCTGACTGGGTGAAGCTGCCTCGAGCTATGAGATCACGCTATGAGATGCCAAGCTGGTTCTGTGCATTTGGAGACAAATGCAGGCGTGAGTATAAAAGCCCCAATGCAATTAGATATGTGAAATAGTTTCTTTCCTAGGCCACTGAAGTGACTGTGCATTGAAGAAAAGTCACTGGGAGATGATTTTAAAAAAAAATCTGTAGCATTTTCAGTGAAATATGAACTTTGCTTTCTAAACCCATTCCAAGACAATGGGTACCTGAATTAAAATAAAATACAGTCGCATTTGCGTCACAAATTGCTCATTGTTTTTTGACAGTAATTAAGTAAAATAAACATAAGTGTATTCTAAGACAGGAACTGTGACCTGATAAACAACGTTTCACAGTTTACTGAGGGTTGTTACATGTTCGAACAGTGTAAACCATTGTCATTTAAAATGCAAAATTCGGAGAAAACCCACATCCTTTCAGTTGTCAGAGAGGGCGGTTAGTTTTTCCATTTCTATCCCCAGAAAATGGGGCAATTTTTAAATGAACACTGAAGTGTTCTAATGACATTGCGCAGAATGTATTAGGTAGACGTTCTCTGACAAAATGCTTGTCAATGGCATAAGAGAAGCTCCAATTGAATGCTCATTTAAAATCGTACTCTGATATCAACACTTGTCTTTGATGTCTGAGAAAATAAAGTTCCCTAATGTATCTGCTATTCAACAAAATGAAGAGTATAGTAAACTCCATGCTGTTGATGGAACTCTTGAAGACACAAAGAAGCCAATAAGTTGCAACCTGGAAACACTTCTCAGTTCTAGAAATGTATTTGTAAATAGATTTGAGTCACACACATTCATGTATGTATATTTTGTAAACTAGTGACATCGTGACAGGCAGGCTATTTCTTTGTTCTCTAGCAAGTGCCCTGTAACTGTTATAACATTGTTGGGGACTACCTCAACATAAAGTTAGGGGACCACATTTGGATTTGACTTAGTATTTTAATAACACCAAATGCTAAGAATACAGTCTTATTCTTGTTCAGAATGTTGGGCTGTGTACTAGGGTATGCTAGACCAGGTGGTGTGGCCTTGGTAGAATTTGAAATGTACTTATAGATCATCCAACAGAAGAGTCATGGGAAGCCTGATAGTTTGTTAAAAAGAACTCTGGTTGCAACCTAGAGTTTTAATGGACACCATGACCCACATTGTTGATTGGTATTACATGCCTACTTTTGAATTTGGAACTTCCCAATTTAATAAACTAATGAAAATTAAAATGATTAATCTGGCAGGTTGCAATTATACTTAAACATAGTCTGGTGTAATACAATAATCAAATACTGTACTGGGTTAATCACATTGAGCAGTTAGATCAGGTCTCCAACATACATGTATTAAAATAAATGTGTTGTGGAGAAACAGATTGTTAGCCGAGTTGGAGCTCGTCACTCATACTTTGTCAAATGTTAGAAAAAAAACATGCATTTAAATGCATCAGATAACTTCTGTAATCGTACTGGTAAATAAACAATCAGTGCATCATTGGTGTTAGAGTTTATTATTATCATCTGTGCTGATTAAATAGTTTCAATTACAAGGAAACTTTAACAAAATGTGCTTGTTCTTAGTCAAATCAACAAAGGTTGAAACAATGCTAACCTGTTTTCATTCCATGAGAATCTAATTTGAGAGGGTTACATTCTTGCTGGATTATCATAATTATCTAACAATTATTTGATGAGGTGCAATTTTTGTTGCAAGAGTGTATGCTAACGTGTAATTGACATGAGGCCTTTTCAAGAAAAATCTGAAAAGCCTGCATGTTATCATCTGTTAATTTGAGAATCTAGGGATTTTGTTTGGCACATTTGCTATTTTCTGTAAAAAGACAAAACGTAGGAGAAAAATAAAATCAGACAAACTACCCTTATTTATGGTTTTTTGATATATTTGTATTTTTAATACACAGTAACTAAGACCTACAGGTTATTTTGTATTAAGTATAATATAACCAATACGTTTTTTTTTATGTATACATATCAAACCAAAGATAAAACCTCAAGACAATACAAAAGTTAATACAGTAAATCACAAACGATAAAATTATGACACTAACAGATCTAGCAGATTTTTATAAATATACAGTATTTGGATAGATAATACATTAATCCCAAATCATTTCCATGGAAGAAAACTTTCGAAGCCAACTCTTTTAAGTTAATAAAAAGACCAGGATTTCAATAAGCTAAGGAAATATTTCTCTGCAGGTGTGCCAGACCCTCACAATCTAATGTAAGATGTTTTAGAGATTCCAAAACAGGCGAGCTACAAATCCTACAGTGGTGATCTCTTCTAGGGAATGTGGGCTGAGCCCCAACAACTGCATTGGTGTCTTGCAAAGTTACTTTCATCCTGAGGTATATACTGAGAAAACAGTTATTAGGAAAGGCATTAATATACATTGGAAAAGATTCGGCACTAGAGGATTTGGACCCGAGATCCACTGTATTATGTTCAGAGTGATGGGATTTCATTATTAACATTTTTAGGTGCCACAGAAATGCGATCACACCATTAGCTACCTGTGTTAGCTGTACAAGATAGAAAGGGCGTCCTCCCACATTCGGTGCAGACATACCATTCACAGTTACACGCAGTAAAGTGTTAGGAGTAGAATTTCATAATCACCAGAATAACCCCATTAATCCAAAACTCAAGGAGAAAGTATTCTGTGGGAACTTGAATAGGTAGTATAAACAAAGATGTGAGACAGTGAATCTCTAGCTGTTTAAATTTCTTTATATGTGCATATATTATTTTAGGCAAGATGTTCATGGTGTTAATCATAACAACTGATTTTAAAGTGTTTCCACCATGATTGGCAATTAACCCATTTCCTTCACCTATTAGGTGCTGAACAGTGTAGGTCACATTGTCAAGATGAGTCGACCATTTACGCCTGTCATCGATAGTGACTCCCAAGTAGACATAATACATAACTATCTCTAAATTAGTGATGTCTAAAGACCCAATATATGATTTAGTTTTTTTAGGGAGTGACCAGGGTTACAAATCATGTCCTTAGACTTCTAGAGGTTCACTCTTAAACCATTAGTGGCTGAGTATGTGGCGAGCAGTCTAAGAGTGTTTTGTAGGACCCTAAGCTCTGTTAATCAGGAGATGTCTGATCTGCCAAGCACTTTCGATGCAGTGAGTCAAAGCAAGTATATTGTCAATGGTGGAATGATGTCTGGATAACGTGGAATGATTCAGTGGGAGAATGTTATGCTCTTCAACCCAGCTTTTTAGTTCATCTAACAGTATATGAGTGAACATTTTGGCTGGGGCATCCAGCATAGGTAGAATTCTATAATTACCAGGGTTAGACTGAGGCCATCTTTTATGGCCGGGACGGTGAAGCAGTCAGTCCAAAGTGGCAGACAGTTGCTCTTCTGCGCTAATCACTCAAGTGTTATTGATTCAATGTCTGGGATTCTGCATAATGAGAGCAGTGCAGATGTCATCGGGACCTGGAGCTCTTGAAGATTTGATAGACATAATGATGTTATAGATATCAGAACAAGGATGTGTAAGTGTCCAATTGATGGAATTAACTTCAATGTGGACTTTGGTCAATAGTTTAATGCCAATTGAGTTTGATTTAAAAGTTTTGCAATCTGACTTAGAAGCCCCTATCATAAGATTCTATGCATTTCGACCGTAAACCAGTTTCCAAAACATCCAAGTATCATTAGCTTTGAGTGCTAAGACCAATCTGTTCCAATTTCCCTTTTGAAGTTTTTTTTTATGGGCTCTAAGCCAAATGCGATATGATAAGTTCCTTGCCAGAGTGGCATTGATTAGGTCTGGCATGGATGTAGAAGTAGATGCTAGTCTGAAAATGTCCTGCCTTAGGGTCCTTTTGGCAATCAGAATGTTATAATTATAGGGATTATAATTTTTTGAAAAGGCAAGATGATGAGTTTCTCTAGCATTTGTAGGTTTTTGAGAACCCATACCTCGAAATCAGGGTGATAATTTTCAGATAAGCAGAACAGATATAACTCACTCTGCAATGGGTAATTCCTTCTGAGTTAAGGACTGTGAGGTCATTAGAAGACAAAGTAATAATCTGGTCTGACTGAATGTTGTTGTTTTTTTGCCAATTGACATTCATGAAAAGTTGAGATATAAGTGATTCAAACATGTAGGTGGCTTTTATGAGATTAGAAGCCTGCCAACTAATACGGTTAGCACCAGAGGTTCCGCCACCTCTACAGTATCAACACCAGGTGGTGACACATTACAATCAATAACAATAGTTAGCGGAATGGAATCACTTTCATTTCAGGCCAATACTTCCATATCTCTAACAGGAAAAAAGAGATGAATGCACAATGGCATAGTCAAGAGTGGAAGTGCTATGAGTGGAAATCCAATTATAATGGACCAAAGTAAACTGCAATTAAGTATATGTAGGTCAAAGTGATTGAGTAGCTTGGCCCATGCTAGTCCCTTTCTGTTAACTTCAGTTTAACAAAGAAGAGGCACAGGGACAGCCTGGGCCATTAAAGGGTGGATATTGGTCAGGGACATTAAAGTCTGTGGGAACAATAATGGGTGTCAGATTGATGGTATACATTTTAATTATGTTTTCGGTCATTTTCATAATTTGTTTGAGGTCAGTGAGGCCGGGGCTAGGTCATAAATGTTCACTATGAGCAAGGTCATCATTCCGCCTGTAGGGGATTTCCAACGTACTAAGCCTGCTAAGATATCATTTGTCGAGAGCTTCACCTACACAAGATGCAATGGGCTGCACAGTAAGCAGAAGACCTCCGTTGGTTCTGCCTCTAGGGCCCTGAATTGCAGCATATGAACCGTGCTTCTTCCATCAAAAGTGACTAGATGAACTAGCCCTGTCACCTGGAGCGTAATTACATTGCAAAGGTCCATAGATGTTCCCAAAACTCCTTCTGAGTCAAAGTGAGAATGTTCTCAAGTGTTCCGGGTGCAGACTATGAGGCCAGTATTAGGGACAATTTACACATCTAGGTTGTGAAATATTAGGATTTCAATCCCAATATCTAGGGTTGGGTTCATCAGTGTGAGCAGTATTTTGTCCAGCCTGATAATTCAAAGCCCATTATAATCTACAGTCACAAGTAGGGGATCAAGTGAAGCCTTTGATTGCTTCCCAAAGTTGTTATTTCACCTAATCTGCCGTGTGAATGTAGGAGGAATATTTTGGATAGCTTAGAGAGACAAAGCAGAAGCAAAGTTTCTGCAAACTACAGATTCCTCAAATGTATGGAGACTGCAATTATAACCCATGCGCAACAAATCATGATTGTGTTTTAAGACAAATTCTGCAATATTATCTTCTCCGCACCAACAGTACTGTTCATTATAATGTGCCTCGTAATGATTGAACCTCTACTGCTCTCTAAACTTCCTGCTTCAAAAGAAAAGAACATTATTAATGTATACCTCTTTGCATTGTCTCTGCTTCCAACTGTGTACTCATTGTTTTTGTAATGTTTTTGATTGTTTTCTGTTAATTTCGAATTTAGGAGTACATTCCAATTGTGCACCCATCGTTGTCATACTGTTTTTGAGCTCATTCTGCTAAATTCGAATTTACAAACTTGTTAATGATCTGTAAATCTGAGCATTTCTAGTGTACCCTCTGATTTTTGTAGTCTGGCTGCCTGGTGTGATACTATTGCTGCATAGTGCCTCTGACTCTCTCCCCTGATATGCTATGACCTCCCCCGCTCTTGTCTCTGCCCCCATGGTGCTCTCCATCTCCCCTATCATTTCTAACTGCTTCTACGTCTCCTATCCACCCTATTTCACAAAGTCTGAAAGGAAGAAACTAAAAAAGGCACTCCTGAGATCCAGCCCGGGTCTGCCCATCGCAGACACCTACACCAATGCTTCCTTCAGACAGACTATTACTGACATTCTTTTCACTGTCCCCTCGCCTAACCTTTGTACCCCCCATTTGGTTTATGCCCTCTCCCCTTTCTCCTCCTCAACCATTACTGGCGGCATCAGATAGGAAGTTCTCTTGGTTCACTTTCATCTTCCAAATGCACCGTTAATGTCTATCATAACGGCACTTTCATGGCCTAGAGCTCTCAGCCCAACCTCCTCTTTCTTGACAGGTGTCTTCTCCTCTCCAACTTCCCACCCTCTCTTCCACCCCTCTGTCCCTCATCCCTTCTGACCCCCAGTGGTGGCACCCTACCACTGTACCCCCCCTCGCAAATCTTTTAAAGGGGTCAACCCACTTCACATAGCTAACCTCAATTCCCACTCTGCTATCAAATACTCCTCCTTCAAGACCTTGACCTTGATGTCCTTGCCCTCACTGAGACATGGTTCAAGGCGAACTCCATCACTGCTTTTGACACTCTTCTTCCCGAGGGCTACAAGACCCTTTCAAACCACAGACCCTCCCGGACTGGCGGTGGAGTGGCTCTGATCTTCCATGAGTCGGTTCCTGCATCCATCATTCCAACTCAAACTTTTCATCCTTTGTAAGCCTAGTCTGAAGGATGTCTGCCTCTCCTACTTTCTATGTTACTCTCACTACCATCTACAGACCCCACAGACCTACCTCCCTCTTCCTCTCAGAATGGTCTGACCTCTCCTCTTCTCTTCTTGCCTTCTCCCCAAACACATCTTTCTCAGGGGCTTCAACATCCATCTCGACTGATGTGGCCACTCTTCTCTTCGATGACCTCTGTGACACTCTCTCACTCACTATACTTCCCTTGCACCCAACCCACTCTGCCGGGCACACCTTGGATACTCTCATCTAAACAGTCATTGCTCTCTCCAATCCTCTCACTAGCCCTCTCTCGTGGTCTGACTACTCTCTCCTCTCTTCCCTCCTTGACCTCCCCTGTCCCCAGACTCGTCCCCCCGCACTGCCACTCTCCATCTCTTTCATTCGGCTGACGAAGCTGTGTCAGTGGCTGCTTTTGCTTCCTCCTTCATTCCTCCTCCGCTCCTTCTTTGGACTCTCCTTCTGACTCTGTTCTAACTAATCTCCATCTCTCTATCTATAACAAACACCCTGTGTATCCTTACCCCGGTCCTGAAGATCTGTATGAAGCCTGCCTCCAAATGCAACTCTTGGTATGACTCTGACTTAGCCGCTTTGAAACAACACAAACTGGCTTGCCACCTACTCCAAAGGCAATACTGTCTCTCCATCTGCTCCAATAATAGGACTCATGTCCAAGCCTTCATCTCTGGAGCCACCAATAACATGGCTGAACTCTTTAAAATCTGGAAGGAACCTGCCAATCCTCCTGCAGTCTCCTCATATCCTCCTCCCACCTGGGACCTCTGCTCTGCACTGGCCACCCACTTTCCTCCAAAATTCTTGACTTCCTGTCCTCTCTGTCACCTGCTGCCCCCAAACCCCTGTCTTCTCTCACTTCTTTTGGCCCCTCTACCCCTCAGACTCTCATCTCTTTCCCCCATTGCACCAGATGTGATATCGAGAGTTGTCCGCTCTATGAAAGTATCCTCTAAATAAGTGCTCCCCTGCTCCTCCAGAACCATCAAGGACAACATCACCACCCTTGCCCCAACCTTGGCTGACCCCTGAAACCACGTTTTGACACATGCCCATTCTCTCAATGCCTTCAGCAGTCTCTTGTGAACCCTCTCCTAAAAAAGCCATCCGCTGACCCTTCTTGCTATCACCCAGTTTTTGGAAAGACTCATGGAGAAGCATGTAATCCCCCATCTGGCCACCCACACTGAAATGGTTGGCTGCCTCCATGACCACCAGTCCAGTTTCAGGGCAGTCAGAGGCATGGAAACTGCTCTCCTGAACACCTGTGAAGACCTACTCTCTAACCTGGACTCTAACACTCCCTCTGTTCTGATGCTCCTCAATCTTTCTATTACATTTGACACTGTCAACCTCTCTATCCTCATAAGCATCTCCATGATATCGTAGGCATCACCACCGACAGGGAACTGGCATGGCTGACCTCCTTCCTCTCTAACAGTACCTCCCAGATGCAAATGGGTCCTTTTCTCTCCTCCACCTCACTCTCTACATGTTGCATCCCTCATGGCTCTATCCTATCCCCATGGCACTTTGACATCTACCTGTCCCTTCTGGCCCACCTGATCTCCACTTTCTCCCCTCATTTCCAGTGTTACGCAGATGACACACAGCTCTCTTTCATGCTGCCTTCCCCTACCGCCTCCTCTTCCTCCCTCATACCTGACTGCCTGACTGCTATTCAGGCATGCTGTTCTGTCAATGATCTCTGCCCTAATGCCAGTAAGACAGAGGCCCTTCTCATTGGGAGGCCTGCTCCTTGTTTCCCCTCTTTCTTGGGCCAGACTCCTTGGGTACTCTCCTCTCACCACTTGTGAGGCAAAAAATCTGGAGATCATCTTTGACTCATCTCTCTCTTTCTCTCCACACATCACGGACCTTGCCAAGAAGTAACATTTTCAGCTTCATCTCCTCAGGGGCATTCTACCTTTCCTCATCTTCCTTTTCAGAAGCACAGTTTCTCCAGAGCCTTGGTTCTCTTTAGGCTTGACTAGTGCAATAGTGTCTTATTCAACCTTATTCAACCTTATTCAACCTGCCTCTTTCCTCCCTTTGCACCCTTCAACTAATCCAGAATAGGAGTGCAAGACTTATCCTTGGCCTCAAGCCCAGGCACTGCAAGACCCTTTGCATCATCCACAAGGCTGTCTGAGGACTGAGACCTCTTTACATTCAGTCATTAATGGGGCTTTTAAAGTTGATCCGGTAGGCGACTCCTGTGAATCCTTAATTACTTTTGTGCTTTATTTATTAGTTTAAGGATATATTACAGCAGAACCATATATACATTTGTGTCACAGTTCACTGGAATTTAGACGGTAATAAGCCTAAACCGTCATTAAATGATAGAACACAAAGAAGAAAACTACAGGACTAGGCGCCATTAGATGTTGATTGTATTTTTAATACTGAGTCTCCAAAAAACAAAAACTGGTGTAAATGAATGTGCCCTTTTCTCGATAGTAGATCCATCATTTTCATTGACCTGTTGCTCAAATTGGCCTCCCATGCTTCAGCTAAGTCCTTATCTTGATCATTACTAGAATTGGGAAAAATTAATATTCTCAGACCTCTTGATACCCGGTCATTTTGAACATAATTTTCTAATGAGACCTTTTCCCAATATTTGTTGATTTCTTTTTTGGAAATTCTTTCTAATTTAATGGATTTGGACTGTAAATCCTCTCTCTTAGTTGCTAAGTTAGAGAAAGAATGGACATATCACCTTGTGGGGTGAAGAGGTTATTGGTATCTTCCTCTGGGTTCTTATGGTATGCTGCCATGTTTATTGTATTGATCAAAAGGTATTGGGTCAGCCTTAATGTCAACTTGTAAATGAGTCAATCACTAGTGGGGCTTTTAAAGTTGATCCGGTAGGTGACTCCTGTGAATCCTTAATTACTTTTGTGCTTTATTTATTAGTTTAAGGATATATTACAGCAGAACCATATATACATTTGTGTCTCAGTTCACTGGAATTTAGACAGTAATAAGCCTAAACCATCATTACATGATAGAACACAACGAAGAAAACTCCAGGACTATGCGCCATTAGATGTTGATTGTATTTTTAATACTGAGTCTCCAAAAAACTAAAACTGGTGTAAATGAATGTGCCAATTTCTCGATAGTAGATCCATCATTTTCATTGAGCTGTTGCTCAAATTGGCCTCCCATGCTTCAGCTAAGTCCTTATCTTGATCATTACTAGAATTGGGAAAAATTAATATTCTCAGGCCTCTTGGTACCCGGTCATTTTGAACATATTTTCTAATGAGACCTTTTCCCAATATTTGTCGATTTCTTTTTTGGAAATTCTTTCTAATTTAATGAATTTGGACCATAAGGCCTCTCTCTTAGTTGCTAAATTAGAGAAAGCATGAGTCATATCACCTCGCGGGGCACAAGAGGTGGCAAGGAGCTAAACTCAGGATGGTCGTAGTGAGCGAGATGGGCTGATGGGTAGGGTGTATAGTTTTGAAGATGGTGAGAATGAGTTTATACTTTGTTCTCTGTATCATAGAAATCCAGCCTAACCGATGACAGGCTGGGGAGGTGTAGGTGAAGCAGGGAAGGTTAAAGTGTGTATGGACAGCAAGGTTGAGGACTTTGTCGAGAGCTAAAAAAGCATAGTTGGGAAGGCCATGGCAGAGGCTGGTACTGTATTCTGATTGAGACAGTATAAAAGAGGTGATGATGTGCTTAGCAGTGTTGAAGAGGAGAAGATGTCTTATTTTTCTGATGTTGAGGAGATTAAGTGGCTGCAATGGCAGATTTGGAGATGAAGAGCGAGAAGTTGTGAGCTGGGTCGAAAATGACACCCAAGTTGGACCAGAAGCAGAGTAGGGAAGGTGGTCAGGAGAGAAGAATAGATGGAGGAAAGGAAGAGATTGCCTGTTTGATGGGAAGTAGAGAAAGGCATTCTTAGTGGAGTTGAGCATGAGTGAGTGATATGCCATCCAGTATTTGATGGTGGAGAAAGAGTTAGACATTTTTTACCGTAGTTTGTCAGATAAGAAGGGAAATGAGAAGCAGGAGCTCCAGGCCATGTCCCTGCAGGCGCAGCGGACCCACGGAGGAACACACACATGCCCATCTGCTCTCACGAAGATTCGGTAAGCGCTGATGTCCCTTGCGCACGTGCTGGAAAAAATGCAACATTAGCCTGTATATTACTGCAGGCGAGCACACGTTGATTCCCAAATGCAGAGTTCCTACTGCATTACTCTCCTGCCTTAAAAGGCTCATGCAAGCCCATTGCCACCATTAAGGTACACGAGGTACCTAATAACTCAAAGATGGCCGCCCGCCCGATGTTTGCTGCCCCCTCGGCCGAATCCAGCTTCCAGTAGCCATCCGATTGGCTTACTGGCCTATCTTCATCCCCATTGGCTGCCGGCAGGCGAAGCCGGCCCACTCCATCCAAGGCACACGAAGGCAAGGCTGCTGCCTGTTTCGAGCCTGTTTCCTGCCGTTCCTGCTTCTGCCAGTCCCCCTGAACCTCACAGGAGAGCACCAGCTTGGGGGACTCGCTGCCCCAGGTCCACTAACCATCGCCTTTGAGCCCCTTAGGTCAACGGGTAAGCCCACCAGCAGCATATCACGCTGGCCAACTCCCCCCCATGCGCATAACCCTACCACCTGGCTGTTGCCCTACACACCTACATCCAAGAACAGCACGTGACAATTGTGTTAATAACTTGTTCTACTCACTCACGGCTACGCACCTCTCCATAGCCATACTGTGATTCAATGCAGCTACAATGCCTGCACCGCAATATGCTACCTGAATGCCCCTTATTGTGCCTAAACACTGCATTTTGCCCCTTTTTTGTGATACTGAATCTAGGCAGGCTGACACTGCTATTTGTTGCCTAAACACTGCATTTTGCCCTTTTTTGTGATACTGAATCTAGGCAGGCTGACACTGCTATTTGTTGCCTAAACACTGCATTTTGCCCTTTTTTGTGATATTGAATCTAGGCAGGCTGACACTGCTATTTGTTGCCTAAACACTGCATTTTGCCCTTTTTTGTGATATTGAATCTAGGCAGGCTGACACTGCTATTTGTTGCCTAAACACTGCATTTTGCCCTTTTTTGTGATATTGAATCTAGGCAGGCTGACACTGCTATTTGTTGCCTAAACACTGCATTTTGCCCTTTTTTGTGATATTGAATCTAGGCAGGCTGACACTGCTATTTTGCTATGTGCTCTCTTCCCGTCTTCACCTGCTTAATTAGCACGCTACTCACATTTACAATCTCACCACACCCTTCGACCTTAAAGCACCCCCACCACGACCAAATCAGCCCGCACCATCGATTACACCCATCGGACCCCCTGCCCAAGCCTTCACACACCCCAACTAACACAACACTAATGATACCTAACCTCAACCTCAGATTAGACAGACTCCGAGCCCGCACCATCCCTATCCACCACTATGCCACACCTACACACATACCACTTAGAAACAGCAGACTCAGCTCACGCACCCATAAAGTGCACACACTCCACATCCATGATAACTCATCCATATGCCACAAATTTAAACACACACTCACCACACCGAGCAGTAACCCCTACTCGCAATATACCACTGTACCTAAAGCAGACACCCACACCATACCTTCAAAAATCTCTTACCCTTGCCCAACGCTTTACAAATGCGCCTTAATTAACGTACGATCACTCAATGCCCACGCATTAGAAGTAAATGACCTAATAACTACCCAAAACCTAGACTTACTCGCTATCACAGAGACATGGCTTAACGAAGCCTCAGGCCCAGCCATTTCACTAGCCCTACCACAAGGGTATGCCATCCTTAGACAAGACAGGATAGCCAGAACAGGAGGGGGGGTAGCCATTATTCACAAAGAAACCCTCTCCATCAGAGCCATACCCCACCAAGAGGAAGATAATATAGACATCCTATCAGTCAAACTAGCACTCTCCCCAAACAGCACAATAAATATTCACACCATATACCGTCCACCCGGCCCAACCGCTAATTTCATAGGTCAAGTCAACCACCTCCTAAGAAACAACTTTAAAAAATCCACTAAATCACTACTCATAGGTGACCTTAACTTAGGATTCAACGACTCCAAGGACAAAACTGCTATCTCTCTAGCCAAGGACCTCCAAGACCTAGGCTTCACTCAAAAGAGCACCTCACCTACTCATATTAAAGGACGCATCCTAGATTGGATCGTAGACCACAACTGTAACACAGCCATCACCTCCAATACTAGCCTCCCATGGACAGACCACAACCTTCTCCTATTTGACATCCCTATCTTAATAAGCACTAAAGTGCTTACTAAAGCGCCGGCGACCGCAGCGAGAAGCGCTAAAAAACTCACTGCAGACAATATCAGTGCACTCCTCAACCTACCCTGCCTAGCGCCCCCATTCTCCGATGACCCCAACATCCTCGCAGAAATATTCAAAGACACCATCACAATGGCTGTCAACACTGCTGCCCCACTAGAAATCAAAAAAGAAAAAAAATCCTTCCATTCCAATTCCTGGTTCACTCAGGAACTCCAGACCATGCGCAAAGACAAACGTCTAGCCCTAAAAAATTGGCAGCTTAACCCATGCGATACCACTAAAGCTAACTTCAAATCCATAGCAAAAAAATACAAAAACGCAATCTTCCGTGCTGAATCAGAAACTTACAACAACCGCATCTCCAATGCCAACTCCCACTCCAAAGAACTTTTCAATATATTCAAAGAGCTAACCGTACCACCTACATGCCCTGATGAGATCGTCAAAGACGAGGCATGGTGTACAGGCATCCAATCAGCCATGCTTACAAAAATAAACCTCCTCCAAAACAAAATATCCCACCACTTCAAAACCTTACCCAAACAAAGTGAACATGCACAGACAAAACCTCATGTAACAGTAAGAAACGTGCCCAAATGTGCATTTACCGAAATTTCAGAAACCGAGGTCACTGACATTCTCAGACACATCAAACCATCACAATGTAAGGGTGATGTATGCCCCCCAAAAATCATCAAAGATTGCGCAGAACCTCTCGCCCCCCTTATCACAGCCTTCATCAATGCATCTTTCAAAACGGGCATAGTCCCAGACAGCCTTAAGGAGGCCTGGGTCCGCCCTCTCTTAAAAAAACCGACCCTAGACCCTGCCAACCCTAACAACTACCGACCCATAACCACAGTCCCCTTCCTCTTGAAACTACTTGACAAGGCCGCACACAAACAGATTCAACTATACCTCGAACTGAACGCAATCCTGGGTAAAAGGCAATCCGGATTCCGCAAGGGACACGGTACTGAAACTGCCCTTCTAGATTTAAAAAATGAAATCACCCACATCCTAGACAAAGGCAAGCCCGCCCTCCTCCTCCTCCTCCTTGACCTTTCAGCGGCGTTCGATCTGGTAGACCACACTACGCTTACCAGCCACCTGACACACGCAGCACACTTCTCAAAGGACGCAGCATCCTGGGTAACATCATTCTTAGAGGGAAGAGCGATGAAAGTGTTCTCCAACATAGCACATGCTGCACCCTCCATCATCCAATGTGGGGTACCACAAGGTTCCTGCACTGCCCCCACGCTCTATAACCTCTTTACCAAACCGTTATTTGATAAACTAGACGCGCTAGGGATCACGTACACAAACTACGCCGACGACACGCAGGTTCTCCTCCCCCTGACAGGGAACTATCACCTAGACGCCTCTACACTACAGCAAATCTACTCTACCATACAAGCATGGATGGCCACTAACGGCCTCTGCTTGAATGGGGACAAGACCGAAATCCTCATTCTAGGACAGAAATCCACCCTCTCCAACCTCAACCCACTGTACATCAATTTCAACATAGACAATTGTACTATCCCTGTCCTATCCTCAGTCAAAACACTGGGGGTTCACATAGACGCAACACTATCCATGGACAAACAAGTCAGCGCCATAGTCTCGGCCTCAGCACTTACTACGAAACTCATTAACGCAATAAAACCATTCCTAACTAAGGATAGCTGCCTCTCCATCGCCCGAGCAACTATAGGAGCTAAGCTAGACTATTGTAACGCGCTCCTAGCCGGAACCTCGCAAAAAAACTTATCTAGGCTCCAAACTACTCAAAACAACGCTCTCAGAGCAGCCCTCAGCATACCAAAAAGTGAACACATCACACAAGCCAGAATAGCAGCTCATTGGCTCCCAGTCAAAGACCGCATCTCCTTCAAAATTCTCACAACCACCCACAAATGTATCAACCTCACAGCTCCCTCTTACTTATCTGACACGATAGGTAGATATCAATCCACAAGACCTAGAAGAGCACAATACACGAACCAACTTGCAATACCTCGCATCAACAGAACAAAAGCAGGAGGTATAGGCTTCCCCTTCCTCGCACCCAAACTCTGGAATTCCCTTCCTACTGACCTTAGAGCTGACACATCTCTTTTCTCATTCCGAAAAAAGCTCAAAACTGCCCTGTTCAACTGAACCCGTTTTCATGTACTCCTGCTGCACTTGCATATCTGTAAAAAAGTATATCTACATGAACTGAATGTAACTAAGTAAGCAACACTGTAACTAGCGCCACGATGCCTACGGTCTGATGTGCGCTCAACAAATGTGAATAAATAAATAAATAAATAAATAAAGATCTGAGTGTTTTTAGCCAAGAGTTGACAGGAGAAGTCATAGGAGGAGATCATTGTGCCAAGAGGAGAGGTATAGAGGGTGAAGAGGAGTGGAAGAACTGACCTTTGAGCAACACCAACAGTAAGGGGATAAGTGTGATGTATCAAGGCAATTGACATATTATGGTAATATTATGGTTATTGAGCGCATGCCTAGCTTTGAGAAGCAACAGAGTGCTTTACAGAGGTACACAACAATGCAGGTTCACAACAGAGTGCTTTACAGAGGTATACAACAGTAGAGATGCATAACCAAGCGCTTTTCAGAGGTAACAGAACAGATATACAATGGAGGTAGGATACAGAGGGTCACATAGGAGGGGTGCAGCTGGACCGAGTGGTGGGGAGGAGATTGGTAGATGGTGTCCAATGAGTCAGGTGGTGCGAGGGGTAATGTAATGGGCCTAGTTGTTCAGGAGGAAAGTCTCCTTGATAAGGTGGGTCTTGAGTTATTTTCTGAATTTTCGGAGTGTGGGGGATAGTCTGATGCTGATATGGAGGAGGTTCCATAGTCTTGAGGTGTCGGCAGAGAAGGCTTGTTTTCTGGTCCTTTCCTTTTTGTAGAGGCGGATTTCAAGTCTGCATGTGTCCTGGCTTCTGGTGGTTCCTTGTCCTAGCTCTTCATCCTACCCTGTCTCTCACCCGACTCATAAACCTTATGTACCATGCTAATCCCATTCCTTGTCTCTAGCCTAATCTTAGTTTCTCATTTAAATGCTAGTCTCTTAACCCACTTCTGGTTCTTTTTTAGTGTCTATTCTTGCATTCCTGGCCTAGTCCATTGTACTAGTCCCTCTTTCTAGTTTGTCTCTCTTCCTAGAACCAGATTCTAGTCCTTCTACCTCATCCTCATTGTTCATGAACATCTCTCGTCCTACTCCCTCATTAAAGACTCATCCTGTTTCTAGTCTCTCATCCTAGCCTCTCTCCCTCATCCAAGTATCATGTACTAGCTTCCTAGTACCTTTTCTCTCATCCTAATCATTAATCTCAGTCCTTTATCCAGGTATTGCATCCTGATATGTTATCCTAGTCACTCTCCCTACTATCCAGTGTCCCAATTGCATACCGTAGTCATTTGCCATTTGTCTTATCTCGTTATTTAGTATTGTCTTCTGCCTGATTCATGTATTTGGAGTTGGAGACTTTATTTTTTACCCAGTGGGTGGAGAACAGACTTTGATTTTCAGAATCCTATGCACATAGTCGTGAGTCACTCAGTTGACATTGTTGTATATATTATTCCATTCCATTGTGAATGGAGATTGTGCCTGTTTGGGTTAATTTCTCCCTCTCCATATTTTTATGACTTGTGTCTCCTTCCTGCCACCACCACACTGATAAAGACATCATTGGAGGTGAAAAGGACTGATCACAGCACATTTTGTGTTGAATGAGTCTGTGAGGACAGGGTGTGGACTATGAGGATGAGCTGATAATTTGAAACAGTATAATGGGATAATGACACTGAGCCCAACCCACCTACTTGCTGAGTTTATGGGATGAAATGTAAGCATCAATTATCCTAAAATATTAGCTAAGATGCTCTTTTTCGGAAACCCTTCTATGAGGTGGTACCCAATGATACCTAAATGATTAAATTGAATGTGTGACCAGTTCAAATGCATGAATGTGTGTGATCGTGTACTCTGTGCTGAGTGAACATTGTCTAGAGACTCCGTGCATGGTTTGACATTTCATTCTGTCCCAAACCAAGTAACCTTACATTCCCTAATGGGATTCAATAGCTGTTTTTTTTTTTAAAAATATGTTTACCTCCAGTTTGTATCAACTTGGGTTGGTCATGTAATGCATCATGCGATGTGAGATGCATGTGTCATTATTAAAGTGCAGAAAGCTTTTTCCAGCTGCTTCATTTTCGGGACTGTTTTGAAATGTGCCTTGCACAACAATACACTGCATATTTATTTAGTTATTCTTTAATTACACTTCTGAGAACTGAGAGAAGACCTCAAGAAACCAACAGGAGTAGGACACTTGAGGCCCACCCTCTTCCTTATGCTTCCTGCTAGTAACGAAAAGAAACTACTACTCTCTCACCTTTTCTTTACTGAAATAATAACTTACTTTTTCTAATAAACTGACTCTCCCTAATGTTATTGATTGATCAATTGTGCATTTAGATGTGCAGGTTCCATTCTAACCTCCACACACAGGCTCCTCAGAGCAAGTCCCAAGGTTCCCGGCAACACTAACCAAAAAGAACAGTTATGGAGAAAAAAAGTGCAAACTTCAGATACGCATTCACTAAAGGATATCAGTGAATTTCCCACAGTGGATTCGTATGTCCAGAAAATTACATCCCAGAGCAACCTAATATAATAGATGTTTACTGCTCCTTATTGATTTGTGGAAAAATAAATGTCTGCCGCCTACTACGTTTACACAATTGTTTCCCATGCCTGTATTACTGTTTATATTGATTTTTCAATAAGATCCAACCTACAAAAATAAATACTAGTAGAAGGGGCATTCAAAGCATGCACCCAGTTGTGTATGCTACATTGGTTTCAAATAAAAGACTGCAATGCCTTTGATTTTCTGGTGAAAACCCACACGGTGCGTAAAACACTGCATCTAGTGTATACTGAAGTCTGGAAAATGTTGGATGATGTCTGCTGTATATTCGTGTGCACATTTCTCTGTCCATGTTCATGTCAAGAATGTTCGGTGTGCCCGTGGATAATGATTCTGTTAACCTTTGACGGTCTCCATCTTTAGGATAATAGCATGCCTTTAGTTGTCATGTGACGTATAATTGGTAATGTGATCACAATTTTTTTTTTTTTAAATGCCATCATGGTATAGAACAAACAGGTAATGTAATATAACATGAGGGTTTGGGGTTTGAGAGCTGTACAGGGAAAGCTAATGAGAGGCGGCAGCATTCGATTTTTTATTTCGGATTTAGACAACCCATCAAACACATGACAACAATAAAAGTACACAGTTCCTTCAATTCCATAAGTATAACAAGAATCGAATAACTTGTATACTCCCAATGGCTAAAAGACTCGCACTAAAATCATACTAATTCGTCCTGCAATTAAATCTCTTACAAAGATCTGCACAGTAATACCCTATGAATGGGCTAAGAAAGAATGTCACTTGCCAAAGAAAACATGACTCATTAGTTAACAATGTCGGTATAACACACATACCACATACAATGATACCACTAATACGACAGTCAAATAAGTAAAATCAAGCCATGACCAAAACAATACGTGTACTAATAATTACAATTATACATTAGTTAATAGCAGAACGACCAGCATTTATGTACTATATTATATGTGCAGCTTTCTCTTGCTCACATAACAATAATGATGATTGTGTCTTCCTTGGCAAAGCCCTCATCAGGTAGCCAGCAAGGTCAAACATCACCTCCACCTGCGCGGATCTCTTCATATTCCCATTAGATGGGTCTTTCTAATAGCTGCATATAAAGGGTAGAAGATGATGAAATGGACCAATGTTTCACTTGACAAACAAAGAGTGGGAGTTGCTGATGATTTGTCACCAATGACAGATAGCCGGCAACTCCTTCTGGAATCGGAACAATTGTTGTAGGAGCTCGTTGGCTTCTCTTTGTCATCTGAACAGGAGTTACATTTGTGGTGGAGGGACTGTTATGGTGGAGGGTGCATCCTCCTTACTTTGAGCCAGAAGGTCACCCGAGGAGGAAGTCGTAAATGTGCTGCTGGAGGCAGTGAGTGGTACAGAAATGATGGCAGGATTTGGGTTTTGTTGACGTTGTTGTAGGTTCAGTTTTACATACCTGTTTAGCAATCGTTTTTGACAGACTGTGAGTGGGAGGAAGTACAGTGAGTGGGAGGAAGTGAAGTGACTGTTGTCCAGAAGGTGGTGAATGAGTATGTAGTGATTGTAGAATATGTGCACTTGCACAATAAGATATGTCAAGTGTTCCTTTTAAACATGGTGTATGAGTATTCAGCAGTGTCACTTACTGCAAGGGCATTGTGCTTTGATCAGTATCTGCCATTGCTTTATCCCTCCATCCTTTTGCATCAACCTCCTTGATATCAGTGGAAATTCACATATATGTGTTGCATCATTGCCTCACAGAAGAAATCATAATGTATATGATCCCTCCGCTCATCCACCTCCAATGCTCTGAGGGTCAGACACTTTTCCAGGGAGAGAGTGGGGAGTAGATCTTTGTCCTCAGCTGAGGCCTCCCTCTGCAACAGCCTCCCTGTCTCTCTCAAACTTGAACAGGACTACCTAAGGTTCCGGAAGCAACTTAAGACATTTCTCTTCACTTCCACTTTCTCTCTCTCTCTCTACCCTGCTGATGCTCCTGTCTGCTGTGCTAACTGGTTACCTGGCAACCCACTGAACCTCACTGGCACCAGGCTCATGCATGACCAGTAGCCCATGGCACTGCCTCTGGCCCTGCCACCCATGTAGGGACTTTTCCAGCAACCCTACAGTCCCCTGACTCCCAGCACTTACATGAGCCACCACCCTGTCAGCACTTAACCCATTTTGCCACTGCATTCCCCCTGCCCCCTGGCACTTCTCTTCTTCCCTCCCCCTCATAACTGCAGGATCTGAATGACACAAGGCCTAATAAGATTGTTTGTTTTGTCCTCCCTCTGTCTACCCTTCCTTGTCCTGTTGCGCCTAGAAACACTTGTGAACAGACGCGTTATAAATGACTTATATCATATCTCGGTCATTAGTGTCTTGCTCAGTGGAAGTGGAAGAGGTTAAGAAATGTGATACATCCTACTCCTGGACACTGTGTTGGTGATTTACCCTGCACTCGATCTGCCATATTGTGCTCATCTTTATATGAGCCCAGAAAGTCTGCACTGAACCTCCTCTATGGTCAGCCCAGCAGGCTACATTCCACTACTTGGGTACAAGCACCTTTATTCTACCTACTTCATGCACAGGGCGTTATCCTCATAGTACTTTTGCTTCAAATCACAGCATTGTGCATTGTGTTCAGGCACGGGTAGTACAGCTCAGTGGCACCTCAACCGTCTTGGAAGCAAAATGATGCAAAGCCACACAGGCTTGAACCCCGGGTCCTCGCTTAGGAACCTCTTTGGTTTTAAGTGCGTTATAAATAACCAATTATACTAATTATAATAATCTGCTTGGAACTAATCCTACAGTGTTTCCATATCTCAGCTATGTGTGATCTGTCTAATGCATGCTCACAGTCACATAGCTTTTCTCAATCCTTTGATGGGTACTTTGCAACATTCTATTTAACACCAGGTTCGGTCATGCAAAGTTTGTGTCATGTTAACTACACACAAAATGTGCGCTTTTCTTTTGATATCCATCACCTTGCACTTACCTCTAGGTAAATACCAGTATTTACATATGCTGCATGCACTAATTTGTTATATGGAAAGAGTTTATGCTACAGTAATACCGCAACCTGAATGAATGGTGATCTACATTCAATCTTTACTTATTCATTTTGGTGCTATTAGGTCATTATTTGGCACAGACTCGCATTGGTGATTTGCATGTTCAGCCTGTGATGCTGGTAATGCATCGGAGGGACAGGGCTTCCGTATCCTTGTCCTTTACTGCTTTTTATCGTGTGTTCTGTCGTGTTTTCCGCTCAGGAGTTCATGTGGGACTCCTGGCGGTGCAGCTCTCTTTCTTTTGGTTTGGTGAACGGACCCGTGGGATACCCTTATGGCACCCATGGGTGGGGGTACAACCCTGTGCCCCTAGTGTATGTTTTTGGGCACCTGTGGGTGGCCCACAGATCAGGGTATGGGCTGGTGGCAGCTCCATGCTGAATTTGTCAGGTGCGTGGAGTATCCTCCATTTTGAGATACCCCGGCCCTGCCATTGGGATCAGTTGATTCCTGATGGAAAACAAGATGGCCCCGGTGGCCTCTTGCTTTCTATTACCCATTACCTTGTTTTCCCAAAGTCCTGGGAAGCCCTGACTCTGTCCCTTCCCCCTGACTGGTGGTTGGATGGAAGTGCCATATATGGTGTTGTTGTGAAGGCCCAGTCAGACTAGCTGGAGCCTTCCCGGTGATGTATGTTGTGGGTACCTCCTGTGGGTGGGACCTGGGTGAATAGAGTGTGTGACAAATATGCATTCTGTGTTGTGTGTGTCTAGTATCTGGTGGTTGACACAATGACCGAGACAACCCTGCCCGAAATCGGTATGAATGTAGCTTGGAGTGTTGAATGGCTCGGTACTTGTCCCAATACACATAACTTGTGAGTGTCTGGAGAGAAGTGAATGGCCTAAATACCTCGTGTGCCTGATTGGCTGCCTGCATGAATGCCCGTAGTCGTGATTGGATACTTGAGTGTGACCCAGCGGAATTAATGGGAGATCAACAGTATATCTGGGGACCTCTCACTGCTAGGAATCGTGTCCAGAGCTGAAGTCCACTATGACGAGTAACTGGATTAACTGATGCTTGACCTTGAAGCCCTGCTGGATGAGAAGAATTGCTGTTGCTCTCTTTCACAATCTGAAAGCTGCTGTGCCTCCAAGGACTGACCCAGAGAGGACCTGGTAAGGCGCCCTCTTCCCGAGCTACGAGGGACCATCGTGCACAGCTGATCTTTGCCAATGCTCCCTGGTAGACAGACCTTCGACAGGCTGCCGACCCGATACGGGGACTGCTGCGGATCTCCAAGGAGAAGCACCCGGACTGTTGTCTGCCACTGTCGACGACTGACGTCGCCGACCGGAGCCGCTGTGCTCCCGTTTGCCTAAGAACTTCCATTGATCATCGGACGCTCTCGTCTGCATCATCACCCGCTTGTCTCCCGCTGGAGAAGGCCCGACCGTCGACGTGCCAAAGAGTATCCACCGGTGGGTTTCCCGCCACCTACAGACCGCAGAGATGCCGACGACTCAACGCCCTTGCTGGGCCACAGTTCTTCATCATCTCTTTGCGGTTCAGAACTATTGTCATCGAGGTGCCCCGCACGCCTCTTCCTTGCAGGACGCCAACGCTCTGTCGTCAACGAGCACCGCTAGGAACGAAGTGGCCACTTCCCTGCCATAGTTCACCCTGTTCACCGTCGGACGCTCGCCGACCCGCGACTCCTGCCTTAAAAGGAGGGCACTCAAGAAGGGCCGTCGATTCCCCGACACCGAACGCCAAGTTCCCCGACACCTCTCGACGATCCGTGGCTCCCGCCTGAAAGGGAGGCACTCAAGAAGGATCGGTCGATGCATCGTCGGAGTACTCTACTCCACCAGGTATATTGGGGGTGTAAAACCATAATAGGAAGAAGTAAGACTATCGGACAATATATGGACTGGGCTTGTGCTATATATCTTTATTTACAGGTTGCCCAAGTGGGGGGATCTCCACACAGAACTGTGCCTATTGGTAGGGGCCAGCATTCTGCCTATTGTTTCAACCATCTTACGTTCCTGCCTATCTCTGTTGCTGGTTTACTCGTTATTGATCTGTGTGACATTTTAACCGTACAGTTGATGCACTTTAATGAGATTTGATAACATTAGTGGTACCCCACTAGACGTGTATATATTTATCATTATTGACTTCCAAGTACAAAGTGCGTTATTGTGATCGTGTACATACCTTTGAATATTAATTATATACAGACTGTGTTTTCAGTAATACAGTGTGTGGACATTCCTTTGTTGGGGTTCGGGGACTACACTGTACTTAAGAACCAGTCCGTATCACCTCCTGAGAAGCTAGGCCTTGATTGCTCGACTATGTTACCAGTAATAGAGAATCTTGGCTGGGGTCCTCTGTGCCTCTCCTCTACCATATAGAGAGCGGAAGTACAGACACCCCCTACCGGTCTTTACACAGCCCATATGACCCGGTTTTGGAAAGTCTTAAGCAAATATATGTTCATGTACTATGCGTAGGTTCTCTGTATGTTCTCTCAGGCACAGAGCACTTTTGCCCTTAGACACAGGACGCACAGGGATTTCAGGCATCCCTGTTCTTAACATAGAGGTGTTTGCATTACTAGAATCAGGCAGCTTACTCAGAGTTAATTCTTCCAGGTTCCATCGCACCTAACAGGGACTACTTGATCTCCGCCCTCACCAAGTAACCATGCAGGCCTGGCACTTCCATGTTTTGGTTCTTCCCCTCCTGCATGGTTCATTCCTGTGTCCAATGCATTCCACTCTGCAGGCTCAACCCTTGGCCCTGGGATGTCTGTCAGTTGGCTTGGGAATCCCAGCCTAGGCCCTTGGTTACCAGGGTGACGTCCAGAGGTTTACATGGCTAAGAAGTCTCCAGAATTCAAGGGCCTGATCGAACCCATCTCAATTCATCACAACACCTTGCTCCACCACTTATAGTACCTCTCAAAAACGTACTAGAAAATGCTGTCATGAAAGTTCTTGACATATCGGATAACCTTTGCTGATGTTAGATCCTTTATTAAGGACTAGACATGCAGGCCTCCTACCACAGTCATACTATTTGCCCTTAACCCCTTTCTGCCTTTCTAATTGTTTATCTGTTTGCTCACATCCTACTGCCCCTTCACCTACCCTCTCTTCTATACCACCCCCCCACAGACCATGATCGTGTTCTCCCTAGCCGTTGACACAGCACATCACTATCCGGGCAAGCGTCAGTGCCACCTGTGGTGATGGATAGTAAATCGCGAACTAAAATAACATAGCAATCACTGATTATAGCCAGCTTCAGTATCACATGTGTTAATACCATTCATTGAGGTGGCTCGAATATGCTGCACGTGCAATACGCCCGGTCGGTTCATATATGAGAGGACTTATCATCATGATCAATTGGATTGTGACCGCAGTATTTGCATAATACATATATATTATTTCTGCGCAGGAAGCATTGTATTCACTGAACACAGAAGCAGACATTAAAACTGAACAAACGACAGACACGTGAATTGAGAACGTTTTGCGAGTCGTGTACGGTTCGAATGCAAGCATAGAAACAATGGGCCTCAATATGGCTTTGGTGGTAGCCATGCCGCTATTGGCGACATGGCTGCCGCCAAAACCGGGTCCAGGTCCGGGTTCCCTGAATGGGGAATTACCGGGCCATTCCGAGTTAGGAGGGCCCGGTAATTCCTCCCTCAGAGAACCCGGGCCCGGACCTTCCCAATTCCCATTCGAGCCCCCATAGGGCTCAATGGGAATGGGTGCAGGGAGCTAACAACGGGCCGATTACAACCGGCCCGTTGTTATCTCCCTGGTCCCCTCGCGGGACCCGGTAAAGACGCCTGGTTTTACCAGATGAAGTGCATTGTAAGATAAGTGCGCGCCTCAAGTACTGAGGGTGTACCAGTGCTAAAGATAGACAGAAGCTGGGGCGATTGAGTGTGGGGTGTCATGGCCTTGAGGATGCATAAGGGCTCCGATGCCCAATCAAATCAACTGTGACATTAGCAGAGGAAAGAAGGGGGGAAGGAGGCGGTAAAGTCGAATGTCTTGAGGAGCTTACGTAACTTAAGGAAGTCCTGCTCAAGACCCAGAGGGAGGGGGCAGCTGTTCCATAGAAGAAAGCCAGCTGAGGAAAGCGATCAACCTCCTGCCCTCTGGTTTTACCAGGCGTCCTTACCAGGTCCCGCGAGGGGACCTCGGAATCAGACGGAATGGGAATAACGGGTCCGCATCCATTAGCGGACCCCGTTAACCCATTCTGCCTGACTCGTAATGAGGCCCAATGTGTGTACGTGTAAATACTGAAGACAGAAGGTACAGGCGCATAGGATTAAAATGTGTAGCAATGAGTATGTATACATACCATGTGCAAGAATGTGTTATGTTATTCCACTTCCCAAAATGTCTGTTTACAATGAAATGCATGCAAATACAAACTGTGCATCACTTCTTTGCCTATACTGAAATGCTCTGACACCTTATTTTATTACCACACAACACAACTTCTTCAAGAAACTTACCTGATTCGCAGAATGTTTTCCTATGGAATCGCGCCATTATAAAACACTTCCACGAATCAGGCCCAACGTGGTATTCATAGCTCCATGGTAAACTATTAGTGTGCTACTCCCGACTCTTAATGGGAACTTTACTACCGTGCTGCTGTGGCGACACGCTTTGCCATAATATGATTTAGAAGCACGAGATATATGTATAGCAATTAAAGTTGTCAATTATTTTTACTTTAAATTGTAAGTTGTGTCCCACTGCGACAAAAGTACCTGTTAAACCAGTCATCTGTGTAACGGGGGTATGGGTATGGATCGTTGCTGCTGAAGTCATAGCTTGCTTCTGCGTTCTGAAATACAAAGAGGCATCTTAATCAGCAAGGCAATCAACACACACCTCAAAAGGGTGGATATGAATCACAAAGAGAAACAATGTACACCCTCAAAATGCAAACTCACGAACTCTCTAGACTTGCTCTATATAATGTTTACTTCGTGTCTTGAAAAGACAGCAAGTAATGCAATTTCTCATTTAATACTTCTTTGGTTCACAAGTATTTTTAAATATATCACTCCTCATTAACAATTCCAGCAGTGATGAATAATCCCAATAGTAACATTAATTGATACATGATAATCCGTACTTAAACCAGTTGCAATTGTTTGGTTCACCACCAAAACATACAAAAATAACATACACATAACAATCATTACTAGATGCATAGTAATCCATGATGTAAAGAGTTGCAATTGCTTCCTTCAGCATAAAAATGCTCTCACGCATAAGGCCCATCACAATTTTAGAAACAGAGTTTTATCTTGATATTGATTTAAATGATTGACAGGGTAATTCATAGAATTTCGCAGAAAAGTGTCGCAATCGGCTGGCGCAGAGTGTCCGCGTGCGATTGACTGCGCCAGGCACGTGCGATAAAACCGATTTCCGCGCACAGCGTATTCATGGATTACATGCTCCCAAACCAGCCGTGGCGCAGAGTATCGCAGCGACCCTGCAGCAGCGCCAGTAACGCCCCCAAGAACGCCCTCTCGCAAGGAAAAGCCAGCAAAATCGCTAAATCATCGCAAAGGGCTGCGCTAACTCTGGACCAGTTTACAGGGCAGCCAAACAAGGAACGCAAAGCGGGTAACGTGCATATCAGGGGTACACGTGAAGTCATACACGCGATTAGCCAGGGTACGTGTATTACAGGGGTACGCGGGAAGTTTAACACGCGATTGGCCAGGGTACGTGTATTACAGGGGTACGCGGGAAGTTTAACACGCGATTGGCCAGGGTACGTGTATTACAGGGGTACGCGGGAAGTTCAACACGCGATTAGCCAGGGTAAGTGTATTACAGGGGTACGCGTGAAGTCATACACGCGATTAGCCAGGGTACGTGTATTACAGGGGTACGCGGGAAGTTTAACACGCGATTGGCCAGGGTACGTGTATTACAGGGGTACGCGGGAAGTTTAACACGCGATTAGCCAGGGTACGTGTATTACAGGGGTACGCGGGAAGTTCAACACGCGATTAGCCAGGGTAAGTGTATTACAGGGGTACGCGGGAAGTTCAACACGCAATTAGCCAGGGTACGTGTATTACAGGGGTACGCGGGAAGTTTAACACGCGATTGGCCAGGGTACGTGTATTACAGGGGTACGCGGGAAGTTCAACACGCGATTGGCCAGGGTACGTGTATTACAGGGGTACGCGGGAAGTTCAACACGCGATTGGCCAGGGTACGTGTATTACAGGGGTACGCGGCAAGTTTAACACGCGATTAGCCAGGGTACGTGTATTACAGGGGTACGCGGGAAGTTTAACACGCGATTAGCCAGGGTAAGTGTATTACAGGGGTACGCGGGAAGTTCAACACGCAATTAGCCAGGGTACGTGTATTACAGGGGTACGCGGGAAGTTTAACACGCGATTGGCCAGGGTACGTGTATTACAGGGGTACGCGGGAAGTTTAACACGCGATTGGCCAGGGTACGTGTATTACAGGGGTACGCGGGAAGTTTAACACGCGATTGGCCAGGGTACGTGTATTACAGGGGTACGCGGGAAGTTATACACGCGATTAGCCAGGGTACGTGTATTACAGGGGTGCGTGGGAATCATCACACGCGATTAGGCTGGGTGGGTCCTCACAGGTGTTCCCTGTACACCCTCCACGGCCCCTGCAGGCAGTCTACAAAACAGGGGACTACCCTGCACACCTGCTCATGTCCCCCTGCACCCCCACCCCCCCAGCAGTGCAGGGGCAGCCTCCACCAGGCCCCCACTCATGTCTCCCACCACCCCCACCCTCCCGCCACCAGGGGCAGCCTCCACCAGGCCCCCACCCATGTCTCCCACCACCCCCCGCCACCAGGGGCACTCTCCACCAAGCCCCCACCCATGTCTCCCACCACCCCCACCAGTGCAGGGGCACCCTCCACCAGGCCCCCACCCATGTCTCCCAACACCCCCACCCACCAGCACTGTGGGGCACGTGGCCAGCAGGCAGTCAGGCAGCAGCAGATGGCAGGTGGGAGCGTGCTCAGGGCTCTGGGGGGCAGTAATTTCGCCTCCTGGCCAGGAGCGTGGTCTCTCGTGTGTGAACGCGTGGACAGCCTGATAGGTAGTGAAATCCCACACGTCAGCAAAGGCCCTTAGCGCGTAAACCCGTCAACAGCATATGCGCGCCTATAGTCACCTGCACGTGCAGGAAATTGTTGCGTGACACGTCCCAGTGTCAAAGCGTGTGATTGGTGAAAATGGATGTACACGTAGAAGTGACAAAGCGTGTGATTGGTGAAAATGGATCTACACGCAGGAGTGACAAAGCGTGTGATTGGTGAACGTACACGCCGCGTAAGTGACGCTGTACGTGTGGGCCTGTATATAAGGTACATGTAGAACACCATTTCCTTGTACGTGCTTTTCGTGGAGAGCGAGTGGGTGAAATCTGTACTTCTTGTCGTTTCACACGCGATTTACTTCACGGCGTTTCCAGTTCGTATTCCCTGTTACCTCTGACAGCTTTTTCTCTTTTTTCTCTTTTACTGGTTTACCTGGGCCTGTTCCCTCAAACAGTGTCCCCTTCTACTGTTGTCCTGTCTTCTCAGACAGCGTACACATCTTCTTTTGGCGGGGGTTTAGCCAGCCAAACGCGCTCATTCTTCACGCTCTTTTACCTGGCAGACGGTGAGTCACGCACGTATCCAACTTCTGTGCTTGCCCCGTGTGTTGCCTACCCCTTCAGAGGTCATTCTAGGCTGCGTGTGACACGCATACGTTCATTCTTGTGTTACTGGGTGCCACAGCGTAGTGCAGGTTTTTCTTTCTGCACACGTGGTCTAGGAGGGGTTGCGTGCACGTCATCTCCCTTTTTTGGGCCTCCTGTGCGTTGCGTGACCCGTCATCTTTCCCCAGGGGTTACAATCAGCCGTGCTAGAGCACTAGGGTACAATTACCATCTGGTACCCAACCCCTTTGACCCCCAATTGCCCAGGACAATTGTCTACAGCCACTCCCATACGCACATTAATATCAGTGCCATGGCTGGGAGGCGAGGATTCCGTAAGGGTGGCAAAGGTGGAAGAGCCACAAGTGGTGGCCGTGGTGGATCCGGTAGGGGACGTGGTCGTAACTTGCAGGGTGAGCCTGTCCCCCCATGTGTGGAGGACCAGTCAAGGGCACCCATCATCCCCCCCCCCTCCCCCCCTCCCCCCCTCCCGTTGAGGCTGAAGTGGCTGACACCATCCATGCTCAGCCCTTGTTGGACCAGCCCATTGTGGCACCAGACCTGGCTGACTCCATGGCTGACTTCCAGGTCAGCAGGGCTACGACACGTGCGCTGGTGCACGTTGATGCCATCATGCCACGTGGATCTGGGGCAGCAAGGTCATCTACTGCACCAAGGAGGCAGGGCGGAGTGGCTGCAGGGGCAGCTGCGGCTCCATCCACCCCAGCCCTCACACACCCAGCCAGGACAGTGTCGGTCCTAGTCCATGCTGCTGAGATTCCCCCTGACACCATCACACTCGAGCCAATGCCTGCACCAACTCCCATGCTGAGTGTGCAATCCCACACTCCTGATACAGAGTCCACCAGGGCTCCTGCCCCTAGTGTCCAGAGCGGCGCAGGACACTCAGGATCACCACCACCTTCCAAGCGGAAGAGGAAGAGTGCTCGTCCGGCACAGGCTGATGCCCCAGACACGGCTACACAGTCCGGCCCGTCCAGGAAGCCCAGCTTCACGGATGACGAACTGAATGCACTTGTCGAGTATGTGTCCGGACATGACAACGAGATGGTCATTGTTGCAGGATCCAAGACCACACCTGCACAACGCCAGGCACACTGGCAGACCGTTGCGGACATCGTAAGTGCCCTTGGAATCGTGAGGCGCACAGCCAATGATTGCTATAAGCGCTGGAATGACCTAAAGCGCAGGGCAAAGAGTAAGCTGGCCTCAAGTCATGCCGCAACTCTAGTGACTGGAGGTGGGTCTCCAGTAGTAGACATGGAACTCACTCCACATGAGTCAGTCGCTGGGACCTACGTCACGGAGGAACAGATCCAAGGCGTGGGAGATCTGGCTGATTACGAGGCATTGTCCGGTGAGTGCACATGCATGTGTGTGTCATACATGTGCATGGTGTGTGTGTGAGGGCTTCTGTTTGGGTGCCAGGAGAGAGTGTGTGCGCCTCAGTCGTATGGGTCAGCCATGTGCTTCATGCAATACTACCTGCGCAGCTGCATTTGGCCATAGCAGTATCCCTTCTGCCAACAGTAGACATCTAGCACAACTGCACGCCAGTTGCCCTTGAAGTGTCACCTTGACACAACAGATTTGCTTATTTTTCACTGTTCATTCAGTCAGTTTGTTTGCATTCCACCACTTTCACTAGGCATGTCGCTGTCCACTAGTCACATGTCTGACATGGGTATGGTAAAGGGGAGTGACTTTGTTACCTGGATATCATTTGTACACACATGTCCCTGTGCAATTTGACCATTACAGACTGGCAGCTCCAGGTGAAAAATCTGACCTGTTAGAATCAGAAAAGCTATTACATGCGGGAACTGGACTGAATGAATAGGTGCTGCCCTCCTCTCCATCTTCACTCAATAGCAATGGTACATGCCATCTGTGTGATGGCATGTGTGTTTCACCTGCCAATCACAGGCCAATGTGTGATGCCACTGCCAGGCAGCATGCAGAAAATTTGTTCATCTTCCATCTTGGTGTCATCAGTGTGTGCCGTTTGCCTGCACTTCATACGCAGTGAGGGTGCATGCATGGGAGGGTTTTAGTCATGTGGGACATGTCAATCAAGTACTGGTTCTCTTGCTTCTCAGCCCTCAATGTGTGCCATGGTGCTAATGCCTGTTTCCATTACTTTTTTTTCATGTCTTTGCAGGGGAAGACGCACCTGATACTGCTGGGGTTGTGGAGATGGTGCAGACCCAGGAGGTGTCCCAGGGCCGACCAACCACCAGTGAGGGACGTGGTGTGGTGGTGGGGGAGAACCCACAAGTGCTGCAGGTCGTGCTCTCAAGGGGTGTCTCTGGCTGCACCTCCCCCGAGCTGTACTCAGGTGTTGATTCGGATGAGACCTACGTGCCGTCGCTGGTGAGTGTTCCAGGGAGGGATTCTGTTCTGTCTCACCCACCTGCACCAGGGTCAGTACCCTCCATGGGGATGTCAGTGTTGGCAGCTACGCCTTTGGTGGTTACGGATGCAGGGTCACACTCCGCGACATCTGATCCTGTTCCTGGGCCAGCAGATCAGAGGGGGAATGCAGTCCTGCAGCCTCAGGCAGTGCCGGCACAGCAAGGCGCAGTTCGCCTTGCCCCAGACAGGTGTGGTGCCCGCCGACGTGGTGGCCGTACGCCACCTGGCAATACCGCATGGGAGCAATCCATTTACGGTATGGCTACCCAACAGGCTGCATCATCCGAGATGATGGCTCAGGCCATGGATAGGGTGGCCACTTCCATTGTCCCCCCAGAAAGGCTGATGGAGCGACTAGAGCAGGCAACTGACTCCATCTGCCAGTCACACAGGGAGGACATGTTGGGGTCCAACAGGGACAGGCGGGCGGCACTGGCGACTCTGCAGGAGGCCATCTCCATTGAGTCCCAGGGCCACAGGGAAGCCCTGAGGCAGGAGCTCCTACACCTCAGGACGACTCTTGTTGAGCTTGAGGCTTCAACACACCAAAGGACAGAACAGCAGCTGGAGCGTCTCACCCGTACGCTCTCAGCTGAGATGCAGGCAACGAGGGCGGAGGTCCGGGCATCCCGTGAGTTGTTGCATGGGGACCTCCGCACACTCATCCTCCAGAACCAGACCTACCACACCCGCATGCTTGCAGCCATGGAGGAGCAGACTAGGGCCTTGCGTGGGCTGCCTCCCATAGTGCAACCACCTCCGGATGCAGCTGCACAGGGTGACAATAGCGACAGCAGTGACACTCCCACAATAGGGTAGCCGTGTGGGCCATGAGCCCATGGAGGTGTTTTATTTTCCCAGGATCCACGCAGGTGGGTTCTGGTGTGCATCCTGTCCTCGGACCTCCTGGGTGGCCTCCCCAACCCCCCCGGGCCCATCAATGGCCATTTTTGATTTTTTCTTATTTTTATTTTTATTTTGATTTCTTTTATTCCCAATTTTTTTGGGAGGATCTGTTGGCTCCGATCTGTTGGCTCCGATCTGTTGGCTCCGATCTGTTGGCTCCGATCTGTTGGCTCCGATCTGTTGGCTCCGATCTGTTGGCTCCGATCTGTTGGCTTCCGTGGTTCCTGTGGGCATACGCTGCATTGTGGCTGGGCACATGCAGGCTTGTAATGTATTTGGTTCCGATGCTTGGGTTTGAGTCACACACACCCCTCCTGCTTCCCGTTTCCATGGGCTTGCAAAGGGTGTGCCCAAGTGACAGTGAATTACACAGTGACGTTGGACTCCCATGACCTGTGTGGCCAGTCTGTAGTCAATACTGTGTATACATTCCTAGTGCATATTGCTGTTGTGTTGTACACTGCATGTTGCATTGATGTGTAACTCTTCTTCTGTGTCTACCTCCCAATTTGCAGGTCCCTTCCTCAAGTCCACACAAGGACCTCTAGTCTGGCGATGGGGACCATGTTGGCAGCAGTGCACCTACAACTCTACATGGCGCCAACACTGCACAGTTGGTAGTGGTGGGAGTGCAGGCATTTCCAGGTGGTGAGACTACTAATATGTTACATTTTTGATGTCATGTTAATGGTACTACGTGCTCAAGTATGTTGTTGGTCCGGCATTGCTGTGAGCATTTCAGGTGTTGCAGGTTTCTAATAGTGCCACTGTACATAGTGAGAGTGATGTCATGTTGTGGGGATTACTTTGTTTACCTGCAATTAGCATGACATGGCACGGTGTGTCGTGTGGCAGTGCTGGGGTTGGGTTGGCTGACATGGCACTGTCCTCTTGTTGCATTTTGCAAGTGGGTATTCATTTTAGCTGCTTCAATGTGTAACTTCACAAAACTGCATTGGTGGTGTCTGTGTGGGTAGGGATGCACACATTGTGACACTTCCAGGTGAACAATCTCAGGCTGACATGGAATTCCCGGTTCATTCTCCAGACATTCAGGATCAGTGTCAGGTTGAGTCATCATTGATTGTCAGATGGAATGTGCCAGGGCAGTGTGCACTCCACAGGGGTGTGATTTCTATGTGAAGTAATTAGCCACTAGCTGTGTACGGGCTGCCTCCCCCCGTGCCCTTTCCCCTCCCATGCGCAGCGGCTGTGCATGTGGTTGGGGATGTGGGGCCACCACCATGTCCACGGCCAGGCCCCGGCGTGTTGCAACGTTGTGCAGGACACATGCTGCCACTATGATCCTGCACACTACTGGGGCAGCGTATAACAGCTGCCCACCAGAACGGTCAAGGGAGCGAAAGCGTGACTTCAGCACTCCGAATGTGCGCTCCACTATGCCCCTGGTTGTAATGTGGGCTGTGTTAAATCTTACCTGGGGTGGCGTGGTGGGGTTCCGAATTGGCGTCATCATGTGGGGGCTGAGAGGGTAGGCACTGTCCCCTGTGGAGGTGGGGATTGGTATCATTGGTGAGGTTGTGACCTTGCTCAGTATCCAACATGCATGCATGTGCAGTGGCATACATACTCACCAAGCAGCCATGTATCGCCATGCCGCCCAGCTTCTAGGTCCCGGCTTAGGGTGGACATTCGGTAAATGAAGCTGTCGTGGGTGGAGCCGGGATAGTTGGCATATACTGAGGTGATGATTCCCTTGGCATTACATGCTACCTGCACGTTGATGGAATGCCAGTGCTTGCGGTTCCTATAGATGTGCTCAGATGCCCTGGGGGGACGTAGAGCCACATGGGTGCAGTCGATGGCACCTAGCACTTTGGGGAATCGTGCCACTGCGTAAAAATCCAGGGCGGCAGCATGCCTTTCTGCAGGTGTTCTGGGCAGGTATATGTGCCTGCGGACTGATGGGCGTGCAGTCATGATGTTCAAGACCTGGTGTAGGCAGCGTGACTGGGTGGCCTGTGACACCCCACCCACTATGGCACTTGTCCGCTGAAATGATCCAGTGGCTAAGAAGTGCAGTACATTGAGGACCTTCTCCAGGGGGCTGAGTGCTTGGGAGCACAGGGTGGGTGATGTGAGGTCATCCTCCCACTCAGTCACCAGGTCCAGTATGATGTGTGGTGGAAACCTGTACCTCCCATACACCTGGTCATCAGGCATCCCGAAAAGGCTGGTTCTGGGTGTGAATATTCTGGCCCTGACTATCCTCCTCCTCCTCCTTTGGTAGCCCACTGCCACTGCTGCTAGGAACGGTATGTTCATCCTGGCGTCTGAGCTTGTTATTGTTAAAGTCCGCAATTTATGCTTAGCGCGTGTTCTAGGCGAGCGTGTGACCCGCGCAGCCCTGGAATCCTGTTGCCAGTCCAATAGCGTGTGGAAATTCACACGCACCACGGGATACAGCGTGTGACCCGCGCAGCCCTGGAATCCTGTTGCCAGTCCAATAGCGTGTGGAAATTCACACGCACCACGGGATACAGCGTGTGACCCGCGCAGCCCTGGAATCCTGTTCCAAGTCCAATAGCGTGTGGAAATTCACACGCACCACGGGATACAGGTTCGCTGACGTACTTGCGTGTGTAAGTGGCCGCGCACCCATTAAATACACGTACATAGGCCAATCGCGTGTACGCGCACTTTTGTCCAATTACACGCGATGACACTCTGACGTGCAGTATCTCCACGTGTGCCCCGTCATCACGTCCTGAGTGGGGAACACCCGTGCGGGTCACGTCACAGACGCGCTTACGCGCTGAGGGACTCTGGTCCAATAGAATCGCGTATGCGTGCTGACGCGCTTACGCGCTAAGGGCCTTTCCTCGGATTTCACGCTGACGTGCAGGATTTTCACGTGCCAAATCACTCCGTATCAAGCTGGCCACGCGAAAACACACGGAAGCCCACGCTCCTGCCCAGAAGGCCGAGTTACTGCCCCCCAGTGCCCCGAGCAGCCTCCCACGTGCCATCTGCTGCTGCCTGCCTGCCTGCCTGCTGCCACCGTGCCCTGCCATTTGGTGCCTGCACATCAGCCATCTGCAGGGGTCCAGTTGCTGTGTCCACCCCTGCTGGAACTGAAGACTCCCGACTGGTATTACATCGCTCCACAGCCCAGCCCCAGGACCCAGTTGCCCACCCACACCTGCCTCTGGGGTTGCCATGTCGGGCACTTCCACATCTGGCACCAGTGGCAACCCCAGGCCAGAGGGGCAGAGGGGCACCAGCTTCACTGTCACCGAAGTTGGTGTCCTGGTGGAGCATGTCCTGGGGCAGTATGATGCCCTCTTTGGATCGTCCCGCGCCAGCAAGGAAGGACGGCAGAGGATCTGGGCCGACTGTGTGGTTGCCATCAACGCGGAGGGGGTGGCAACCCGCGACGTCCTGAAGATCAAGAAGCGCTGGGAGGACTTGAGGTCCAGGACCCTTGTGAAGGCCCGGCGCCTCGTGGAGGGGGGCCGGGGCCGCATGAGTACCATCCAGATGAGGGTCCTGGAACGCGTACGCCCAGCGCTCCACGCCCAGATCCTTGAGAGGGAGGCCCGTCTGGAGTTGAGCGGTAAGTGTCCATGCATTACTGTGTGAGACAGGGCATGTTGCGGTGTGCTGGTTCTATGATACTTGCCTGTATGTGTGCCATAGCCCATGTATGCATGTATGTGTGCAGGGACATCATGGTAATGCATGTGCGACCAGTGATGTGTGATGCACATGGTTGTTGCATGTGTTGAAATGCCGCATGGGGAGCCCTAATCAGATTATGAACATGAGAGCATGCCAGTCTCTGTACCTGAACATGGGTGGGGGTGAGGGATGGGTGCTGATGCCAGGTACATATATGGTAGCCATGTCTGTGTGCCTGACCTGCGTGTCTGTGACTTGTGCATGCCATGGATGCATGACACATGTGTGTGACAATGCAGAGATTCAGTAAAGCAGCAAAATTACCCTTGTATCCGCTGTGTTTGGTGTGTTTGGGGCCAGATGGATGTGACTGAGGTGATGTGTGTGCATGTGATGGGCATGAGCCATGATGCATGTGAGTTACATATCATTGAATGTTTCAAGAGTCCATTGGACATGCATGGAAATGTCCATGGCATGCACCATGCCTGTTACTGTGTGTGTTTTGCCTGGACTGGCCCATGTGTTGTGGAGGGACATGATGGAAGTGTACTTTGACAGTGGTGCTCATCTGCTATTGCTTCCTGTCTAGGGGACCATTGTACAGTGCCCTGATGCTTGTGTTCTTTGTCTCCCTCTACGCAGCGGCTAGTGAAGAAGAGGGCGGAGATGGCGCTGTGGAGCAAGGCGGCGGGGATGCCCCCACGGCTGCAGCGGAAGGGGTGGGTGAGCCCCCACAGGGGCCTGCTACGGTGGGAGACGGTGAGGAGCCATCCAGGTTGGTGGTTTGCACAGAGGAGGAGGAGGCCGCCACTGGGGCACACATGGGGCCTGGTGGGGGCATCCCTGCTGGTGCAAGTGGTGCAGTCCAGGGCCAGGGGCAGGAGGCAGCACAGGTCACCGTGGAGGGGCCTGTGCATGTCGCTGTCCCTGACCCTGTGAGTGCACCACCATGCACCAGCAGGGATGCCCCGTCCCAGGCCTGTCCGCAGGTAGAGGGGATGTCCATGTCACCTGACTCCCCTCCACCTGCGGACGTGGGAACCCCTGGCCGTGCGGAGAAGGTCCTGATTGGGGTCGCGTTGCGCACGGCTGCGATTCGTGATGCCGTGCGTGCTTCCCGGGAGGAGCACGCACGTCATCACGAAGTGCACCGTGCCGACGTGGCCCAATTGGGATCGGCCATGTTCGGGGGTTTCCTGCATGTGTTGGCCAATGTGGCGGCCCTCTCCTCCTCTGTGCAGGCTATCCACCAGTCGTTCTCCTTGCCGTCTTCCAGCCCAGATGCCACCAGGGCCCCCTGTGGACCTGCCCCGACCAATGCAGCCAGCTCGGTGGGGATCCCATCCCTGCCACAGTCGGGAGTCAGAGATCCAGCAGGGGTGGACACCAGAGCAACTGGACCCCAGCAGATGGAGGATGTGACGGCATCATCGGGCAGGGCACGTGCACGACGGCGTCGGTGGTTTCCATCAGCCTGGATGCCGTCGTGCTGGCACAGGCAGTTGCGTCGGAGGCAGCAGCAGGCTCAACGTGGGAGGCATCATGGCTCGGGGCCATCAACATCAGGGGTGCAGGCATCGGCCGGAGGGCAGGAGAACCCTGGAATGGGAGTGGCTTCCGTGTGGGAGAGGTTGTGCCAGCGGATAGGTGCGGAGCGGCAGCGGGCAGAGGAGGAACGGCTCACGATGGTCAGGGCGGAGGACTCCATGCGGAGGGCGCTGAGGCGGGCTGAGTGCCTCGAGGGTCTTCGCAGGGAGTTTGAGCTTGACACTGCGTTATCCCTGCGGGACCTCGGGGCCAGGGAACATGCCCGCCTCCAAGCCATTGAGCAGGAGTTCGAGGATGCCCTGGCCCATGACAACAACCAGTGAGCCGTCCGAATAGCCCGCTGCCTTTGTATATAGTTGTATAGTTAGGGTTAGGTTTCCTTTGTTTTTTTGAATTTTTTTTGGGTTGCGATTGGACAATGCACCACTTTTTTGTATATAGTTCCCTTTTTAGTTAGTAGTCAGTTAGGTTTAATTTGGTAGGGCTCATGGACCCAGGATTATCTTCTTGATTGGCTTATTTTATTTTTTCATAACTTTTTTCATGGACATTCATCTTGTTTTGTTTGATTTGCTTTGTGTTTTTTCTTATTTGCTGTTCAATACATATTATTTTTTTAATCTTCAATGTGTCGTATCATCTCATTGCTTTCAGGCATGTCATGTTGGGTGTTTTGTCATTCACTTGCAGCCATTGTGTGTGACAGACATGTGTTAAATTGCATTATTTACATTGGGGGTGTAACATGTAATTGCCTTTGATATGTGGGTGGGTGTGATAGTTGGTTGGGCCTTTTGGCAGGGGAGGATGGGCATTACGGACATGATTGGGGAATGTTGGGACCCAGGTGCAGGGGGGCATGGATTGGACATGGGTGGGGGCCTGCTGGCAGGTGCCCCACAGTGCTGGGGGGTGGGGGTGGTGAGAGACATGAGTTGGACATGGGTGGGGGCCTGCTGGCAGGTGCCCCACAGTGCTGGGGGGTGGGGGTGGTGGGAGACATGAGTGGGGCCCTGGTGGAGGGTGACCCTGGTGGCTGGGGTTTGGGGGTGGTGGGAGACATGAGTTGGACATGGGTGGGGGCCTGCTGGCAGGTGCCCAACAGTGCTGGGGGGTGGGGGTGGTGGGAGACATGAGTGGGGCCCTGGTGGAGGGTGACCCTGGTGGCTGGGTTTTGGGGGTGGTGGGAGACATGAGTTGGACATGGGTGGGGGCCTGCTGGCAGGTGCCCCACAGTGCTGGGGGGTGGGGGAGGTGGGAGACATGAGTGGGGCCCTGGTGGAGGGTGACCCTGGTGGCTGGGGTTTGGGGGTGGTGGGAGACATGAGTTGGACATGGGTGGGGGCCTGCTGGCAGGTGCCCCACAGTGCTGGGGGGTGGGGGTGGTGGGAGACATGAGTGGGGCCCTGGTGGAGGGTGACCCTGGTGGCTGGGGTTTGGGGGTGGTGGGTGACATGAGTTGGACATGGGTGGGGGCCTGCTGGCAGGTGCCCCACAGTGCTGGGGGGTGGGGGTGGTGGGAGACATGAGTGGGGCCCTGGTGGAGGGTGACCCTGGTGGCTGGGGTTTGGGGGTGGTGGGAGACATGAGTTGGACATGGGTGGGGGCCTGCTGGCAGGTGCCCCACAGTGCTGGGGGGTGGGGGTGCAAGGGGACATGTGTTGGTGTTCATTAGTTCAAGGAGACATGTGCCTTTGCTGGGGGGCATGCCCATGTTGGGTGGGCTGCCTGCGGGACATGACCAGGGATGCAGGGTAGTCCCCTGTGGTGTGGGCTGCCTGCAGGGGCCGTGGAGGGTGTACAGGGTACACCTGGGAGGAGCCACACTGTCAAATCACATGTGGAACTTCCCGCGCACCCCTGAAATACACGCGCCCAGGCTATTCGCGTGTGGAACTTCCCGCGCACCCCTGAAATACACGCGCCCAGGCTATTCGCGTGTGGAACTTCCCGCGCACCCCTGAAATACACGCGGCCAGGCTATTCGCGTGTGGAACTTCCCGCGCACCCCTGAAATACACGCGCCCAGGCTATTCGCGTGTGGAACTTCCCGCGAACCCCTGAAATACACGCGCCCAGGCTATTCGCGTGTGGAACTTCCCGCGAACCCCTGAAATACACGCGCCCAGGCTATTCGCGTGTGGAACTTCACGCGCACCCCTCAAATTCACGCGCCCAGGCTATTCGCGTGTGGAACTTCCCGCGCACCCCTGAAATACACGCGCCCAGGCTATTCGCGTGTGGAACTTCCCGCGAACCCCTGTAATACACGTAGCCCGCTCCCCCAGGCCCGATCGCGTGAGGAACTTCCCGCGCACCCCTCAAATTCACGCGCCCAGGCTATTCGCGTGTGGAACTTCCCGCGAACCCCTGTAATACACGTAGCCCGCTCCCCCAGGCCCGATCGCGTGAGGAACTTCACGCGAACCCCTGTTATACACGTAGCCCGCTCCCCCAGGCCCGATCGCGTGAGGAACTTCCCGCAAACCCCTCAAATTCACGCGCCCAGGCTATTCGCGTGTGAAACTTCACGCGAACCCCTGAAATATACGTAGCACGCTCCCCCAGGCCCGATCGCGTGTGGAACTTCACGCGAACCCCTGTAATACACGAAGCCCGCTCCCCCAGGACCCATCGCGTGAGGAACTTCACGCGAACCCCTGTAATACACGTAGCCCGCTCCCCCAGGCCCGATCGCGTGAGGAACTTCACGCGAACCCCTGTAATACACGTAGCCCGCTCCCCCAGGCCCGATCGCGTGAGGAACTTCACGCGAACCCCTGTAATACACGAAGCCCGCTCCCCCAGGCCCGATCGCGTGTGGAACTTCACGCGAACCCCTGTAATACACGTAGCCCGCTCCCCCAGGCCCTATCGCGTGAATAACTTCACGCGAACCCCTGTGATGCACGTACCCTGCAAATCGCGTGTGACACTTCCCGCGCACCCCGGTATACATGCACACGTATTTTTTGTCAGCGGGTGTCCGTGTTTGTGGGTACCCCTTTGCACGTCATTTTTCCTGGAGGGCCACAGTATGGGACATTCATCATGGCAGTATATAGGTGCTATTTGTTGGCGCACCTTTTGGCGCACATTTCTTACAGCCGCAGAGACGCTACCGCCTCCTTTCTTGTGGCGGTCGTGTTTGTGCCTGTGCGCTGGTTTGAGCGTGCGCTTTTTCCCCTATTCCCCTATTCTATTCCATGAATACGTGTTGTAGGCGAGCGTGTGGGCGTTCCGCGCACTTGTGCCCTGTACTTCCCCCGTTTTGGCAAGTTGTTCCCCATTCCGAGTGTTACGCCCGTGTTCCGCCTACTTTTATTGCGTGCGCCGCGCTATGTGCGATTTTCGCTGTGGCCTGTGCGATTTTCGCTGTGACCTGGCGCACGCTGTTAGATGGCCTGTGCGCTAACGTGCGCCGCGGACTTTTTATCGCACATCCGCTGGTTTTCTCGCGCACGGACTTCCATGAATCGACGTGCGCTGCTTTTCGTGCGATTTTCGCACGTTCACTGCGATTTTCGCTATTCCACTGCGATTCGCACGTTTTTGCCCACTTGCGCCGCGCTAATTATTCCATGAATCAGCCTCTTAACATTTAATTTATAGGAAACTAGAAGATGTACCCGTGCTCCGAAACGGGTTCTGTAGACAGACATGAATGATAACACTGATCCTGTAGGTCACTGTTCAGTTTCGCTTATCGCTTGATGTGCTCTGAACCCTGAAGTAAACTGCAGTGAAAATGGGTGCGTGTGGCTGGCTGACATACCCCCGAGCAGACGTTGAGGGGAGGCGAAAGTTGGTGTGCTGCTGCATACTGAGACCTACTGTGCTCTTTCCCCACCTGTCGCCTCACCCTGGCATGGTGCAGTTCGTTGCAGTGCATTGAGGTGCAAATATCTCGGAAACCGGGCATCCTAGGGCCTGGAATTCAAGTTTTGTTCCTCGTGTCAGGTCTGGTCCTTCTAAGACCACATTGATGTTTCGCTGATTTCATGCAATCGTCTCATGTGTGAAGATGCTGATATCCGGGTTAAGGGGTGGGTTGTTCAAATGCCATATAGCTAGAAATGTCTGGAGGTTCCTGACAGGCAACTATGCAAAACATGGTGAAGATCAGTGAAAGGGTTTGGAATTGTATAAGGAACAATGCTTTGCCAAGCCACGAATTTTGACTTGTGCTGAAATCCGTGGAACGGGTGGGAGGTCCAAATGTCATGCAGCCAAAATGTGGTGCAGATTCGTGCAACTGTATACAATTGTATAAGGAACATTGCTTCACCAAGCCACGAACTCACAAACAAATGTTGAGTTATGCTGAAATCCAGAGAAAGGGTTGGGTGCCCAAATGTAATGTAGCCAACATTTGGTGAAGATTTTTGAAACTGTGTGCAATTGTATAAGGAGCATCTCTTTGCCAAGCCGCACACCCACAAACACATTTTGACTTGTTCTGAAATCCATTGTATGGGGTGGGTTGTCCAAATGTCCTGTAGCCAGTAATGTCCGGAGGGTCCTAACAGGCAACTATGCAACATTTGGTGCTGATTGGTGCAATGGTGTGGAATTGTATAAGGAAAAACGCTTCTCCACAAATTCTGCCACAAACAAACAAACAGATCTTGACTTCTATATGTAGATTACCAGCCCCAACAACTAAAGCAGTGTTAGACTGTCAGGACTACTCACAATGTATATCTGCACATGAATATAGTCACTTGAAGTTGGCCAGTGTTGAGGTACTCTTTGATCAAGAGATTAGCAGTTCTGCCCCTGACACATTTTGTCTCTATATGAAAACAATGATATCAAGTCAGTGTCAGCAATGTTTGTGTTCTTTCCTGTAAGGAATCACTTTGGTGTCTGCAACTGTCCTCCAATGGTAGTGTAGCTGACCAACAAGGAGCTTGGTCAGTCTCGATGCTGTCATAGCAGGCATCCCGCCAGCCCATTAGGTGACACAATGAAGATACAATAAAATCCAGGCATAGACGCAAATAACAAATTAAAAGAAAACACATTCTCTGAATACCAGTAAGATCAGTGAAACCTGGGCTGACTGGCCTACAAGGAACTCTAGAGATATTCTTTGGGGCTCTCTGACCCATGTGGCTCTTCTGTGTGGGTACCCAGGTTTTCTGCCCCTACCACCTTCCCTTTTACAAACGTTGCCCCCTTTCACATCTGTTCTCTTCCTCATATTCATTTGAAGTAAAACATATATTATGAAGCTTACAGTATGTCTTTACCCACTATTAACATATGTTATATGTTGATTTTTTGTTATGATTATTTACTTTTTGATTTAAACATAGGACCACATATAGCTTTATGCTTCTTTGGCTAATTCTTTCCAAATATTATTGTGTGAGAATCCCCCAAACATGTATTTATTTATTTATTTATTTATTTATTTATTTATGTATGTATTGTTTGCAAGTTAGGCGCTTATACATCAAGTAAATTATGTTTCAAAGCGCCCACAGGGCAACAGGGAGGGGATATAGGACATAGGAATGAGAGACATTCATGAACATAAAGATATTAAATACAGTGGAGGGGAAACAGAAATGACAAACATACTAGGCCTTGTGAGTATTCAGAATGTGCAGAAGGGACGGGGCAGTGGGGGGTCAGTGCTGGGGTGCCTGCACTCGTGGGTGAGCGACAGATGAAGTGCATGGTAAGATAAGTGCGCGCCTCAAGTACTGAGGGTGTACCAGTGCTAAAGATAGACAGAAGCTGGGGCGATTGAGTGTGGGGTGTCACGGCCTTGAGGATGCATAAGGGACTGTGACATTAGCAGAGGAAAGAAGGGGGGGAAGGAGGTGGTAAAGACGAATGTCTTGAGGAGCTTACGTAACTTAAGGAATTCCTGCTCAAGACGCAGAGGGAGGGGGAGGCTGTTCCATAGAAGAAAGCCAGCTGAGGAAAGCGATCAACCTCCAGCCCTCTGTTTACCGAAACACTTTACACAGAGAGAGTTGGTGCCAGAGGCACACAGAGGTCTAGAAGGGGAATATTGAATATGAGAGAGTTGCAGATGGTGTGGTCCCAGGCCCAAGAATGTCTTGTCGATGATGCAGAGGGATTTGAATTTAATCTGTGAAGCGACCGGGAGTATGTGAAGATTTTTTTAAGCAGGAGAGATGTGGTTCCTAGCTGTGAGGCCGAGGATAAGTCTTTCTGCCCTATGCTGGATTAGCTTGAGGGGTGCAGAGTGGTAGAAGGTAAATTCAGAAGGAGGCTATTGCTAATGTCAAGCCTAGAGAGAACCAGGGCTCGGGTAACACTGAGCTTCTTGGGGAAAGTGAGAAACGGTAGAATTCCTTTGAGAAGGTAGACTTGAACGTGGGACTTCTTGGCTGTGCCTGTGTGTGAGGGAGGAAGGAGAGAGAGGAGTTGAGTTGAAGATGACTCCAAGGTTTCTGGCTTCAGAAGAAGGAACAGGGGGAGAGCCCTGGAGGAAGGGCAGAGTGAAGGGTAGAAGGAGGGATCAGGGGTCCCAATGATGAGGATCTCAGTTTTGCTGGAATTGAGGCAGAGATCATTGTGTGCACCAGGCCTGGATGTCAGAAGGCAGTCAGGAATGATGGAAGGTGCAAGAGGGTGTTAGGAAGAATTCTCCAGAATGGCTTATTTCACTTACCTACTGAGTCCCTCAGCAGCTTTGCTGGATTTCTAGGATTTATTATTTTCACCTGGTACGAGTGTGAGCCTTTTTTCCCACTCTTACATGTGTTTTGCTGTGTGTTTAACATTTTTGTGTTCATAGACTGTGGAGCCTCACCTACTCCATAGGCATCATCATTTTGCTGCGTGTCACACAGCACCTTTAGTGCAGTGACACAGGATTGTCTTTTTCAGACTTCCCACTTTAAACTCCATTTTCTGGGACTGACTACTGTCTCCCAGAACATGTAAAGTTACCATTGACTTTATTAGTCTTTTTAAATTCACAGACCCAATACAACCTATTTTACATAGAGTACTGGAAAGGGTTAATAGTTATCCCTTTTTCTCTGTCTCTCATTGAGTATTATTTTGTTCCCCTTTCTTTAGGATTTGGCTGGTGGCAGTGGCATCTACCATATTTCTCCTACCGCGGTCTATGTAAATAGCCTTGGTACTGTTTTAGGCTATGCTAATAGCCTCAAACTTAAATCCGCTGGACCCCATTTACTTTTATTTGGTTCCGGCTGGGTTTATTCGCCATTTCTTTTTGTAAAGGTCTTTCTCGTGTTTTACTCTGCGCGCCAAACCAGGTTTGGTTCCTTTGTTTGCCGTCCTTGGGGGCTTCTGCACAGAAGCCCTCCTTAGGTGCCTGAGAGTCTGGGTAGACAGGATGTGAGGGAGAGGTTTTACGGCCCCTGCACAGGGTTCCCTTGGAAACCCAAGTTCCACTCTTGTTTGATTGGCTAGGTGACTGTCCTGCAATGACAGCCACCCTGCTGTGTGATTGACAGCCAGGCTGTGTGAATGGGTCAAAACTGCATGCAAACCAGGTCTCTGGGACTTGGAAGGCAGAGTCGCCACTGGATCGAGAGAACAGAAGAGAAGCTGAAAGAAGAGGACCACTACCACGACTGAACGTCCCGGTGAAGCCCTGCATCGGGTCCGAATCTCCAAACTTCGACGACAGAGAAGATCTGTAAGGAATCTTCTTCCGTTGAGCTGGTGGGACCAACCAGTTCGCCAAACACCAAGCAAGGCCGCCCTCCCCTGATCGAATTTGCTGTGCACAGCTGCAGTGAACCGGATAGCCAGGAGACCGGACCCTGTTTGGGTTTTAAGGAGCGCACCTTTTATTCGTTGCTTTGCTCTGCTGCTGGTTTCTTCACTGGGCAGTGCAGGACCTTCCAGCCTTCCTTCTTCATGTCAGTCCGACAGTCGCTTCAGGAACTATGAGCTTGCAGGATCTGCCAGGAACTTCTGCCTCAGCTACAGCATTCTTCTTCTTCTAAGGTACTGTTCAAACCTGGTTGATCGTACCGTCTGACCGCGGTGACAGTGTTTTAAATCTTTCGCCAATCGGAGAGCTTGTCCTTCTCTACTCTTTTAAGTAACTTTTCTTCCAACCAACTTGGTTTCGAACTCTTGGCAAAGACTTAACCACAAACTACTCTGAACTGCGTGATTCTCTGCAAAGACTCTGAACCATTAACATTGGCCCAGGCCTATTGATTTGAATCCTCATTGTAGCAAGCCTTTTCTAGATTGCCCTGCCTACTTACTTGTTGGTGCTGCTTAATTGTGTATAACCTTGTCTTTCCCTCCCTTTTTAAATTGCTGGAGTGCCATTTTGCTCACACTTAAATTTTAGCTTATCTTGTTCAGAATTGATTGGGTGTTGTTGTAGTATGTTAAGACTATCATTTTCTGCTGCTTTATGATAGTGAACTGTTTTATAAATGATGGTATCAATAAATGTATATTCTTTTACTCATAAACCTTGAATCAGTGTTTGTTTGAACCATAGTGATTGGTGTCATTTGTGTAATCTCTTGTACTGCTCACTTTACTCTTGAGATAAGTCTGGCTGCTCAGCCATCGCTGCCACGTTACCCTGTAGTACAGGCTTGTACCAAAGGTGAATTTGTACTTACACTTGTAGTCTTAATTGTGTGTGGTGTTCCCAAAGGGTACTGCATATGATTCTGCCTAACAGAGGGGCAGCAGGACGTTTGAAAAAGAGTTGTGTGTCATCTGCATAACACTGGAAGTTAAGGGAGAAGGAGGAGATGAGGAGTATCAGCTGTGTAAGTTAGATGTTAAAGGGCCAGGGGGAGAGAATAGAACCCTGGGGAATGCCACAGTGGAGATGGAAGTAGGAGAGAAGGTGCCCAAGATGACTTGGGAAGAGCGGTCAGATAGGAAAGAGGTCAGCCAGTCCAGTTCCCGTTCCGAGATACCAAGGGTATTGTGGAGCCTTTGTATGAGGATGGAATGGTTGACTGTTTTAAAGGCTTTGGAGAGATCAAGTAGGAAGGGGACAGCTGGGGAGTTGGAATCCAGAGATGCATGCAGTTCTTCATAGGTGTTCAGAAGAGCAGTTTCCGTGCCTCTGGATGCTTGGAATTCAGATTGTTGGTCATGGAGACTACCAACAAGTTCAGTGTGAGAGTTGAGTTGGGGCAAGGCCAACCTCTCCAGAGGAAAAGGCCGATAGTTGTCTAGGCAGGTAGGGTCTGCTGATGGCTTATTAAGGAGTGGGAGCACAAGGGAGTGCTTGAGGGAGGAGAGGAAGATCCTGTGGCAAAATAGTGTTTGCAGAGATCAGCAAGTGCAGGGCAAGAGAACCAATGTTGTCCTTGATGGTTCTGGATGAACAAGGGGAAACCTATCTGGAACTGGAAGAGACCTTCATGGAGTGGTGACTTCTTCAGGTGTGACCAGGGTGAAGGAGAAGTGGGGAGGAGGCAGGTGAGGGGCCAAGGGAGGTAAGGGGGTTTGGGATGGGTTGGGAGAGTATGTAGCAAGGCTGTTTAGGATGTCCTGAGTTTTGGTGGTGAAGTGAGTGGCCAGTGCATTGCAGATGCCGTGGGAAGGTATACGGGAGGAGGAGACTGCAATAGTGTTGGCTAGTTCCAGGCAGATTTTCAAAAGTTCACCTGTGTTGTTGGATGAACCAGATACCCATGCCTGCATTTGGGCCCTTTTCTTGGCACAGGTGGAGAGTCTGTTTTGCCTTTGGAGCAGGCAGCAAGCCAGTTTGTCAGTGGGTGAGACTGAAGTTTGCCACTTCCTTTCCACTGCTCTGCACTTTCGTTTCAGGACTGCAGTTTCAGAATCGAACTAGGTGTTACGTTTAGAGGCCGGTTTCAGGCAGATCCTCATGACTGGGGCAAGAATGTCAGCACTATCAGTGATGGCCAAGTGGAAGTTGCTGGGAGCAGTGTTGAATCCAATTTAGAGAAGTACATTCATTTTTGGTGTTTTTCCCATTCCTTACAAAACCACATTCAAAAGCAATTGACCAGTTTTGAAATCATTCCTGTTTCTCTAAACTTGCTGGTGGGAATTGGGATTGAAACTGCATTTGTTGAGATTGTATATTCCTGAAACCTGTTTTCTCTCCTTCCATCTCTACATTGCATATTTGGGGGATTGAGTAGTATCAGGGGGAAAGTGTGATTACATTGCATTTGATTGAATTCATATCAAGTATTATTTCTGTGCTGCATTAATTCCTTATCATTGCATTTCATTGAACCCACACACAGTTTTATTCTATGCTACATTATTCTTCTCACCCATACTCCTATTGATTAAAGAGATTGGGCCTCATTACGACCCTGGCGGTAAGGGGTTAGCGCCATCGTTAGCTGCGCCGACCCCTTACCGCCAATCACGAGTTCCCTTTCCGCCATGGCGGATTTTACACCTGCTTCTAGCGGGTGTAAAAAACCATGGCGGTAAGGGACCTTGATGTTAATTACGCCACCGTAATTTACGGTGGCGTAATTAACGCCTTCCCCACTCCCATTATGCCCTATGGGGCAAAAATGGGAATGGGGAAGGGTAAATGGGGATTGGGGACTTACCGCCCCGCCGACCTCGGAATGGGGCGGTAAGTCCGCCAACCACCATGGCGTAAACGTAGTTTACGCCATGGTGGTAAAGTCACGGCCCAGGCGGTAACTTACCGCCTGGGTCGTAATGAGGCCCATTGTTGATTATTGTGATATCACCCATCGCTGAGCATTGTAAAAATATTAATAGTGTGATATCTAGATATTGTTCAAATTCATAAAAGTGTGAAATATATATTGTTCAATTCATAAAATAAATATTTAAACTCTGCAAAACAACCTACTTCTTGGTTCAGTGAGACCAGGAGGATTCAAAGAGAGGGGCGTGATATAAGGGTACATCGTTCAGAAATAAAAGAACTTTAGACATAAAAATATATAATTAAGGGTTCCAGCTGGGCATCACACGCTAGGCATTGACTTAGGTGGAGTGCTTGGTTGAAACCACTTACAGGCCTAAGAGACCCATGTGGGAGTAGAGAAGAGATTGGTCTGTCCAAGAGAGAGTGGTGCCCAGAGCTGATTAGAGAGGATGACAGAGTGGATGAGGGCGTCCAGAGTTTGTCCAACAGAGTGGGTAGGTGCAGAAGGGAGAATGGAGAGGGATAGAGAGGTGAATAATTCAATGAAAAGAGTGAATGCTGTGCCAGGGGAGTACAATTGGATGTTGAGGTCACCCAAGAGGAGCAGATTGGAGGAGGTACAAAGTTCAGAGAGAAATCAGCCAATTCAGAGAGGAACAAGGAGGTAGCACCTGGAGGTCGGTAAATGGCAGCAATGGTCAGGGTGGAGGAGGGAGAGTTGACCAACGGGCATACCAGGCTCTCAAAAGAAAAGTAGAGCTGCGTGGGTAAAATCGAGGAAGGGACCCACTTAGGGAAGATTAGGGCAACCCCAAGGCCAGCACGGTGAGGTCAAGGCATGGAAATTAACTTGAAGCCGTCAGGTAAGAAGGAGTCAAAAGCAGTGACTGAGCTGGCATTGAACCATGTCTCGGTAAGAGGGAGAATATCGAGGTCAATGTCTTTAAGGGTAGAAGTGGTCCTTGTCCTCACGTGGTGTAATATGGTGCCACTATTGGACATATCAGCAGGGTTTGATGGAATGAGAGACACAGCACTAATCGAGAGACAGTAGGAATGCATAATAAAAAAGACTGCTTTACAATAGCTAAAATCTTTCCTCACTAACCAAACTGAAAAAACGTACCTACCGCCATTTACTTCTAACACCAAAAACATTACCAGTGGCATACCACAAAGTTCTAGCCTCTCCACGATTCTCTTCAACATATACATATCCGCCTTAATGAAAATGATTCAAAACCATGGACTGACCACCTACAACTATGCACACTTTACACAACTCATCTTCAAGATAGCCTCAACCCAAAACCCAAACAACACCTTCAACTTATTCCTCACTGGCATAAACACCTAGAGGACAACCAACAAACTGAAGCTTAACTAAAACAGAAATAATGATCTCAACCCCAGAGGATATCGTGACAGACACACAACTGAACTGGCTACCAGGCATGGGAACCCAACCAGAAGCATCTGCCGTGATAACAAATCTGGGAATACTCATGGACAACTGGCTTTCACTTGAACCCAAAGTCAATGCTATAGCAAAGAAATGCTCCTACCTCCTGTGACGAATTAGAGGGATCTTACACTATCTCTCCTTCCCATGCAGAACCCTTGCAATCATCTCCTTAGTATTATCAAGAATTGAGTATACAAACAGCATTTACATAGGAATGCCAGAATGGCTCACTAAAATACTCCAACGCATCCAGAACACTGCAGCAAAGATGCTCCGGAGACTAAACAGAAGAGACCACATCACACCAGCCATAGAATACTCCACTTTCTCCCAGTAAAAAAAAAACATGTTAACTTCAAATCCCTCTGCATCACCCACAAATCAGTAGATGGACTAAGGATCTGAATTCCTCCAAGTCAAGATTAACTGTTACAGACCGGGAAGAAACCTTAGATCAAGTGATGACCTCCAAATTAAAATTAAACATTACGAAAAAAGGAAATTCATAGGAACTGCATTCTCATGTCAAATTGCTAATCTATGGAATCAATCATGAAGAAGATAAAAACAAAAGAAGACCACCTCACCTTCAGCAAATGACTGAAAACTTGGCTATTCAACTCACTGTGATGAGCATAGAATGGGCACTGCCCACAATACCACCCGAGACAATCAAATTAATGTTTTATTGTTGGTTCTGGAATCCATATTACACTCTGTGCTAACCATCCCTGGTCCTCGCTCCTCTCTAGCATACTCCACACAAACTAATGGGACAGTCCCACCTCACACAAACTCAGAACTCACAAATCCACCATAATATCCAGCTGTTTCCCTCTAATACCTCCACTTCCTCCTCTCTCATCCCAGACTGTCTGTCCACCATTCAGGCTTGGTGTGCAGCTAACAATCTCTGTCCTAATACCAGTAACAGAGATCCTTCTGATGGGGCACCTGCGCCCTCCTTTCCTACTACTCTCTGGCCACCCTCCCTGGGCCCTCTAACCCCCCAACATTCTGTGAGATCAAATACCTTGGGGTCATCTTTGACCCTGCTCTCTCCTTTACCCCCCACATCATGGACCGTAGAATGAAGGATCACTTCCAACTACACCTTCTCAGAGGCATTCTCCCTTTCCTCACCTTCCCCAGAAGCTCAATGTCTTCAGAGTTCTGTTCCTATCTAGGCTGGACTGCTGCAAAAGCCTCTTACTCATTCTCCAGCTTTCCTCCCTACACCCACTCCAGCTAATCCAGAATAGGGCTGCAAGACTTGTCCTTGGACTCAGGCCCAGGGAGCATATCTCACCAGCCCGAAAAAAATATCTGCTGGCTCCCGGTGGCTACAAGGATCAAATTCAAGATCCTCTGTATCATCCACAAGGCTTTCAGGGACCTGGGACCAACGCAATCTCCAACGTTTCCTCCCGAAATACTGCCCTGCTAGAGCCCTTCCCTCTAACTCTAACTCTCTGACTGTCAAACGCTTATCCAAACAGTTCTTGGGGGGCATGTCTCTCACTTTGGCTGGTGCCTTCCTTTGGAAAGCCTCTGTGCCCCTTTCAGACTTGAACCAGACCTCCTTAAATTCCGGAAACTGCTATTCTCTACCTCCCTCTCTCCCTCCCAGCTAATCACCCCACTGCTGCTGAGACAGGTGGACTGGTCCTCATGAATCTCACAGGATTCCAAGCCTTTCTACCCAGTCGATACCAGCACCTCTCCCACACTGCACTGCTCCTGCGGGCCCCTGCTTGGCGGCTCTACATCCCACCCTTGGGAGTCGCCGCCTGAGGGCCCATCCTTTGCTCCCCTTGGCACTGCCCTCCCGGCCCCCTCACCAGCACTTGTCTATTCCTTGCCCCCCTCATTCCTACCTCATGCACTTTTCTTCACTGCACTTGCACATCTGAATAGCACAAGGCCTAGTAGAACCACGATTATATATTTACTGGTTTGCCAATGTATTTTCTCTCCCAAGTTCCTTTCCCTTTAGCCTTGTGGTGCTTTGAAACATAAAACTGCTGAATAGGTGCCTAAAAAATGCACAATAAAATAAATAAAATAAACTGCCATAAACAAACAACCCAGTCACTGGACTTTCCCTTCCTGACACAATAACCCCAGTGAGCACAATTCAAACACACATCGAAAGCTGACATGCACAGATGCCATTTTCTCCTGGTTCTACAAGCACCAGCAGAATAGCACAACCCCTATCCTATCCGCTCTGCCCTCACTAACCTACACACCATCCACTTTCACACCGAGCCGCATGAGCGCCTGGAGACCATGCAAAGGTTAACGGTGTGCTGTATAAGTCAACTTAACATAACATAACATAACATAACATAACTGAGTTAAACCTTGAGTGCAAGTTAGACATATAGGGTTTATGGTCATTGCATCAAATGCATTGCATCTCAATGCATTTGCATCACATTTTCTTCCATCTAAAAAAATTGCATCAAATTCATTTTTTTCCCTTTTTTTGGGAGGGGTGTATGGGAGGAAAGGTCTTTAGGGCCCCCCTCCTCTCCATTCTTCACCAACGTGCAGCCTATGCTTCGCCCAGCGGCAATCTATGCCCCTGGGGCCCGGGATGCGGGATGGCTGCGGGTCGACACATGGGGCTTCACGGCTCATCCTGTAGTATGGTACAGACTCCATTTTGTGACACACTTAGACTGCATTTTGAAAATAACAAATGTAGGCCTCAATGGCACAAGCAGTCTACAGGGCTGCAGCTCTCCCCTCCTGACTGCGCACAGCGAGCCCATCGCTTCCCTCACCCTCCCTCCCTTGGCGGCTCTGCTGCAGGCCTCTTCTCACGGGAGACTAGGCGCGAACAAGCTAAATTACAAATACTGTATCTTTCACCTTCCGCAGTCCATCATGGACCTGCAGATGACCGGGCTGAAGCTGGGGTTTGAGAAAAACAAGCTACCTCCATAAAATGTGTCCTGTCCTCTCACAGACCCCACGTTCATGACCTATGCTGTGGATAACCCCCAACCCTGTTCCCTGTTTGAAGTGCCAGACATGTATTTAAGACCATGTGCCACCCTGTTTCACCCATGCAGCTAAGCCATTTGAAGGGACAGTAAATCTGCTTCGAGCCCATGAGATTGATTGTACATATTGAAATAAGATGGTCATCACCCATCCCTAACCCAACATGAAATTATGAAGTGTATGTTCGAGCCTTTTTATTACTAATCAGGGATTACTGCTGCTGACAATACACAAAGCAATGTATGATATCCATATATATTCTATGATTTCCTAAAAATGTATAATTCTACATGTATTCAATTAAGTGTTGCAATATATATGGTTTCAATGTAATGGGTGCTGACTGTATAATAGAGTGTCCTCTGTTTGTTTACCCTCTGAGTATTGAGATATGCATGTCATATTATAAGCAGAATGTTGCAGACTTTTCCCTGCACCAATGCACCAATGTACACACTAACCTATTTCTACCTCAATTGAATGCAAGCTTTATGTGTGCGCCCCTCACAACATAGGGAATATATGGCCCAACATGCTAAGTGGCCGTTTCTCCCCTCAACCCTCTTAGGTACCACCGCACGCACAGCAGCCCGCACCTATCCTCCCCCTCTGGCCAGGCCGGGATTCGAAGCCTTAGCCCAGTGAATGATGTGATGCTACAATTGTAATTTCTCACCCCTTCCGCTGAGCCTGCACCAAGCATGCACCCTCCCCTCAGCCCCCTTAACTCACGATACTACCATGAATCTGCCTGGCACCCCAGACTCTGGTTAATGAAATATGGGCAGTAAGCCCCTCATCGTAATCTTAATGCTTTTGGAGTAAGAGTTCATGCCCCTCATGAAGTGTACCGCCCCAGCTCACCCCTGACCCCCTGTGTGGCAATACATTCTTCTCACATTAGCAAACAATAAATAATTGCCTCAGGAGATCTAATAGAATGATTGCTGAATGTGACACCATAATCTTATGAGTAATCTTACCACCCAGATCCATGTATTCTCTCTTTCATTGTTTAGGTCAAACGTCTATTGATTTAACTCTTATGTGTAAGATATGTGTGGCCACAACGGCAGATCGTTACATAGGGTATAGCTTAATGATTTGGACATCTTGCCTGACCCTGCACCTCACCCAGATGAGCCCAGCTGACCCACATGCTCCATGAAGTAACCAGCACTGTGCCAACCAATCTGGGAGCACCACCCCTACAGACTGGATACTGTCTTGTTCCCTTTGGCCAATAACCACAACTCAATGTATCCCCTATAGCACACGTCATAGACGGTGTGAATTTGCAATATAATGTGAATTTTCTGATGTTTTGGCAGAGTGCTCTTGGAATTTGCAGAGTTCTGTGCTTGCCCATTATTGGTTTAGATAAACGTTTACCTTTTTACCTCACCCGCACTTGGTCTTGGTCTCATCCCCATCTGGGGTGTGTCCATTATTGACTTTCATTGTGGAGCTTTAAATGCCTTTTTTGGGGGACGCTCACTTTCAGGGGGACCCCCTCAAATCCCTGTTTTTTTACCCTTTGAAATCTTCCTGAACAAAAATTAACCCTTTACCCCCCAAAAACATGCATTTGATGCACATTTTTAGATGGAAAATATTAGATGGAATAGCATTAGATGGAATGGCATTAGATGCAATGACCAGATAAGATAGCTGTGGACATTTCAGGAAGATCCCAAAGAAACATGAGGGCAAAATAACATTGCTTCTAAGTAATGTGACTTTAAAATAGTTTACAAGCATTTCAAAAGCTAAATTTGACTTAGCTTCGTGTGACTTTTGACACCTGCAAAAATAGTTGCTAGATTTGGTTTAAAAATGACCCACTCGCAAGACACAAAGAAATACTTTCAGCATTTACAGAGCCATTTTTCCTTCACAGTGATGACCCAAGTTACCTATTTTGATAATCCGTATGAATCAGAGCAGGCTCATTTAAAATGCTAACATTAAAATCCTCTCTTAAAACATGTTTCTCCTTTAGAAAACACACGCTGAAACAAAAGAAAACCAAGGTACTATCTTTAGATGACAGGAGCGTAGGGGAGGGTTTCCTTTGATTCCTTTCTTACACATGCACTGCTGCTTGTCTGTCTCTATGGCAAAATGGATGGGCTCCACATCTTACCGATTTCACTGTGTTTTCATTGTTGGCTTTAATTCTGTGTTTAATGTTTCTTCTTGTTTTAAGCAAATCCAATAATACAATACAAATTGCACCAACAGTGCTTATAGCCAAACATATTGTCTGCATATACTGGTGATGTGTAAGGTGGATGAAGGCTGAATACCCGTGAAGTCACGTATCATTAAAGGGGACATACTTCCCTCATATTTAATCTCTATGACAAAAAAGTGGCATGATATCAATTGCCCGGTTGATGACATTGATGATGATAGTTTATTTATATAGCGCCTATACACAATGTCTTTCAAAGCGCTTCAAGGCAAGGGGGGGAGCAAGGGAAAATACAATGACATTCTTACAGGCCATGAACAGTAAGGATGTGAAGTTAACTACCGTACTCGACCTGGCATTTCAGATAGTGCAAGAGCTGAGACATAGAAAAGGAAGGGAGGGGGAGAGTGGGAAGGAAATGGAAACAGACAGGTGACTACCGTACTAGGCCTGACGACATTTCTGGTAGAGCCAGAGAAAAACAAAAGGTGAGGGAGAGGGGACACCATTCCGACCACAAGCATTACGCCCATTGAGCCTGTGCTGACATGTTTTTTGTTGCTCCCAACCATGATTATAGAAGATTTCTTTCTCTCATTCACCGCTGAATTAAAACCCTTCTTCTTGTCCTTCAGAAGGTAAAACAGTGAGGCTATCCAGTCATTCCACATTGACCTGTTAATGAGACTGGGCGAATCTCCACAGCCCTCTCTCTGCCTGCGAATCCCCACAGGCTCAATTGCTGGATTCAGGAGAATTGGGCAACTGTCACAGGTTTCCCCCTTTCTCACCTGTTTTCATTGTCTGATGACTTCTTTAGGAGGAGTCTTCTTTCGTATGGTTCGGGTCTTATACAAGCCCGCTCGGCCGTCCTCGGCTTCCAGTGTTCCTTCAGCTTCAATGTCCGGGATCAAGGGAAAACTCCAGGAAATTCAGAAAAAGGATATGGAGCACGCGGAGGCGGTGCAGGGGTTCCGGGAAGGGCTGGATAAGAAGAAGGGAAGGTAGATTGGAAGAAGGGGGTTCCAGGAACCAGGAAACAACAGAATAATACAAGGAAAGTACAGAGCACACTTCCAGTCGCAGCTAACAGCAGCGTTGGGACGCACAGGGCCGCGGGGGTTTGGCCTCTTTATAGAGTATGCTGCGTAGAACGTGAAGACTGGTGAGCAGGGTTCTGAGCTGGCAGCCATGTTGGTAGTATTATGGAGTGTAATCCCCGGCGTGTCAGGGACCAGGAGGCCCAGAAAGGGCGAGTTTGATGGTTCATGACAGCATGCCTCCTCCGAAAACCCGTCCCGCCGGGTTTGCCCGGGTGTCTGAGATGGAACCTTCTGAGTAACCTGCGGGTATTTAAGTTTGAGATAGGTTCCCAAGTGCGTTCACTGGGGGGATATCCTTTCCATTCCACCAGGCACTGGAGTTGGCCATGTCTATATCTGGAATCACAAATTCTGGAGACCTCATACTCCAGTTGGTCATTGACGAGCACTGGGTTAGGCCGGAGGTTATTTCGAGAGGTCTGGACGTATGGCTTTTTTAAGGATGTATGAAAGACTGGGTGGATTTTCTTCCAGGAGTCTGGTAATTTGAGTCGAAAGGCCACTGGGTTGATGATTTCCTTTATAGGGAAAGGCCCATAATACAGGGGAGCCAATTTATTTGGTCGTAGATGCCGTGGCAGTAGCTTTGAGGATAGCCATACTTTATCCCCTATTGTGTAGGAAGGGCTCAGTCTTCTTTTAGAGTCCGCATACAGCTTGGTCTGGGTCCTGGCCTTCTCTAATTGTTCTTTGGCCTCTCTTTGTACATTAATGAGTGTTTCAATCCAGGAGTCGACTGTCGGAACTGGTGTAGGATGTGGAAGGACAGACGGTAGAACCGAAGGGTGGAATCCGTGGCTACAGAAAAAAGGGCTGGTTTTAACGGCCGAGTGATTCGAATTATTATAAGCAAATTCAGCCACTGATATTAAAAGGAACCAATCGTCCTGGACCTTGGTAGTGAAGCAACGGAGATATTGTTCCAAGGATTGGTTAACACGCTCTGTAGCTCCGTTGGTTTGGGGATGATAACCTGAGGAAAGGGCACGTTGAATTCCTAGTATCCGGCAAAGGTGTTTCCAGAACTGAGAAATGTATTGAGGCCCTCTGTCCGATATGATCTTGGAAGGGAGTCCATGTAGTCAGAATATGTGTTCCAGGAAAATTCCAGCAAGTTCTGACGAGGATGGCAGTTTATACAGGGGTGTAAAACGAGCCATATGGGTGAACAAGTCAATGGTGACCATTATGGTTGTGTATCCCCTGGAAGGTGGTAACTCCACAATGAAGTCTGTAGCTATGAATTCCCAAGGCCTTGTTGGTAGTGGAGGTTGATGTAGTAGACCCGCCGGTCTTTTGTTGTCGTGTTTGTTTTGATTACAGACAGAGCATGCCTGAACGTACAGTTGTACGTCAGCTTTCATTCCGGGCCACCAAAATTGCCTTTTTATTAGTCGAATGGTATTGGTAATACCACGATGTCCGGAGTAAAGGGTATCGTGAAAGAGGTTTATTATCCTTTGTTGTAGTTTTTGTGTTGGAATGACCACGGCGTTATCTTTGAACAAGTATCCATGTTTAGTCTTAAAATTCCACTGGTTCTTGCTCGAGATGTCTTTCCAGAGCTCAGAGGATTGAGTTTGCATGCAAACTTCATCAAGGAGACTGATTGCCTGAGCTACAAATATTGTATGGGGAAACATCTTAGGAAATGTTCGGTCTTCAGGGGGTTCATAGTCAGGACGCCGAGACAGGGCGTCAGCATTATATTTTGTGTTCCAGGAACATGGTGAATCTGGAACTGGTATTGGGCAAAGAAGAAGGCCCAACGGGCCTGACGGCTGTTCCTGCATTCCAGGGCCTGTAATACTTGGAGATTTCGATGGTCTGTGCGAACCTGGACAGGATGTTTAGCTCCTAGAAGTAAATGATGCCACTCGGTGAAGTCTTGGCGGATGGCTAGCAGTTCCTTTTCTAAAACCGAGTAATGAGTTTCACTGGGGGTCAATGTCTGTGAAAGATAGGCAATAGGATGTTCCAGTCCGTCATCGGGTTCCTCTTTCAAAACTGCTCCGATGGCATAGTTAGAGGCGTCTGTTTCCACTAGGAAGGGTCGATTTATATCAGGTTGAGCCAGGATGGGAGCTTGTGTAAACTCTGTTTTCAAGCGTTGGAAGGCCTTCTCCTGGACTGATGTCCAATGAAAGGGATTATCTTTCTTCAACAAGACAATAATCGGTTGAACAATCTCGGAGAAGGATGGTATGAACTTCCGATAGAAATTAGCTAGGCCCAGGAAAGACTGGATCTGTTTTATGATGGTCGGAGTTGGCCAGGATAGTATGGCCTTAACCTTGGATTGATCCATTCCTATGCCGTCTGGGCTAAGGACAAATCCTAGATAGTGAACAGTGGAAACATGAAAAAGGCACTTCTCGGGTTTTGCTAGGGGCTTGTGTTCACAAAGCCGTTGTAATACTGCCTTAACATGTCCTTCATGCTTGAGAGGATCCTTAGAGAATATCAAAATATCGTCCAGGTAGACGATGATGAAAAGAAACAGCATATCCGAAAACACCCAATCCATAAAGTGTTGCAAGATCGCCGGAGCATTAGTGAGTCCAAAGGGCATGACCAAGTATTCATAATGATCAAAGGGAGTTCTGAAGGCTGTCTTCCATTCGTCTCCTTCCCTAATACGGATCAGATGGTAGGCACCCCTGAGATCCAATTTGGTGAATATTACAGCTCCTCTTACGGCTTCCAGGATATCTGAGATCAAGGGTAATGGATAACGATCTTTAAGGGTGCACTGATTTAGACCTCGATAATCAAGACAAGGTCTGAACTCCTTGGTGTCTTTCTTAGGAACAAAAAATATTGAAGCTCCGGCTGGAGACTTGGATGGGCGTATAGTGCCATTTTCTAGGTTAGTATCTAGGTATTCATGAAGGGCCTTTTTCTCAGATTCAGACAGAATAAACATCCTTCCAAAGGGAATCACAGCTGAAGGTTCGGTCTCAATAGCACAGTCTTCCTGCCTATGGGGTGGTAAGGCTTGGACAATAGCAGAAGAGAACACATCAACCTATTCCTGGTAGGCTTTAGGAACCTGGACGATGTTGGAGACCGTAAGAGGACCTTGCTGGGTTATTGAACGTTCTTCCGATGGTGTCGGAGAAAGATCCAGGAGTAGACAATGAGACATGCAAAATTCGGAACCTAGGAACAGGGAACCTGCTGTCCAATTGATGTATGGATTGTGTTTTTGTAGCCAGGGCATTCCCAATACCATTGGGTAATGGACAGATTTTATGATGTCAGACTTTCCTTGGTCTGAAGGGTTATAGGTCCAGAAGAGAGGGGTCTCCCATCAATTGCTTCTATGGGTTGCAAGGTGTTCCGGGATTCGTAGGGAATATGATGTTTAAGGACCCATTCTTGATCTTATAAATATCCCCATGGCCCCACAGTCCACTAATGCCAGAATGGGGTAGGTTTCCTTCTTGGATGGCGATAGAAAGGCCTGAAAAATTACCAGAGAGTTTTGTCCCGGAGAGTTCAAGGATGGTATAGATGTGGAGCCTACATCTCTCTCCCAAAACTGAGCTCCATCTAGGATCGGGAGCTGGCGTTTCCCGAATGCCGCGGAGGGGCTATTGGACATTCTCTGACTAAATGCTTGTCTGAGGCACAGTACATGCATAAACCAGTATGGATCCTTCGCAACCTTTTTTGGGGGGATATGGGTCCACGGAAGGCCCCTAGTTGCATGGGTTCAGGTTGGTTTGTAGGTACAGAAATATCTTCGGATTTCGAGGAGGTCTCTAAGGGGTTCTTCTGGAGGGGTGACTTGGTCGTCCTTTTCTCTGCCTTCCTTTCCTGGATGCGAAAATCAATCTGTAGAGCAAGATCCATAAGTGCCTGGTAAGAACTTGGACGTGCCACCCTGGCTAATTCATCCTTGATATCTTCATTTAGCCCTCTTTGAAAGAGAGTGAAGCAAGCTTCAGGAGGCCAACCCACTTCTTTAGCCAGTTGCTTGAATTGAGTCACATAAGTGAGCATGTCCTGAGAGCCTTGCTGGAAATCAAGTAAACGTTCTTGAGCACTAAAGACCTGTACTGGGAGGTCAAACATCGTTTTTTAAGTGCTTGAATGAATCCATCATAATCATCCAAGAGGGCATCTCCGGAATTAACTAATGGTGTGGCCCAAGCTAATGCATTCCTGGAAAGGTGTGAAATAATAAAGCCCACTTTAGCCCTGGGGGTGGAGAAATAATAAGGTTTAAAGGTAAAGTGGACCAAACAAGAATCCAGGAATCCACAGAGGGTTTTTGCAGAGCCATCATATTTCTCAACAATGCCGCCCAATAGCACACTGTCTTTTGTGGCAGAGTCACGGGATAGCACCAATTGCTTTAACGCGCGTTCTCAGCTTTCAGGTTCTGCACTTCAGTCATTAGCTCCTGCATGCCGCGCATAAGATCCTGGATGGCCGCCTCCATGTCTGTATCGACTTCGGTCAGGTGGCGTCTCAATCTGTCACAGGTTTCCCCCTTTCTCACCTGTTTTTGTTGTCTGATGACTTCTTTAGGAGGAGTCTTCTTTCGTATGGTTCGGGTCTTATACAAGCCGTCTCGGCCGTCCTCGGCTTCCAGTGTTCCTTCAGCTTCGATGTCCGGGATCAAGGGAAAACTCCAGGAAATTCAGAAAAAGGATATGGAGCATGCAGAGGCGGTGCAGGGGTTCCGGGAAGGGCTGGATAAGAAGGAGGGAAGGTAGATTGGAAGAAGGGGGTTCCAGGAACCAGGAAACAACAGAATAATTCAAGGGAGTGTACGGAGCACACGTCCGGTCACAGCTAACAGCAGCGTTGAGACGCGCTGGGCCGCGGGGGTGTGGCCTCTTAATAGAGTACGCTGCATAGAACGTGAAGACTGGTGAGCAGTGTTCTGAGCTTGCAGCCATGTTGGTAGTATTATGGAGTGTAATCCCTGGCGTGTCAGGGAGCAGGAGGCCCAGAAAGGGCGAGTTTGATGGTTCATGACAGCAACGCACAAGGATTCGATCTTCACAGTAACCACAGATTGGGATATTCTCGCATGCATTTGGCCAATTTCTTATTCAGAAAACGAGTTGAGGAGCCTATATAAAGAGCCTGTAACTTCATGTTTCCTTTATGGGCTTTGGCTGCAGGAAGATGGCGAAGGGCTGATCCACATCATGAGATGGAGAAAGAGAGAGATTTTTGAGGAGGTAGGCAGGATTTCCTTTTTTAATGGGGACTGGAACTGATTTACAGAGCGTTTTACACCATTGTAAAAGGCTTTTGTAAATCAAGCCCTGTGTGTGTTATTTGTGATATGAAACAAGCCTTTATTAATGTTTTCTTACTTTGTGCATCAGGTACGGTTTATTTGAAAGACGCGTTTAGTTTGCTGGCGACTGCTTTCCTGTCATGTCGAATTATAAAACGTTGTTGTTTACGTTGGGGACATCTTTATTTGGCTTTTACTTTGGAAGTCACTTTATTTGGGAAGCCATTTTATTGTTAGGAAAACCTTTGATATTTCATTTGGGAAACCTTCATTTTTGTCTTCTCTTGGAAGTACAAAATGTATATATATTTTTACAATACCCTCTTTGTTGGGGAACACGGCATGGGTGCAGGGGAAGGAATCTGATGTGATGGTGTCTGTGCAGGTGGAGACCAGCAATCTGGATCCAGTGGGGGTGAATCACTTATCCTTCTTTTGGAATCAGAAGATGGGGAGGGACAGTTGATACACATTCTTGAGATGAAGTGGACATTAAGGAGAAAGCATATTACCCAAGTACAAGGGCCTATTTAATGCCCTTCAAAGACAGATCACATAATCATGTGTAGAGTAGATCTTTGACACTGTAAACCATCTGGAATGGTGTCTTGATGCCTTCCTTAATGCGGCTGCAGGACGTGTCCTATCACCATTCAGTAGTGGATATGCTTGCTGTAGTTCACTGGTTGATAAAAGTGCCACGTAATGTCTCAGGCAATCTTTGGGGCACAGGGAAGTTTCACCACCCACTCACCTGATGAAGGAGGCACCTCGGTTTTCACCACTGGGGAATATTTGTATGAGCGTGCGTCCCACCTGGATGGATAATGACTGCATCAGGTCTGTCATTATTTTATGTGGTTTTGTCCTCTGCCTTTAACCAGCCTTCACTGTGTAATCCACCAAATGCCATGTGTTCCTTGGTCTGGAGTTTTAGTAGGGCTAAAACTATTTTAGAACATCTTCATAAGCGTCAGCCTCTTTTACCTCTGGTTGTCCTCAAATGTTTCCTTCTGATGTTCAAGTAAAAAGGGAGGGAATGCAAGCGCCCCTATTTCTTCAAGGGCTGGGTCCCCAGACTTGAACAGGGAGACAGCGGGAAAGGCTAGAGGACTCACCCCTGCAGTGACCTGTGAAAGAGAGAAATGTTTACCAGCTTGGCCCCCTTCTTCATTTTTCTATAGATCAATGGTTGTTGGTTCACCCTTAGCTTTAACAGGGATCGATATATGGCTAATATGTCCCTTGTGAAGGAAAAGAGAGTAACCCTTGGACAAGTGTGCTGCTCTTCTCTCTAGGTCACATGGGTAGTAAATATAGGCCAGGTTTTGTTTATCTGACCCTGACACTGTACTGTTTAAAAATCAATGAAACTTGTGCGACGTAGATAGTATTTCACAACTTAGTCAGGATGGGGTTGGGATGAATGCCTTTGTGGACTAGTGAAGTCTCTGCAAGTAAAACGGCAGCACCCGATACAAGATGGAGTAAACTATTGCATATTTGCGGATGCAGCCGATTAGTGCCCCAGCCTCTTAGTGAATGAAAGTTCTCACACCAGGTTTCAGGGCTAGGAAGCCTAATATGCATGTGTGCATGTTAATTCTGAATACGACAATATTAGAGAAAAACAGTTAAAGGGACCAGGGTTTTCTCTGCAACAAAAAAAGATTAGTATTCCTATCTGGGGACAATCTGAGTAAAAGGTGACAGAATGGGCTAAACTAAAGTGTATCCGTGTTGGGCTATCTAGTAGAAGCACTGCTCTCCCTTTATGTACAGTATCAGGAATATGTATTGCTCTGCTTTTTTTACAAAAAGTAAAGTATTTGCATATCGGGCTCTTCTAATTGAAAATCACAGCCTCAGCGACTAACACAGAGTTCAGTTGTTGCTCCTTGCTCATTCTTCCTACTCCCGGGGACATGGTGATCAGCTCACCAGGGGATATAATATGCAGCTCACACTGCTACCAATTCCAGGGCTTTTAGGTCCCACAATATGTCCAGACCACACAGCCTTTCAGACTTCAGAGGACTTCTGGGCTTCTTTACCTTCTGGGCTCCTCCAGCTGTCTTTGACTTTTAAGCATTTCAGGCAGCCTCGGCTCTCTCGGGGATAGTACAATTCTAAGATGTGGTAGCTTCTTAAAAAGAAAAAAGGTGCAGAACTCTTCTGTAGTTTAGCTGTAGGATGTGGATCTGAACTGTTTGCACAGCTCATGACTAAGGATGTGGGTCAATGTTTCTAGCTTCCTGGTTCCTGGCTGCCTGTTACTCCCTGCTTTAAAATGACATGCTTTATATGGGCCTTCTCTGGTGAGGCCTAGCTCTCCAGCTTCGGATTTGCTCTTTGTATTGTCTCCTTTCTTTTGAGAGATGTGATTTGATTGCAGAGTTAAGGGTATTACTGTCCCTAGCTCATGAAGTCCTGGCGCATGAGGACTTAGAAGGGTCTGTGCTCTACCTTTGGAATGAAGTGCTCATCAGCAGCTCTTCCAGCCCCTGAATTGGTGTTATCCCCAATGTTCAATCTCTTCCTGGTGCCGGGTACCTATTCACAGGGATCCCTTCTCACATACAGAAACACACACAGAATTATAGATGGCTCAGGCAGCTGGTGGGGCGTAACTAACAGCTGCATTTTTCACTGATCACAGCCCTTTTCAAGGGAATGTGGAGGGCGGGGGCTCAATAAAGAGCATTTAAAAAGAAACAGACTTGCTGGAGGCAATATGGTTAAAAAGCTTCTCAATCTAGCATGTGTCCAGCTCCTCACTGCTGTGCATGCTGCCAATGCTCTGTCAAAGTACTCAAAGCTCTTTGCAAGTTCTATGTGCCCCTCAATCTGCAGGCTTGTGTCCTAGACTCCTCATTGTAGCCTTGCCCGTGCTCTCAAGTCCCTCTCCTTCTGTCCCAGTTCATCACCCTAGTGAATCACATCACATTTTCACTTGGCTGGGCAAATAAACTTTGTGAGTATACCAGCATGAGTTGTTTATAATGGCTGAGGTGCAATTGGTTGATGACTGAGGTGATATGGCATATGAATACATATGGATTCAGACAGTTCTGGTAGTGCCATGACTCATATGGAGTGCCACAAATGCAGCTCAGTTATAATTTGCAGTCCCCCGTTATGCCAGGTACCATGCCCACCTGTTTTACCCCCTCACTCTTGATCTTAAGCAGCCCCTAATGTCCCAGCAAATGGGACCGAAATTCAGCTCTTCCAATGCCTTTCTCCTAAAGCACATCTACATTGTTGCTTTAATAGTTGCTCCCAGAGGTCTGCCACTGTAGCTCAACCCTGACCTTTTTCACTTCTAGCAATCCCCTGTTCTGATGCACACACAATGCTCTGCAAATTCTGGTCAATAGTGCATGGTAGAATCCCAGGGTATTCCAGTACCAGGAAGTGTATTCATCTCTTACCATGTACTCAAACACTGTAGCACAGCATCTCTGTTTTTCAAGCTTGAACACTGCACTAACAATGCACATCATCCCAGACTAGCAACAAACAACCTCTGTTATTTCGGTACTCAGACCCATATTTCCTTCTGCCAGTGCATTTTAATTCGGAAGGGACCATAATATTGAAGCGCTTTGACAACTCTGCCAAAGCATTCATCTAATCTTGTGTCGGGAAGATAGGTCAGGGGTTACGCGTTTGTCTTGGAAACAAGGTTCGAACACAGGTTCGAATCTCGGTCTCAAGCTTAGAAACTGGTCTCCGATATTAAGCATGTTATAAAAGAACACTTATAGCTATAATCTAGACATTCACTAGCCCCTACTATTCCAAAATAGTGCCCTATACAAAGCTCTGCCAGGGCCAACATACTCCTGACAAGTCTGAATCCTGTTCTGAGATCCAAACACAATGCAGACATGCAGCGCCTCATGTTCCAAGACTGAAACCTACACACAGTTCCATTAATGCACAGAAATCTTCATTCAGATGCCCACCTTCTGCCCTCTCATTGCTACTCAGGCTCTGAGAGGTGAAGCATACATAGCTATGCCAGGGTGCCTCCTTCATTGCCAATTCTAATATGAAATGTAAACCCAACTCTGTTAATGCATGTAATTGGTGAGATGTAATACCTCTACCCTAAGCATACCCCCATTATTTCATTACAAACACCCACAGAAAGACCTGAAAATGACGCTCTATATTAACCACTAGCAACTGCGACTATTTCAGTGTCAGGACTAAGAACCTAAGAACCAGCTCTTACAATACACATACATTCTGCAACCACCCCACCATCAAAGCACAGAGACCCACAAACAGCGTTGCCAATGCACGCCCAGCATGATCTGAATATCTCCTTGCTACCCCAGGACTGGGTTGACACAAAGAGCTGCCTACGTATGTCCATCTTAACTTCCAGAAATTCCAGACATTCTTACTGGGCTCCGCATACACCTTCACCAGTTCATCAATATACTCCTAAACCTGCCATATTTTTTGCCTTACACAGCGTGAACCTGTACCATCCACATTACCAAGCTCAGGAACACTATTGTGTGCCAGGCATTCACCTTCAAAGATTAACATGGGTGAGAGTGAGGTAAAGCTTACAGAAATACACATCCTATCAGGCGATGAGACGGAGAACGAAGGATATGAGAGGGAGCTCAGCCGGAAAAGCATACATTGACAAATGTGATAGAGACAGTGATGGCATATTGGTGGCTGAAATAAGGACTCCCATATATCAAAAGTCCTGAAACCAAACCAACAATATTGCTCCCCCTGCTACATGGCAGCTTGCTTAGCATCTTGAAGCAGGGTCCTACAAAAGAAGTATCTGAATAATGCCAAAACTGTGTCATGGTGATCTTATATTAAGTGGTTTTATATTTTGTGCATTAGCCTGTATGTGTATGCTTGATTATGAGAACTCAACTCTATGAGCTGGTAAGATTGATCAGTGGGTTCAGGATCTGCTCCAGGGATTTAAGTGATGAAGGTCACAGGTTTAAATACAAACTGGACTGGCTCAGCCTTTCATCCTTATGACGTTTCCAATTAGTGCAATCGAGTTACATAGCAAAATATCCTTGGTGTGTTAATTAATTATATTTGGGTACGAACTGCTTATTTGAGAGGGGAGGGACCACAGTTTATGAAGTACGATTTGCTTTTTAAAAGCCATGCATACTGATTATACCGAGGTCGTGGTGATGGAATTAGGGTGGCTGTTGGAGAACACTTTTTAGCTATGAAACACAAACATTGGATGTGCTTTGACACTTTAGTCTCTTTTGTTTTAAGTTTGGACTATTAGGTGGTGCTTGCACCACCTATGAGCCAACACTATTGCATTAGAGTACAGAAAGGGAGACATGGCATATGATGAGGGACACAAAGCATGATTGGTTATTTGCTCACTGAGAGGAGCCAGGAATGAGACGAGGACACAGAGGACTCATAGTGATTGCTATCAACTTTTATTCAAAATAAACTATCTCTGATCTAAGAGGTATTTCCCTACCTCAACCAAAACGAAGGGCCTGTCCTGTGTCAAGATGTCCAAAGCAGAATGTCCTATGCCTGAAATTCTGTCATAGCCTCCACATTCGAAAAGTAACTCTAAGGTGTTAAGTGTATTGTGTTTTGTCCTTGAAAGTGCACACATGTTCAAAGGGACAGTATTACTCCAAAGTAAAGGTTCCAGATAGATAATATTCGCAGGTACAGGGGATGACTCCCTTCCCCAGCTTTCTCTATACCAGAAACAACAGCTCCAAAATAATAATCTAGTTCTTTATAGCCCAAGAGGACAACTTCCTCCTCGTGGTATTGGCAATTGACTTCACAGACTTGGCCCTGCCTGGAATATTCTACTGCCAGGGCTTTCTTAGACAGTTCACTCAATTCACAATCCTAAGGGCATGGGTCTTCCTTAGGATTTTCTTTACACCCGTGGCTTTCCCTGGTATACTCTTCTGCCAGGACTTTCAAATGACATAAGTCTTTTTCAAATGGGATGGGTGTCCCAGATTCACACAACGTCAAGCCACAGCCTTCTTAATTCTTTCATCATCAAATGGGTCAGTGACCCTCTACTTCGTACTGTGTTAGTCTGTGTCCCTTCACAGGGATTCCCACCCACTCAGACAGCCTCTTTTGGGTTTTCTGCTGTGTGCACGCCATTCGCCGTGAAGCGACCCGGGGTCCCACTAATTCCCACCAGGCTTACCACTTTGGAATAATCACTTTGCCATCCCTTGCGCTGTCCAGTTGATGTTGCTGCTTGCTGGTGCTTCAGGGAAGCATCTCGTTTCTGCTTGCCATCCGGTTTTGTCTTCGGTGTCCTCCGACAGCCACGCTCTGTTCCTGACATTTTGTTGGCAAACCTCTGATTCTTCGGTGGTCAGAGAACAATGTTTCCCAGAGCACTTCCAGCCCTTGAAGCTCTGTGCTTGCTTCCCACAGCCCATCCAGTCCTCTCTATGCAGCCCATCCTCCTCTGGGTTTTCTCTGGTCCTAACGGGAGCCTCCTGCCCCTGCCACTATTGATGATATTGATGGACTGGAGACAGAGAGTCAGTCAGATACACTACTCACAGAATTTGGAATCCTCAATGTAGATGGTTCTAAAGAGCATAGAGCTCATATGGTGGATGAATATCTACTTGAGGCATTTCACACAGTTAGGGATGATGATCCACTATAGTACTGGTTCAGCACACAGTCCTTCCAGTATGCAGGTGAGAGTTGACTTGCATTATTTATTTTTATTAATTTAAGGTTTTGTTATGTGCCAAATTGCAGTACACGCTACTTCAAAGTGATTTAGAGAATCCCTAGAATGCCCATCTCCCAGAGTGGGCGGCCAGAGAAAGAGAGGAAAGGAGGAAGCAGGTGTCGCGATGAGGAGGATCTAAGTCTTACTGGCATTAAGGCAGATATCATTGGCGGCACACCATTCCTGAACTGCGGCCAGACAGTCTGGTATGGGAGAGGGTCAGAGGTGGCTAAAGGGAGCCTGACATAATTGGAGCAGATGCGGTGGGAAAGAGGTGCCAGGTAGTGGTTGAAAAGCCACAGGGAAAGGTTAGATCCCTGCGGAACACCACAAGGAGAGAGCGAGAGATAGAAGAGAGGAAAGGCCCCAGTTGGACATGGGAGGGTCCTTCGGTGAGAAAGGAGGTCAACCAGGCCAGGGCCTGATCAGTGATTATCACTGAGGCAATTGAGCAGGATGTCATGGTTGACCCTATCAAAAAGATCAAGGAGAATGAGGACAGCAGGAAGATTAGAGTCAAGATTAGAGAGCAGGTCTTCACAGGTCTTCAGGAGAGCAGTTCTAGCAGCTCTGAAGCCAGAATGGTGGTCGTGTAGACAACCAACAGATTCAGTGTGCAGATTAAGCTGGGAGATGGCCAGCTTTTCCAGGAGTTTGCCCAGGAAAGGAGTGATGGAGATCGGTTGATAGTTACCCAAAGAGGAAGGATTGACACAAGGCTTCTTTAGAAGGGGTTGCACAAGAGAGTGCTTAAGGGGGAGGGGAAGGTTCCAGTGGCAAAGGACTGATTGCGGAAATTGGCCAAGGCTGGAGCAAGGGTGTCAATGTGGTCTTTGATGGTTCTGGATGAGCAGGGGAGAACCTGCTTTGACAAGACTTTCATAGACCAGACTTGTCTAGAAACATTATCAGGGGTTTACAAGGGAAAGGAGGAGAAAGGAGAAGGAGAGACAGCCACAGACAGGCCAGGAGTGGTAGAGGAGGAGGAAGAAGAGGTAGAGGAAGAGAGGGTGTACAGAATGTCCTGAGTTGTAGTGGTGAAATGGGATGCCAAGGCTATGCAGAGGGCCTGAGAGGGAGGAGTAGAGGTAGAGACTGCAGCAGTATGAGCCAGCTCCTTGCAGATTTTGATAAGTTTGTCTGGGTTGTTAGATGCCGCAGAGACACAGGCTTGGATGTAGCCTCTCTTCTTAGAGAGGACTGAGAGTCCGTACTGCCTTTGGAGCAAACAGAAGGCCAGTTTGTTGGGGGTGCCCCTGATGCCCTCCCCTTCTTCTCAGCTGCCCTAGACTTGCGTTTAAGGGTGGTGGGGTCGGAATTGTAACAAGAGTTGCACTTTTTGGCTTCAAGCAGGGCCTCATGACAGGGGCAAGGACATCCAGAGTGTTAGAGAGACAGATATGAAGGTTAGGGAGGGCTGTGGCAGCGTGTGAGTCAGCCAAAGGTGCAGCAGGTGGAGAGAAAGCAGCAGCGAGAGGCTCAACTGGCACACGCTTCATGGGTCGGATGACTAAGAAGGTAGGTGGCAGTGATGGAGTCGGCTTGTCCTGGGGGTAGATAGAGAGAGGTGGGAGGAAAGGAGGAAGCGGTCACTCCAAGAGAGAGGAGTGGTGAGAGGGTTAGAGAAGGGGCGGTCTGAGGAGATCAGAACATCTAGAGTGTTCCCTGCAGAGTGAGTCAGCCAGAGGGAAGAATAGAGTGAGAGAGAGAGTCACAGAGGTTGAGAAAGTGTCCCGAAGAAGGGCAAGTAGAATCCAGGTGGAAGTTCAGGTCTCAGAGGAGGAGAAGTTGAGAGTTAGGGACAAGGAGGCAGGAAGAGAGATCAGCCCACCGAGAGAGGAAGAGGGTGACCTGGCCAGGCAGCCTGTAGATTGTGGCCACAGTGAGAGAGAGGCCAGGAGAGCTAGAGAGTCTGCAGACCAGGCATTCAAAGGAGGAGGAGTCCTGCATTGGAATGAAAGAAGCCAGGATCTGGTTGCAGGGGAGCAATGCATATGAAAGAGGGAGAAGGGGCACAGGGTTGGGGGGGTTGCGTGTGGTGTAGCAAAGTTATCTCTCCCCTCACCTTCTTTCCTTGCAGCCGCAGCCGCAGACAGGAGGGCGAGGTCGTCCATGCTCACAATTTGCGCCGCTACCCCATCACCGACAAATACCTGTGTCGTTCAAAACCGTGGCCGTGTCCTCAAGGGCTTTGCAGTAGAGGGTCCATACCTCGGTTCTTATAGGCACGGAAGCGTGAATGTAACGATGCCTGCTACGTATAATTGGGCAGCGTCTTCTGCAAACCTGTGTCGCTCAACACTGCGGGCTTGTCCTGCAAGGGCTTGGCCGCAGAGGGTCTGAACCTCGATTCTTATAGGCACGGAAGTGTGGATGTAGTGATGCATGCTACATGTAATCTGGCAGCGTCTCCTGCGGACCTGCATCACTGAACACTGCAGCCTTGTCCTGCAAGGACTTTATATTTGATTGTATATTTGCGGACATCAAAAGGTCTATGTTAGAATTGTTTAATTATGTGGAGAACACTAGATTGGTTATCAACCTAGATAAAACCAAGATGATGCACTTTAACAACAAGAACTTTATCAAACCAAAACTTGTTATAGCTGGAAATGGCATAAAGTATGTGCATAGCTATATGTTTTTGGGGATGGAAATAACTAGACTATTGTGAGCTCAGTATGACCAAGCAAAGAAAAGCATTAGTTCTAACTTCTTTGATAACCAAATATGCTGGGGAATCACCTGGCCTTGTGGGCACATTTCTCTTTTACACGCTGTCCTGTGATGCTATACGGTTTAGAGGCCATGGCCATAAAGGATTTGGCATGACTAAATGTTTTAGAAGGAAAATTCTGGAGGAAGATTCTGGGTGTTGGTCCCTGCGTCTCTATTGAATTGTTGCGACTGGAATTGGGGCTGATATCACTGCCTGCATTGGCAGTTAAGAGGAGATGTTTATTGTATATCAAATCTATAACTAGACAAGTAGGCTCTTTGTTGCAATTATTGGCTCTCCTTCGAAAGAAACGGATACATTTATTGAATTGGCTGAGTAAACATTTGAGGAAATGCAATGGAAGCCAAATTGGCAACATGGTTATCATGTTTTAAAAAAGAGTTTTGTTAAAAAGCTACACAACTGGAAATTGGGCGACCAATTACTCACATATAGCCAAACTGAAGTGTTATTATGAAACTATGGGGATCGTGCATACATTTAAAACTCCCCAAAGTTATTTAATGTTGTCATTTGCGAAGAGTCTGCAAAGATGTGTGTTGAGATTAAGATACAATCGACTCCCGGTGTTGACAGTAACAGGTCCTGCGATTGGTATACCTCAAGTAGACAGAATTTTCTTGTATGTAAATTACCAGAAATGAGGGAAATTGCCAGGCACCTTATAACCGAATGTAAAGTAAATGCCTTAAAATATATGGGTTTCTTAGGTAGATTCATAAATCATTACGATAGTATATGGGAAATTGCTTTCCGGCAGTACCGTCTAAATTCTCTGAACAAAAGTTTGTACATTGCACTTCATCAGATGTGGCAGCGAACGCAGGATAGTATAAAGTCTACTGAATGATAATTGTGTTGGAATAATATTAACTGGGTTAAGAAATGTTCTAAGAATAATTGAATGAATTTAGTTTTAAAAAGGCAAAATGAAATGAAACGAAATGAAATCTATTTTACCTTAGAATTAGATGTATTTTATTGAAGTTTTGATATGGTATTGGAATATATGAGGTGTTATTCTTCGTTCTTTTTATGAAACAATTGATGGTATGTATTGGATGTTTGAAATATTTTCTGTTTTTATTGTATATGTGTAAAGTTCAAAATGAACTCATCACATTAACAACCCATTAAAACTTTTTTTTTTATAGAACTTGATTTTTTTTTTAACTGCGTTACTTTGCATTTGGGTTGCTACTGGATCACATGGGCACCCCTTTTGAGAGTATAACCGTCCCTCGGCCCTCGTTACCACAACAGGGGAAGGAGGTATGTCTCTTATCTGTGCCTGTTTTACCTTTACGATTGGGATCACTGAGTGTGGATGTGTGGGGGCTGAGTAGGCAGTTTAGCCAATACTCACCTTTAAACGCCAGCAGAACCGAATTCATTTAGTCACAGTGAGTTTAAAGACTCTTGTGTTCTTTGCATTGAAAACAATGTACTGAAAATGTATAAAAGTAGATGAAAAAGGGGCAGAGAAACAGTGTTGGGGTCGATTAGGGATTGTTTGATGTATGTTTCTGTATTCACTCTTGGATGCTTCTGTTAAAAATGTACTGAAATAACATTGCCCTTGATATGCTTCCGATTTCTGAAACAGCAGTTACCTCACTCATTCAGACCCTGAAACCCTAGTTTAAACATGAAGATGCTCTGCATGCATTTGTAGCATATCTAAATGCTAATACCCTAGCCATATGCCTATCAAATGTCATTAATTCATTACTTTCAGCAGGTATAATTACATCTTTGCTTAACGTACTAGTACTGTAGTCTCTGTTTAAAAAAAAGAAAGAAAAAAAAGACTCTTAATTGATCAGTATTTTCAAACAATCATCCCCTCACTGGACTGTGTTGGATTTCTAAATTACTAGAAAAAGTGTTTACTGCCCTGTTACACACCTTTGTGAAATTATCCAAGTTCATGGATGTTTATCAATTGGGTTTTCAGCCATGACTTGGCACAGAGTATGCATTTACTGTTATGGGATGGCATGCTTGCTCTCTCTGTTGCCTTCAACATGGTCAGCCAAGATATACTTGTACCATGCCTGAGAACACTAGTTGGATTGTTGGATGTGCCCTTTGGTTGGTCTAGGTCTTTCCTATCAGAGAGGACACCGAGTGTGGAACTGGGTTCTTTTTTATCTCACCAGATTGCTTCCCATTGTGGGGTTCCACAGAGGGATCTCCACTATCCCCTTTCCTTTTTAAAATCTATATTCAGCCTCGCATGGCATTTTCCAGCAAACCTAAACTAAATTATTATTTGAACGCTGATGACAGCCAAGTCTCCCTTAGAATAACTGGCCCATTTGAGGCTATGGATGATTGTACTGCCTGCCGAAGTCAGTTAAGCAAATGGATGTCCATAAATGGACGACAACCCTATCTTTGCAAACACCCTTGGAGTGAGCCTATACCCAACTCCCCCATTGTTCACCTTGCTTAATTCAAACAGACAAAGTCTAGAATATTGTGTTTATTTGTCAATCTCATTTTGGCCAGAACACTCAAATTGGTGCACAGTAAACCTTGTATGTTAGGGTGTGTCTGATGAAGCAGGTCCTGTGGTTTGTTCATGGTGTTAATTTTGCTAGGGTAGTTGGCATGTTGACTATACTATACGAAAGCACTTTTGCTGGCGTATTAAGTTTATTGTTTGCAGGCCATTCAAAATGCTGCTTTTTGCTTAATTTTCATAATTCTAAATCCTTCCAAAAAGTCATTTTTTTGTTCACTCTCTTCATTGATAAATGGCTTCTTTAAGGAGAGTGTGGTTTATACATTTATTTATGTGTTCATTTATAGCAGCACACCAAGCCCTGGGGCATTTCAGTGCTAGTTACGGTTACAACTAGGTATGCAGGTTGCAAGGTTGCAAGGTTACAGGAAGATGGTAAGACAGTTGTTCAGGAAATTGACAAAAAATCAAATGAAACAAAATCAACTCGGAGATGCAATGAGGAGCCGGACATTCAATCAGTCAATCAATCAGCTATTTGTAATGCGCACTATCACCAAAGGCATCATGACGAAATTAGCTATGAGTGAGAAGGAAACATCCATCACACAAAAAGTTTGGAATAAAGTTCACGTCTGAACCGTTCAAAGTCTGAGGTGCGGTGCAGGATTAGCGGCAAAGAATTCAAAAATGTCGGCCCTGCAGTGTAGAAGGGTCTACTGCCCATTTGTTCCATTTTCAGTAGGTAGGTACACACAGTAGTGCCATCTCCATAAATCTAAGTGACCGACCTGGGCAGTAACGCTGCAATTTGTTCCGAATGGACAGGCAACCATTCCCATTCAGAGCTTGATGGATAATACAAGAGGCTTTCAACTTAATTTGAGCGGAGACAGGTAACCAATGCAAGGATTTACGAGGCTTCATCACATCAGGGATGTCATTTGGGGGTCGCCAGAGGTCGCAAGAGCGACCGCTGCTCATTGGCTTGCAACCACTGTCAATCTCTTGCGACCTCTGGCTTCTCCAATCGGAATGCAGGCCTGGGGGGCGTGGCCATACTAGCATGCACACAATCTCCTTGCAGCGCACAGCACACATGTTTTTCCTGTCCCCGTGGCTGTCTGCTGTGCTGTCCTCGGAGCAAGCTCTCTGCTCTCCTGCCCTGGGTCCTCGGAGCAAGCTAAGACGTGAGTGAGGGGTCAGTAAGTGTGTGTTCTGTTTGTGCTGGGGGGACGGTTGCCGTTGGTGCTGCTCATATGATATGCCACATGTGGCCTAGCAGGGCCGCGGCACGAGGCTATTTGCAAGTGTTAAAAGCATTTCAGGGCATCAGGCTGCGTATGAACTTGATGTGGAGATTTTCTCGTTTTAAAACTGTCTCAACTTGCATAATGCCAAATACAAGCACAGCTGTAAAACATAGGCGTAACCTAATTTGGACTGTGGAGGATGCTTACGCCTTACTGTGCCCCACAACATACTCCTACAGGCGCTCGTTTAAGCGCGGTGCTGCTTGTATATGGCAAAGACTAACCACATCATTTTCCTGAGGTCAGGCAGTGCAGTCAGGGGTCACGTTACTTTCCAGGCACTTTCCGGTCCCACTCTCGGTAAAGCAAACGCCCCCCATTCCGTGTGCATTAACTGGTAGACCTTCATGTTGGAGCAAGCGCCGCGCCAGGCCAGCCCAGGCAGGAGTCAGACTTCCAGGAAGCAGGATGTTTTTAGCGGTATCCAGTCAAAATCTCGAAAAAAAAAGTTGAATGACAATAATCTCAAAAAATAAATCTCGAAAAAAAAGTCGAATTCCCTCTTTTTTAATTATATATTTATTTTGGGCTCTGGGAATAAAAAAATGGGTAAAACAAAAAAAAAAAGGGGGGTTGGGAACCCCCCATTTCGAATAAAAAACGTCCCCCATTTCGAATAAAAAACGTCATCTTTTTTTTTTTTTTTTAGATTTTGACATTCGACTTTTTTAAATTCGACCTTTTCACTATAAACCGTTTTTAGCACATTTGTTCTCCACACGCCTCACTCAGGCACAACAGTCATTGTTGGAGCACGTTTTCCTGGGCTACTATCCTCCCGAGTCTATGGGGCTAAATGTTATTGTTTTGGCCTCCTGTTATGCTATTTGTTATACACCGACCATGGCTCTGGTCCATATGCATGTTTAATGGCACGTTTCATATTTGCAGATTGAGGTCTTTGAAGTAATGTTTGTTAAAGTAATTATTTCACAGTTGGAATCTCCTGTGTGCCGTTCACAATATGGCATGAATTGCTATATGAAACCTTGCAAATTAGTGATGCGCAGAAAAGGGGAGCAGTTTGGCAAGCGAGAGTCGGGAAGATACATCTGCTCTGTAAATACAGGGGAAAGTTTAGTTTCCTGTGCCTTTAAGTACCTACGATCTATGCCTTTATTTTTTACAGAGCTGCACATGTGCAATAGTAACACATGTTAATACAGTGCTACTGGGGCGGAATTCAAATAAAGTGCTATATAAAAACGCACAAAAAATCAAAGCGGGCAGAACTAGTCCAGGGTACTACTGTTTTTTCCTGACCTCCTTTTGTTCCTCACGTCCTGTAACAACTGTGGGTACACGTGTATATGTCAGTTGTGGTGCATGTGGCGCTTTGGACAGTGCATGGCAGTTGCCCAATTATAGCGGTTACATTAGCAACCATAACAGGCACATTTTATTATTTTGCTCACTCACCCATACCCTGAAGTTTTTTTTTGTTGCTTTTACAGAATTCCACCTTTAATTTGTAAGATAAACATACCCGTAACGTCCCTTTCAACCATTTTTTTTTCGCTGACATTTTTCACTTTATTGATACATTTTGTCACCATGCCTATACAGTGACCAGTGGCACGGCCTGTGGTTATGCCCAGTTGGCTCTTTGCTATGGGCATGGCATTCAGCACTCTCCACTGCCTTGGCTTATTGGCAATGTTAAGGTCACAGGATAAGATAATTTCATGATGGTTCATTCTCCTGTGTGATGGTCTCCCATACATGCTATCCCATTATGGATTGCTGCGGGGGAGTTGTGTGCGTGTCCTATACTGCCAGAGCCCTGCTCTGGGATGTAGACCAAGGGGAAAAAAGCTAAAGGTGTGCGTATATAGCTTTTGCCTGGTAAGTGTAAATGGCAGTTGATGTTTACTCATTTTGCACTGCAGAGTGCAAAAAGGGGGCTTAAAGGTGCTTTGCCAAAATTGTACACCTGCCTTTTGCACTCTGTAGTGCAAATGAACAAAGCTGCCCAGGCCTGTTTGTATGTAAGTGCAAACGGAAGCAGTCCCTTCTGGGCAAATTTACACAATTTGGAAAAATGAGCTCAGAGGCAAACTGTGTGCTTTTTTTGCAATATGTGCCATTTTGGAACAAATTAACTGCATGGCGGGGGAAGCTGAGAGGGAAATCCATGCCATGCTTTTCCTGCTGTTTGCAGTGAATCTGCACGCATCACATCTTTGATGCAGGCAGAGGGAGGCAATGTTTGATGTGGATATTGTAACCATATTTTTCTTAGTGTACTGAGGGATAATGCTTTATGAGGCCATTTCCTGTGATGTCACATGGGGGCGTGGCCTAATGACATCACTTCCTGTGATGTCACTCCCAGGGTCCCTCTTGAATTTCTGTGGTTAAAACAGAAACAGCAAGGATACCCTTCTTGTTTAACAGTTCTATTATTTGGCTGAGTACCCTTCCTAATATTGCCCATCCCCTAATAACCCCTGATTTGCCTGTTACCATTTGCGAGCAACCTTGTTGCTTAGGGTCCCATTCTTTTCTGATAGGACTTGGATTGATTCCACATTGTCCCAGTGTCCATCACCTCTAAATCCAACACCTGTTCTCTCCCAAGTTTACTACTGCTTGGTTCTCCACTGCATTGGAAACGCCAACCCTCTGACCAACTCTTTATTCCTCGACTTATTCTCTCACCTCGCATCGGGGGATGGCTGAGAGTGCAACATTGAGCTTCACAGACCAACAGATCTTAGAAACACCCTGTTGGTCTCTGTGAAGGCTCTCCCTGCCTGCTTTGCCTACTTTTCTACGTATCATCAGCCAGTAGAGCTCTAATAAGCACGATCCCCTTAAGACTATATGCTTGCCCTCCCCACCTACTAATTCCCCCTTTCAATCCAGTTTTAAAGCACACACCGCCGACTGTACTTATGCGTGGCTGCAGTCTCTGTGCTTTATTCCTATACTTCAGGAAATGTATTGCAACAATTGAAACCTTGGCCTGCCATTACTTATGGTGGCTTCACACGGCTTGTCCGTCCACAGCCTCGAGACTACCTGTGAACCTCTGCATTAATCGTGAAGCTCCCCAGTCTGTTCTGGCACCTGTGTAACTGGTCCTGGCAATTGGCTTTCTTCTCCAATGCGTGGGCGCACCAATGCGCTTGAGATAACAAGTACCGGGAAGTAAGTGTCCTGACCGGTCGCCATGAGAACAAATTAGCATTAACAAATGCCCCATTGCTATGGGCATCCGCAGTACTAAATCCATTCACTATACACCTATGTAATCCTACACAGGGTCCCTGATTAGGAGCCCTGATGAAGGCGGACTTACCTCCACTTATCACCGCCAAAACGTGAAGACTACAGGGGGCACTGGCTAACCTGTACATTTTGGAATCCCTATTACCAACTAGCACTCAATCACGTCTTGCCTTAACTATCTGTTTATAACCTGCTGATTATCTCTATTGTATATAATCACCTGCAACAACTGAATTTCTAGAATTGTTTTTACTTTTTCATGTTTTCGTCTGTTATCACATTCAGCAGTACAAGCACTTGAATTAATCTCCTTAATTTTTAAACATCTCTCATTTATTGCTCAAATGATTTCTTGTTTCTTCTCATGTTTAGAGATAACCTCCCTAGTGGGTGGAAATATGCATTTAGCGGCTGATTCCTTTAGGGATTGTTAGAATTAAGCAACACATTCTTCTATTTCTAAATAGCCCAAGAGACCAGGCCAAACAATTGTATTGACCTGTCCCTCTTGAATTTCTGTGGTTAAACCAGAAACAGCAAGGGTACACTTCTTGTTTAACACTCCCGGGGGTGTGGCATTGTGATGTCACTTCCGATACCCCTGGCATTTTGGTGAAATGACATCCCTGCATCACATGTTGACCAAACGGAATACCTCTGACCAGGTGAACAGCGGCATTCTGTAAGACATGGAGATGATGGATGCTGTTTGAGAGAGATAGATGGCATTGCAATAATCAATGCTGTCATTGAGATATTCTGCAACCACCTGAGCATACATCTCCTTAGGGATAGAAGGGAGAACCTTTTTCAATTGCTTCAGTTTAAGGAACCCAAGAACGCAGACAGAGTTAACCTGACTGTCCATTGCTAGCGACAAAGAAATCTGAATGCCAAGATCTCGAACCATCGCTGCCGGAGTTGGCATCGGTCCCAGCGATGACAGCCAGAAATCCGATGTCCAGTCTGCTGAAGCAACAGAAAGGCCCACAATCAAAACGTTGGTCTTACTGCCATTTAATTTTAGCCAATTGGCTTCCATCAAGTCCCTCACAGCATAGAGGAAAAGCCTAAACTTGGTTGCTGTCCCCAGTTGATCCAGGTCCATCCTAAACAAGACTTGGGTATCATCAGCATAGGAATAACACTGAAACCCAAAGGACCGGATAAGTGCTGCAAGGGGCTGGATGTACAGATTAAAAAGCAGCACGAAGAAGACAGAGCCCTGCGGAACCCCGGTTGTCACTGCAACCGGGGATAATCTGAAAGGCAGAAGGGAGACCATTTGGACTTGAGAGGCCAGGAACGCACAAAACCATTCCAGCATTGGTCTCGATATACCTGTACTACAAGACCTAGATACAAATATCCCATGATCAATGGTGTCAAAGGCGGCTGACAGGTCCAATAAAATTAGACCTGCCGTGATGCTTCTATCCCTGATAAAGGTGAGATCATCCAGTGCTGCTACAAGAGCTGATTCCATCCCCATCAGGGGGTGAAAGCCCATTCAACAAGGATCAAGGACATCCTGTTACTCCAAAAAAGATCTCAACTGGGGAGTAACCACTGCTTCCAATACCTTCATCAAAAATGATAGCAGAAAGATGGGGCGGTAATTGGAAAAAAAACTGGCATCCAGTGATGGCTTTTTAAGCAAAGGAATCACTAAAGCTCTTTTCAGTACAGCTGGGATCTGCCCAAAAGACAGCGAGGAATTACTAGCTTCAGCAATAATTGCACAACGGTTCTCTGGCGCCTGTTTAAATAACTGCAGAGGAATATCGTCAAGGGGTGAGGCTGACTTCAGAATCGCCACAAAGCGACTTATTTCAGAGGTTTTTGTAGCAGCAAAGAGATGGAAAGGATTTTTTACAGTCTTCCCAAGCAAAGCTTGATAGAACCTGTCTATTGTGATTAATGTCGATATGAATGAGAAATCGTGCATACCCTGGATGCTGGGTTAAGGTCACGCACAGTGAATGCTAGTTATAGCAAGAATTCCAAGGCAAGCATAGGGGAACATAGGTGTAGAGGCTTATCAGCATCCTCCAAGTTCATGGTGACGAGTAGAAGACATGTTAGATGGATGCATAATAAGGAAAAGTAGGTGTGTGAGATAATACATGAGTACAGTTGTGTGGTGAATACATGATGCATGCTACAATACAGTTACCGTAGTTGTGTGTGCAGGATTACACACCCATGAATAGGTCGAAAGGATTGCATAGTAGGACTTAGTTGTGGTCCGGGAAAGCCACACCCAGGGGGCTGGAGTCTACTTCAGATGAGAGGGACATGGTCATACAAGGAGTGGCGGCACAGACTGTTGTATGTGCACTGCCGGTTTAAAATAGGGAATAGAAGGCATGTTAGATGGATAAGTTAATGAGTTAGATGTAAACACACCAGATAGTTAATGTGAACATAAGTGAAGCAGTGGGTCTTGATCTTGGTCATGGTCAGAGAAAGCCTCACCCAGGGATCTAGGGGCTACTTCAGACATGGTAGGCAAATACAAATGTCACAGCTGTTGGTAGACATTGGAAGCCTTGCCTTTAGGCATGACTGCAGGACATGAAGGTCGGTCAGCAAAGCAGTCATGACATTGATTACTGCTAACAACTCCCGGGAGGTCCCGGGGATAGGAGATGACATTAAGGAAGGAGCAATGGGGGTAAAAGACGGCAGCTGATTTGGCCAGGCCCAGACAAAGCCAGCGATTGCCTTTAGGTGTAATCCTTTGTCTCCTGCTATCAGATGTCGGGGTGGCCAATCCGCAAGATGCAGAGGTGGAAACCAGGAAGGAAAAGGCCTTCTGGAAAGTGTTGATGGTGCATCGGCCATTTTGCAATGGGGCTGATGCTCCGTGGATTTTGATATAGGTCCACCATGGCTTACCTCATGTAGGGCAGTGTTGGTGGCCAGCTAGACTTGGATCATCACTGCAGTGCACAATGGAGTTGCATATGTTCATGAGGAGGGCCAGACAGGAGCAATTGTCCTTAGCTGGAGACCTTTGGTGGGGCCGGCTTTACCTGCCGGCTATCTTCGTCTCTTGCTATCAGGAGATGAAGGTAGTTGAAGGGAGAAGAATCTGATGATGTCATCACTCCTTTCCCTGAGATAGCCCCCACCCATCTACTATGTAGCCAGGGGACGACAGACACTACATAATCCCGACCCTGGGTTTGGCTATATGAGAGTGGACCACTTGCAGAGAGGTGACCCTCAGGAAAATGACATGACATGATTGTCATTGACCAGTATCTGCTTCCTCAAGTCATTCAATAAACGTAACAACTAAGATGAGAAAGAGCAGTGGAACAATAAAGATGACTTGGGGCCTCATTACGAGTATGGAGGTAGCCATACCCTTAATAAGGGCATGGCTGCTTCCATACCGGGTTCCAGGACCGGGTTCCTTCAATGAGGAATTACCGGGTCATTCCAACCTTGGAGGACCCGGCAAATCCTCATTGAAAAAACCCATCCCCATTTGAGCCCCCATAGGCCACAATGGGAATGGGGAGGGAGCTAAAAACGGGGCCGTTAATAACGGGGCCGTTATTAGCTCCCTGGTCCCCTTGTGGGACCCGCCAAGGACATCTGGTCTGACCAGACGTTCTGAGCGGTTCCCGCAAGGGGACCTCGTAATAGGGCATCCTGTAATCAACTGTGCCGGTCCCGTACCGGCACCCTTCATTACGGAAGCGCCAGGGTCAGAATGAGGCCCTAATACTGTTAAACCAACACAATGGTCTAGTTTTTGGAGACTATGCAATCATACCCAGAAGGTTAAAGTGGAGTCTGCTACAGCTGACAGAGAGAACGGGGGGAGAGAACTTCAGACGGTAGGCTGTGCCAGTGCCAAGAACCACACTGAAGGGAACCACACCATAGTAGACAGTGTGGAATAAGTGCAAACATGGGAGAGAGAAGCCCATGTGCAGAAAGTTTGCCGCCTGGGAACAGAAGGCAGCGGGAACTGCAGACCGTAGAAAGGAACACAGCAACAGCATAGCGGTTGTCAGGACGCAAGCCACGCTAACAAGTTGAAAAGACCGAGAGAGAACAAATGCAAGAAGCTACCAGTAAGTCCAGGTAGTAGAGCTGGGTAACTGGGTTGCCTCTCAGCATATTCTGCTCCATAAGAATACTGCAGAAGGAAGGGAACCCAAGTGATGGGGCAACTGAAAAAGCACAGGGAAGACATACAGGTTAGCGGGTTGCCTGACAAAGTGTACTGTTTCACAAGAATAAAGCGAAAGACACAAAAGGAGCCTAATGAAGAAGTTAACATATTGTTAATCAAACAACAAATGGTTTGTTGAACCCCTATATCAAAGGCAAGAGCGAAGGAAAAGGGAATGCTCTTGGAAAAGGGGCAAATAACCCTTTGATGAAAGTCAAAGCGAATATTGAAAAGAACTGTGTAAAACAAGAGTGGATAAGCCAGAAGTGGGCTAATGTTGTTTTGTGGATAAAAAGGAAAAGACATAAAATAAAGTCCTGGGAGGAGAGTATACGAGGTGAAGCTGCGTTTCTGTTAAATAAGTTGTGGCAGGAGAGTATACCAGGTGAAGCTGAATGTTTGTTAAATGAAGTCCTGGCAGAAGTGTACACCAGTTGAAGGGAAGTGTTTGAAAGACTGCATGAAAATCCAGGCAAACAAACGTGTGTGTACACGTATCATATCAAAGATTCTCAAGGAAGACCCATGCCCTTGAGATTGTGAACTATTGTGAATTTACAAGAAGAGGAAATTCTACTGTGAACAATAGTGGCAACAGCAACCCCCGAGACATTTTTCAGCCTTTTTGCACCACATCACTGTGGTGAACCCGCACCCCTATAAGGAAAGTAAGCTAGCAATCCATGTCTGGATTATTCTTAGGAATTTAGGGAGAAACACAAAGTATTTCAAAATATACAAAATGTGGGAGCCCCTCTTCTGAGAACAAACACGGCCAAATAACCTGTTCTTTTGGAGGTTTGCCATTCTGGAGTTTCTCACTGTAACTTTCATAGAGAAGAAATATCCCTATGCATACCACTATATTCTTTGATAAACCTGTACACAAGTAAGGTATACTGCATCTAGAGACACCTTTGAATTTATGTTTTACACAATTCTGTCACGTTGCAGGCTTTTGGAGCATAATGCATGTATAACTCCATTGTACCTACTGGGTTATGTCTTTCCCTGTTTGTCCTTTGTTTGTCTTTTTCTCTTTCTTTTTTGCCCCCCAATGCCATTTCCTTGCAGATTAAGGCAGTAGCAGGGCCAGAGGAGAAGGAATGGTGGAGGGGGGGGGGGGGTTGCCGCTCTTTTGATCCCGCTTGGGCCCAGTGCGCCCCCCAGCCTCCTGCTGGTGCCCTATTACCTGCCCCTTCCTGTGGCACCAAAACTGGATTAAGGTCTGGAAAACCCTGGCAAGGGCACAATAGGCTACTTCACTGAAAAGCCTGAATAATCTGAGACTATTGCAGTGTTGATGTGGCACGGTATAAACAAGTTGTAGCATAGACAGCAAAGCTGAAAGCCATCAAGAATGAATTAAAGAGGGTGATTACTGTTTGGTCATATCCATCAGGTATCTCGAACGATAATATAGTTTCTCACTCTTGCACTGTCAGTGACAAGCAACAATCCTATCCTAATGCCCATATTCAGGAAACTGTTTAGGACTGATCAAAGGTCCCCCCATTAAATGATTGGATTAGGTGGCCTACATCTCATGACATGGCTCATATTCAGATCAAATCACCACCAGCAGGAATTGCAGCGGTATCTTCAGACTTTGTGCATCTTCACAAGTTGGCCGTTACACAGTAAAAATGCTGGTAATAATGTTTAACAGCACGTTTACCAAACAGGTCAACTGCAACTTTGCTGGTAGGGGTGAAGGATTTATCTCCAGTTGAGAGCTGGAGGTAAATCTGACTCCTATCGGCAAAGCACTGCCTGTATTTCCGGCACGATAATACCATTGCGGTAATAGTGGGAAAATCCCATGGGACTCCATGGAATGGGGATTTAGCCCCCTTGCCAGCACTTGTAATCTGCTGGTAATTCTGGCAGAACAAGTGCCGGTAACAGCAATTTCATTTACTGGTATCCTGGTGCTAATACTGCCAGGATACCGGCAAACTCGTAGTTCTCACAGCATATGAGGCTGCCCAGGCGACATGCCATTTTTATTGCAATGTAGAGGAGTATAGATAACTGAGAAAACAATGTCGTATGGATGGTACACCTTCTGGCTAAACATATGTATGTGTCTGCTTTTTATGCTGTGAATCTATCTAAAAATCAGCCAGTTTATCTTTTCATATTCCGGAGGTTGGGTGGCCAATGTTTTTGGTCAGGGACAGGATTGGAGGACATTCTCAGATCATATGATTAGTTTCAGGAGCCTGTTTTTTCATGCATCTAATGGGAACCCCATTTACCATAATGCCTCTGTGGTTATTTTGAGGGTTTGAACTTGCAAAGCAGGAAGCAAGTGTGCAAGGCCACAGCATTTTGATTTCTCCTACTAATTAAAAGCAGACCCAATATTATATTAATGGCATGTAAATGAGTATTAACCCTAACTATTGATCTTCCCTATTTTCTGTCATCCCAGACAGCCACAGATTCTTCTAGCAAGCAGCAGCTTTTGTGACAGGTGGTAGAGGAGGGCAGTTGGTTGGGAACAATACTCTTTTTATGGTGGGTTTACTTTGAGTTGTCAGCATTATCATTTTTTTAACACATTTCGTTTCCCTGAATAAAATAAAATCTAGAAAGGTCTACCTGATAAAAATCAAAAGAGTATACAGGAAGATGTCCCAAACAAAGAAAACCGGTTTCCCCTAAATAACTGAAGTAAACAAATTAAAGTTCTCTTTACTAAAATAAACACGACAAGTTCCCCTCAAGTATTAGGTACTACCTAATCTTTAAAAAAAATGCCCAGTGTTGTCTTTTTATAGTTCGCCAAAGCAGGCGCCCATCGTCAAACTCACCCACAGCTGGAGTTAAAGCCCAAATCAGTTGAGAAGTCTGAGTGGCCTGATTCGCCTCTCCTCCCGGAAGATTTGCTCGCAATCACACTTGCTGATAACGCATGTCTTTCTTTCTGCTGTGACCCAATGCATAGATTGACACATATGGACATTTCAGCTTCTCTGTGATCAAAGAGTGCTTGCTCGAAGCGCTTAGCAAGGTTCATACTGTCTGGGTTGGACAGGATTTGGTTTTCAGAATTGTTTCGTTAAGGAAAGCAGGCTGCCAAGTTTTCAGGAAGTGGTTTGTTTAGTGCATAGCATCTTGGCAAGTGTGTTAATGGAACCATACCAAACACACCTTGATTATCAAGATATTATTTCTTAAAGAGTGATTTTGCAAGACTGTATAATGCTTCGTAATCACTAGGTTATATAGTATATTATCAGTTGTACCCGAATGTTTGCATTTGTCTTCTGACACCTATCACTCTGTGTGTGTACTCGCTAAATCAACTTAGGTAAAGTAGCAGAAACGATTCTTCACCTGGGAAACACAGCATTGCTTCCTACGCGTTATTTACAGTCCAATTATCTGTTAAACGGATTTGTTCTGCAATCCATTCCATGTCAGGCACATCTCATTCCACACCTGGCTTGGGCAGCAGCCGGAAGCGTTTGCACAGCCATGGGGGAATTTAAAAGGTCACCTATAACGAAGCGCTTGAGGCTGCTTTCCACATTTGACACACTACTCTTCACCTGCCTGCTCAGCTTAGCCTTTCAAAGCACAGCCTGCAGCATGTGCCAACATTTGACAGCTGTGAATGGGAAGGATGCAAGAGCCAGGTGTGCGTTGATTCTAGCTCCAGCCAACCTCGCACAAATACATGCTTTTCAGGTCAGATGTAGCCACACGCAAGGCTGAACGTTTTGGTTCTTTATCTTGGCCCAAATCGGATTATGAGCCGATCGCAGAATATTCCTCTAAAATTGGATAATCTTTTCTAAACAAGGTGGCTAACACAAACATCGCTGGGTTGCGTGCGTGTGTGCATATGTGCACAAATCCATTTGGGAAGCAACAGCACTTTATATAGGGGAAGCACCCATTGGATAACAACTAGAATGCGGGCATAGAGGGAAAGCAAGGAAAGGGGGGAACATTCATGGGTCCATATGTGTGTATATTTGTTAAAGGGACGTTATGGTTAAGTTGCACTAATAAAAACCTATGAAATTCAGTAAAAAAATGTTGTTAAAAGGACGTTATGGTTACAAGTAAAATCAAAAAACCCCTGAAAATCGCCAGTTACGGTATGCTAAGCAACCATAACTCGCGCCACCACCGTGCACTGCTAGGACTAACACCCAGGACATCAAAGATGACATCACAAATATTACTATGGGACCACCTCCATCCGCCGCCACACCAAATCCAATGACTGCAATGCTCTCAGAAAGGTTGTTCCTTTCTCAGCAAGTAGTAAGCTGTCTTCCTCCACCTCATCTTCCTCAACAAATACTGTAACCACACAGCCTGATGTCTGCGGGCATTGGTGAATTATAAATAAATAAATAAATAAATAAATAAATAAGGAGGGCTACGGGCTATTATCGTCCATTGCAACCCCTGAAACAGGGGATAAAGCCATTAGCACCCCTGGTTCCCAAAGCGGGAACCCAGGGTGCTAAAACATAGATTTTTCTTCCTACAGCAGGACACCTGTGGCGTCCCGCTGTAGGAATGAAAATCCTTTTACAATACAGCCAACATGGAAAGAGAAGGCGCGGCTACGTACACAGCCCCTCTTCCCTTGCCATGGTAGCCTGCAAAACCCTCTGAACATATTACCACAGGGACTTTTGTTCCGTTTCAAACCTATCCTACCTTCGAATAACTTTACCACATAGCTGGTCCCAGATAGACATAGCCACTTTAACACCATTTTTCGTCCATAATGGTCATGGCCAGTAGCCAGATTGTCCACATCATGACCTTATGCCATGACCCAGACAATCTGGCTACTGCCCACGGCCACAGGCTATGCATCAGTCACCAAAGGTATATGATTTTTTTTGTACCTACATTAATACACTTGTAAAAAAATAAAACACGGGCACATTTGAAAAACCATGCTTTAATGTCCTTGCCAATGCTCCTCACGAGTTTGCTTGAAATCCGCCCATGTTTTATTTTTTTTAAAGTGTCAAAATATATGTACATACAATAGTCATATAACTTAGCCCCCACTTGACAAAATCCATTCAGTCTTTACACAAACATTGAAGTTTGGGTCTATAATCTTTCTCAAAACTTTTGTTTCTCAAAACTTTTGTTCACATTCGTCAAATAGCAAAAAAGTTATAAGCCATCTAAAAAAGACCCCCCCCTCTAATTTTGCCCCCTCTTGAGAAAATCCCACCAAACTTTAGAAAATCATTTATATCTAGATCCAAAATCGTTTTGCCAAATGATGTGCAGATTCGTCAAATGACACCACATTTATATGCCTTTAAAATATTTTGGGACCCACTCTAATTTTGCCCCTTTTTTGCAGAATCCCACAAAACTTTGCAAAACCATTCAGGATTAGTTCTAGAATAAAATTGCAAAATTACATGCAGTTTCATTGGAGGGTGCAAAAGTTATAAGCCATCCAAAAACTGCTTTTCCCCAACCATCTAATGCAGAAATCGGACATCTGGAGTTTTCGCGGAATTTCGGTGGGTGAATCAACCTGTTTTTTGGCTTCTTATGGCCATATCCAATCCAACCTTCATCCCCCCAAATCCCCAGAGATTGTTTGTTGAGTTTGACAAGTGAAATGCTGCTTTTTTAAAAATGTTTTCACCGCGCTGTCCGCGGACCCCAAAAAAGTCAGCAAATCCAAGATGGTGGGCGCTTCAGGAAAACCAATGCATTTCATGTTTTCCCACCAGCCAATCAGCGCGCGCATCCCGATGTCTGCGAACCACGCAAAAGTCAGCAAATTTTCTGGCCAATCGGGGCCAGTCGGTGGACAGTACAGCCAATCAGAGGCCAGTCGACAGACCGAACAGGGTCCGCGGAGTGGACATAGATATCACTAATTTTTTTGTCTCACGTTTTGGTCATTTAAAAAAAAAAAAAACTACTGGACGGATTTACACCACATTAACAAAAGCATGCTTTCGGGACCAAGCTGCCGGTCCAGCTGCAAATTTTTGAAAATTTTATGCTGCAAATTTGGTGAAAATCAGTCCAGCGGTTTGGGCTGTAGGCGTGAGCAAAGATTTTTCCCATTATGTCTATGGGAAAAACAGACATTTTGAGACCCCCCCTATAACTTTGCCCCCTTGGACCAAATCTCACCAAACTTTGCAAAAACCCAGAGTGGGCCATATACTTTTTTTGCAAAGTTTGGTGAGTATTCGTCCCAAGGGAGCAAAGTTATAAGCCACCCAAAAAGTGCTCTTCCTATGGGATTAGCAACTTAACCATAACTACACGGCCACTAACGTGGCTGTGTAATATATATATTACAAGGCCACGGTAGTGGCCATGTAGTTATGTTTAAGTTGCTGTTTCCATAGGAAGAGCACTTTTTTGGGCGGCTTATAACTTCGCTCTCCCTGGACGAATCCTCACCAAACTTTGCAAAAAAAGTATTTGGGTCACTCTGATTTTTTTTGCAAAGCTTGGTGAGGATACGTCCAGGGGGGGCAAAGTTATAGGGGGGGTCCCAAAACATTTTTTTTTCCCATAGACTGAATGGGAAAAAAATATTTGCTCGCGTCTACAGCCCAAACCGCTGGACGGATTTTCACCAAATTTGGACCAGGAGCAGTGGCTTGGTCCCAAAAGCGTGCTTTTGCAAATTTGGTGAAAATCCATCCAGTAGTTTGTTTTAAAATGACCCAAAAGTAGGTAAAAAATAAATGAGTGATATCTGTGTTCGGTCCGCGGACGGACTTCCCTGTTCGCTCCGCGGACAGGACGGTGATTGGGCCAGCAGCTTGTGTGATGCCCGCGGACATCTGACGTGCTCTCTCATTGGATGCAGTGAAAGCGTGCAGTGCGTCTGGCTTCAGCGACGCCCGCCATCTTTCTTTCCCGCATGAGGGGCTTTGTCAGGTCAGCAGGAGCGTCTCTGTCTCTTGTTCCTCCCACCCCCGCTCATGCCCGTGTCTGCCCCACCCCCCGCTCATGCCCCATGTGTCCTTTCTGTCCCCCCACCCCCGCTCATGCCCCGTGTGTCCTTCCTCTCCCCCCCACCCCCGCTCATGCTCCGTGTGTCCCCTGTTCCTCCAGCCCCCCCCGCTCACGCCATCGCACATGGTGGCCAGCGGAGGGCCGAGGAGCGGGATCTGCCGCATGAACTCATGTCTGTGCGGCATGTCCGTGTTTCTGTTTGCCCCCCCTACCCCCCGCTCATGCCCCGTGTGTCTCTATCCCTCCTGCCAACCCCCTGCTCATGCCCCGTGTGTGTCTCTCCCTCCCCCCCACCCCCGTTCATGCCCTGTGTGTGTCTCTCCCTCCCCCCCACCCCCGCTCATGTCCCGTGTGTGTCTCTCCCTCCCGCCCACCGCCCGCTCATGCCCCGTGTGTGTCTCTCCCTCCCGCCCACCCCCGCTCATGCCCTGTGTGTGTCTCTCCCTCCCACCCCACCCCCGCTCATGCCCCGTGTGTCTCTCTCCCCCCCCACCCCCGCTCATGCCGCATGTGTCTCTCTCCCTCCCGCCCACCCCCCGCTCATGCCCCGTGTGTCTCTAGCCCTCCCATCCACCCCCGCTCATGCCCCGTGTGTGTCTCGACCTCCCCCCACCACCGCTCATGTCCCGTGTGTGTCTCTCCCGATCACCCACCCCCCGCTCATGCCCCGTGTGTGTCTCTCACTCCCGCTCACCCCCCGCTCATGCCCCGTGTGTGTCTCTCCCTCCCACCCCACCCCCGCTCATGCCCCATGTGTCTCTCTCCCTCGCTCCCACCCCCGCTCATGCCCCGTGTGTCTCTCTCCCTCCCCCACCCCTGCTAATGCCCCGTGTGTGTCTCTCCTCCCCACCCACACCCGCTCATGCCCCGTGTGTCTCTCTCCCTCCCCCCCACCCCCGCTCATGCCCCGTGTGTCTCTCTCCCTCCGCCATCCCCCGCTCATGCCCCGTGTATCTCTCTCCCTCCACCCCACACCCGCTCATGCCCCGTGTGTCTCTCCCTCCCCTCCACCCCCGCTCATGCCCCATGTGTCTCTCTCCCCCTGCCCACCCCCCGCTCATGCCCCGTGTGTCTCTAGCCCTCCCACCCACCACCCGCTCGTGCCCCGTGTGTCTCTAGCCCTCCCACCCACCCCCCGCTCATGCCCCATGTGTCTCTAGCAACCTGCTCATGCCCCGTTTGTCTCTCCCCTCCCACCCGTCCCCCACTCATACCTCGTGTGTCTCTAAAACCTCCTACCCACCTCCCGCTCATGCCCCATGTGTCTCTGTCCCTCCCATCCACCCCCCGCTCATGCCCCGTGTGTCTCTATCCCTCACCCCCTACTCATGCCCGTGAGTCTCTAGATCTCCCACCCACCCCCCGCTCATGCCCCGTGCCCTCCCACCCACCCCCCGCTCATGCCCCGTGTGTCTCTATCCCTCCCACCCCCCGCTCATGCCCCGTGTGTCTCTATCCCTCCCACCCAACCCCCGCTCATGCCCCCTGTGTCTCGATCCCTCTCACCCACCATCCGCTCATGCCCCGTGTGTCTCTATCCCTCCCACCAACCCCCCGCTCATGCCCCGTGTGACTCTATCCCTCCCACCCACCCCACGCTCATGCCCCGTGTGCCTCTATCCCTCCCACCCACCCCCCGCTCATGACCCGTGTGTCTGTATCCCTCCACCCACCCCCCACTCATGCCCCCGTGTGTCTCTATCCCTCCCACCCACCGCCCGCTCATGCCCCGTGTGTCTCTATCCCTCCCACCAAACCCCCGCTCATGCCCCGTGTGTCTCTCCCTCCCCCCACCCCCTCTCATGCCCCGTGTGTCTCTATCCCTCCCGCCCACCCCCCGCTCATGCCCCGTGTGTGTCTCTCCCTCCCACCCACCGCCCGCTCATGCCCCGTGTGTGTCTCTCCCTCCCGCCCACCCCCCGCTCATGCCCCGTGTGTGTCTCTCCCTCCCACCCCACCCCCGCTCATGCCCCGTGTGTGTGTCTCTCCCTTCCCCCCACCCCCTGCACAAGCCCCGTGTGTATCTCCCCTCACCCTCTACTCATGCCCCGTGTGTCTCTGTGCGGCATGTCCGTGTTTCTGTTTGTCCGCCCTACCCCCCGCTCATGCCCCGTGTGTCTCTATCCCTCCCACCCACCCCCCGCTCATGCCCCGTGTTTCTATCCCCTCCCCCCCACCCCCGCTCATGCCCCGTGTGTCTCTATCCCTCCCCCCATCCCCGCTCATGTCCCGTGTGTGTCTCTCCCTCCCGCCCACTGCCCGCTCATGCCCCGTGTGTGTCTCGTACCTCCCGCCCACCGTCCGCTCACGCCCTGTGTGTGTCTCTCCCTCCCACTCCACCCCCGCTCAAGCCCCGTGTGTGTCTCTCCCTCCCACCCCACCCCCGCTCATGCCCGTGTGTATCTCTCCCTTCCCTCCACCCCCGCTCATGCCGCATGTGTCTCTCTCCCTCCCGCCCACCCCCCGCTCACCCCCCGCTCATGCCCCATTTGTCTCTATCCCTCCCACCCAACCCCCGCTCATGCCCCGTGTGTCTCTAGCCCTCCCATCCACCCCCGCTCATGCCCCGTGTGTGTCTCGACCTCCCACCCCACCCCCGCTCATGCCCGTGTGTATCTCTCCCTCCCCTCCACCCCCGCTCATGCCGCATGTGTCTCTCTCCCTCCCGCCCACCCCCCGCTCACCCCCCGCTCATGCCCCATTTGTCTTTATCCCTCCCACCCAACCCCCGCTCATGCCCCGTGTGTCTCTAGCCCTCCCATCCACCCCCGCTCATGCCCCGTGTGTGTCTCGACCTCCCGCCACCCCCGCTCATGTCCCGTGTGTGTCTCTCCCTCCCGCCCACCCCCCGCTCATGCCCCGTGTGTGTCTCTCTCCCCCCACCCCTGCTCATGCCCCGTGTGTCTCTCTATCTCCCCCCACCCCCGCTCATGCCCCGTGTGTGTCTCTCCCTCCCACCCACCCCCGCTCATGCCCCGTGTGTCTCTCTCCCTCCCCCCCACCCCTGCTCATGCCCCGTGTGTCTCTCTCCCTCCCCCCAACCCCCGCTCATGCCCCGTGTGTCTCTCTCCCTCCCCCCCACACCCGCTCACTCCCCGTGTGTGTCTCCCTCCCCCCCACCCCCACTCATGCCCTGTGTGACTCTCGAACCTCCCGCCCACCCCCCGCTCACCCCCCGCTCAATGCTCAGTGTGTCTCTAGCCCTCCCACCCACCCCCCGCTCATGCCCCGTGTGTCTCTAGCCCTCCCACCCTCCCCCCGCTCATGCCCCCTGTGTCTCTATCCCATCCCACCCACACCCTGCTAATGCCCCGTGTGTCTCTATCCCTCCCACCCACCCCCTGCTCATGCCCCGTGTGTCTCTATAGCTTCCCACCCAGCCCCCGCTCATGCCCCGTGTGTCTCTCTCCCTCCCCCCCACCCCCAATCATGCCCCGTGTGTCTCTCTCCCTCCTCCCCACCCCCGCTCAAGCCCCGTGTGTCTCTCTCCCCCCCACTCATGCCCCGTGTGTGTCTCTCCCTCCCCCCGACCCCCGCTCATGCCCCGTGTGTCTCTCTCCCTCCCCCCACCCCCGCTCATGCCCCGTGTGTCTCTAGACCTCCCACCCACCCCCCGCTCATGCCCCGTGTGTCTCTAGCCCTCCCAACCACCCCCCGCTAATGCCCCTTGTGTCTCTAGCCCTCCCACCCACCCCCCGCTCATGCCCCGTGTGTCTCTAGCCCTAACACCCACCCCCCGCTCTTGCCCCGTGTGTGTCTCTCCCTCCCCCCCACCCCCTGCTCATGCCCCGTGTGTCTCTCCCTCCCCCCACTCCCTGCTCATGTCCCGTGTGTCTCTCCCCTCACTCCCCGCTCAAGCCTCGTGTGTCTCTAGCCCTCCCACCCACCCCCCGCTCATGCCTTGTGTATCTCTCTCCCTCCCCCCGCCCCCTGCTCATGCCTCGTGTGTCTCTCTCCCTCCCCCCACCCCCGCTCATGCCCCGTGTGTGTCTCTCCCTCCCCCCCACCCCCGCTCATGCCCCGTGTGTGTCTCTCCCTCCCCCACACCCCCGCTCATGCCCTGTGTGTGTCTCTCCCACCCTCCACCCCCGCTCATGCCCCGTGTGTCTCTAGCCCTCTCACAAACCCCCGCTCATGCCCCGTGTGTCTCTAGACCTCCCACCCACCCCCCGCTCATGCCCCGTGTGTCTCTAGCCCTCCCTCCCACCCCTCGCTCATGCCCCGTGTGTCTCTAGCCCCTCTGACCCACCCACCCCGCGCTCATGCCCCGTGTGTCTCTAGCCCTCCCACCCCCCGCTCATGCCCCGTGTGTCTCTCCCACCCACCCACCCCCCGCTCATGCCCTGTGTTTCTCTAGCCCTCCCACCCACCCCCCGCTCATGCCCTGTTTGTCTCTAGCCCTCCCACCCACCCCCCGCTCATGCCCCGTGTGTCTCTAGCCCTCCCACCCACCCCCCGCTCATGCTGCGTGTGTCTCTAGTCCTCCCTCCCACCCCTCGCTCATGCCCCGTGTGTCTCTAGCCCCTCTGACCCACCCCGCGCTCATGCCCCGTGTGTCTCTAGCCCTCCCACCCCCCGCTCATGCCCCGTGTGTCTCTAGCCCTCACACCCACCCCCCGCTCATGCCCTGTGTGTGTCTCTCCCTCCCCCCACCCCCCGCTCATGCCCCGTGTGTCTCTAGTACTCCCACCCACCCCCGCTCATGCCCCGTGTGTCTCTCCCCCGACTCCCCGCTCATGCCCCATGTGTCTCTAGCCATCCCACCCACCCCCGCTCATGCCCTGTGTGTCTCTCCCCCACTCCCCGCTCATGCCCCGTGTGTCCCTAGTCAGACCTCCCACCCACCCCCCGCTCATGCCCCATGTGTCTCTCCCTCCCCCCACCCCGCGCTCATGCCCCGTGTGTCTCTAGAACTCCCACCCACCCCCGCTCAAGCCCCGTGTGTCTCTCCCCCCACTCCCTGCTCATGCCCCGTGTGTCCCTAGCCAGCCCTCCCACCCACCCCCCGCTCAGGCCCCATGTGTCTCTAGCCCTCCCCCACCCCCTGCTCATGCCCCGTGTGTCTCTCCCCCCACCCCCTGCTCATGCCCCATGTGTCCCTAGCCAGCCTTCCCACCCACCCCCCGCTCATGCCCCATGTGTCTCTAGCCATCCCCCCACCCCCTGCTCATGCCCCGTGTGTCTCTCCCCCCACCCCCTGCTCATGCCCCATGTGTCCCTAGCCAGCCTTCCCACCCACCCCCCGCTCATGCCCCATGTGTCTCTGGCCCTCCCACCCACCCCACGCTCATGTCCCATGTGTCTCTCCCCTCCCTCACACCCCCCGCTCATGCCCAGTGTGTCTCTCCCCTCCCCTCCACCCCCCGCTCATACCCCGTGTGTCTCTCCCCTCCCCCCATCCCCCGCTATGCCCCGTGTGTTTCTCCCCTCCCACCCACCCCCCGCTAATGCCCCGTGTGTCTCTCCCCTCCCACCCACCCCCCGCTCATGCCCCATGTGGCTCTGCCCTCCCACCCACCCCCCGCTCACGCCCCGTGTGTCTCTATCCTTCCCACTTCAAGGATATTTGGCGTGTTACAGCACAGAGTACAGCACTACTGCACAGGTAGCATTTTTTTTTTGATGCAGCACCACCACATGGGTGTGGTGCATTGCTATATGTGTTGCCAGAGTAACATGGACATATAAGTAAAGACAGGCTATTCAGTCAAAAACGATTTTTACATATAAGATGCAAATCTATTTTTACAGTTAAAAGCACACGTGCACATTCAAAAATGCACACTATTTTTCACCTGAAATGCCTATGGTGCAAGAGACACATTTGAAAATTAATAACTAACCTTATTAATAACTAACCTGACAAATAAAACTGCATTTAACATAACCCACTAATAAAAATGTGTCTCCATTGCAGAATTAGGCCTACTCTGAAAGTGAACTTTTAAACGCACATTCATTTTTTTTTCTCTGCTGCTCTGTCCACATAACTACAGGAGGCAAAGAGCTCGAAGGAACAGGAAATCAGTTGGTTACAAATTTTTACTGTAGAAATGAGCCATTGTGTAGTGAGGGAGGAGATGACATGATTGATTCTGATTGGAGCAGCGTCATAGCAAGTATCATGCTAGAGGCAGTGATTAGAGTTTTGCTGGGGAAGCTTGAGGAGAGGGGGAGAACAATTGATATCTTGCAGAGCTGGGTGAAGGACCTGTTTCCTGGCTGAAGCATTCCTGCTGCAAAAGCTGAGAATTCCAGGCAATAACCCCGGTTTGCGAACGACAGACGCTTGTTTTCACTGGGGTTAATCTTCAAGGGAGCCAAATTCAGAAAGAAAATAGCCGGAGAAAACTCATGCTGAACAGATAAGGTAATTACAGAAGTGTGGGAGCTGTGCAAAAGTGTGCGAAACTGTTCAGTCAGTGTATTCGAGGGAGTCCCAGTCCCTTATCAGCATATGTAATGTTACCAATTGAATATATTCTCGCAGTTCTCTGTTCATTTTATCACAAATAATGTTGTACCATTTCATTTATTTCTGTAAAAAAAGGTTAAACTGTGTTTAAAGGAAATTTCTATAATACAAAAATATCTGAAAACAGATAGCTAGTGTGTATTATTTCTCTCTTTCATTTTGCAAGGGAAACGGTTTAAACGTGAGTAGATTTTTAAACAGTGCAATTGTCATTTTAAAACAGATGTGCGCATGATTATATTCAGTATGGACAGTTGTGAGTGACTGTTTGTAGCATAGATTGTTGAAGGTACATGAGCCAATGGGAAGAGAGACTCTCTGGACATAGTCCCATACCGTATATAAGGTAGTGGAAATTACCACAAAAATACCACAATAGCCCATGGTGGCACACAACACTAACACTGAAAATGTGGTATCCTTAAAATGTAGGCCTGAGGTCTCTCTAGTGATCAAGAACAATCTAGATAAAAAACAAGGGATGTTGGATATTGGGGCCACAAATAAACCAACCACGCAAATTATCGCGCACATTATCTAAATAGGTCTGAATTCTGAAATAATGCAATGTATTATTGTTATGTTTGATCCAATATGAATACAGAGAGTGATTATTGCTAAAGGTATTTTGGCGGTAAGAAAATACCGCAAAGCCCCAAATATCCACAAAATACCCAACACCACCCACCCCACGCTCATGCCCCGTGTCCCTCCCTCCCCCCAAATCCTGCTCATGCCCCGTGTGTCTCTGCCCTCACCCTCTACTCATGCCCCGTGTGTCTCTAGCCCTGCCACCCACCCCCCGCTCATGCCCCTAGCCATCCCACCCACCCTCAGCTCATGCCCCGTTTGTCTCTCCCCTCCCACCCTCCCCCCGCTCATGCCCCGAGTGTCTCTATCCCATCCCACCCACACCCTGCTAAAGCCCCGTGTGTCTCTATCCCTCCCACCCACCCCCCGCTCAAGCCCCGTGTGTCTCTATCCCTCCCACCCACCCCCCGCTCATGCCCCGTGTGTCTCTATCCCTCCCACCCACCTCCAGCTCATGCCCCGTGTGTCTGTATCCCTCCCACCCACCCCCCGCTCATGCCCCGTGTGTCTCTAGCCCTCCCACACACCCCCCGCTCATGCCCTGTGTGTCTCTAGCACTCCCACCTACCCCCCGCTCATGCCCCGTGTGTCTCTAGCCCTCCCATCCACCCCGCGCTCATGCCCCGTGTGTCTCTAGCCCTCGCACCCACCCCCCGCTCATGCCCCGTGTTTGTCTCTCCCTCCCCTCACCCCCTGCTCACGCCCCGTGTGTCTCTCCCTCCCCCCCACCCCCTGCTCATGCCCCATGTGTCTCTCCCCACACTCCCCGCTCATGCCTCGTGTGTCTCTAGTCCTCCCACCCACCCCCCGCTCATGCCTTGTGTGTCTCTCTCCCTCCCTCCACCCCCTGCTCATGCCTCGTGTGTCTCTAGCCCTCCCACACACCCCCCGCTCATGCCCTGTGTGTCTCTAGCACTCCCACCCACCCCCCGCTCATGCCCCGTGTGTCTCTAGCCCTCCCATCCACCCCGCGCTCATGCCCCGTGTGTCTCTAGCCCTCGCACCCACCCCCCGCTCATGCCCCGTGTTTGTCTCTCCCTCCCCTCACCCCCTGCTCACGCCCCGTGTGTCTCTCCCTCCCCCCCACCCCGTGCTCATGCCCCATGTGTCTCTCCCCACACTCCCCGCTCATGCCTTGTGTGTCTCTAGTCCTCCCACCCACCCCCCGCTCATGCCTTGTGTGTCTCTCTCCCTCCCTCCACCCCCTGCTCATGCCTCGTGTGTCTCTCTATCTCCACCCCACCCCCCGCTCATGCACCGTGTGTCTCTAGATATCCCACCCGCCCCCCGTTCATGCCTCGTGTGTCTCTCTCCCTCCCCCCACCCCCCGCTCATGCCCCGTGTGTCTCTCTCCCTCCCCCCACCCCCACTCATGCCCCGTGTGTGTCTCTCCCTCCCCCCTCTCCCGCTCATGCCCCGTGTGTGTCTCTCCCTCCCCCACACCCCTGCTCATGCCCCGTGTGTCTCTCTCCCTCCCGCCCACCCCCCGCTCATGCCCCGTGTGTCTCTAGCCCTCCCACAAACCCCCGCTCATGCCCCGTGTGTCTCTAGCCCTCCCACCCACCCCCCGCACATGCCCCGTGTGTCTCTAGCCCTCCCACCCACCCCCCACTCATGCCCCATGTGTCTCTAGCCCTCCCACCCACGCACCGCCTGCTCATGCCCCGTGTGTCTCTAGCCCTCCCACCGCCCGCTCATGCCCCGCGTGTCTCTAGCCCTCACACCCACCCCCCGCTCATGCCCCGTGTGTCTCTAGCCCTCCCACCCACCCCCCGCTCATGCCCCGTGTTTGTCTCTCCCTCCCCTCACCCCCTGCTCACGCCCCGTGTGTCTCTCCCTCCCCCCCACCCCCTGCTCATGCCCCATGTGTCTCTCCCCACACTCCCCGCTCATGCCTTGTGTGTCTCTAGTCCTCCCACCCACCCCCCGCTCATGCCTTGTGTGTCTCTCTCCCTCCCTCCACCCCCTGCTCATGCCTCGTGTGTCTCTCTATCTCCACCCCACCCCCCGCTCATGCACCGTGTGTCTCTAGATATCCCACCCGCCCCCCGTTCATGCCTCGTGTGTCTCTCTCCCTCCCCCCACCCCCCGCTCATGCCCCGTGTGTCTCTCTCCCTCCCCCCACCCCCACTCATGCCCCGTGTGTGTCTCTCCCTCCCCCCTCTCCCGCTCATGCCCCGTGTGTGTCTCTCCCTCCCCCACACCCCTGCTCATGCCCCGTGTGTCTCTCTCCCTCCCGCCCACCCCCCGCTCATGCCCCGTGTGTCTCTAGCCCTCCCACAAACCCCCGCTCATGCCCCGTGTGTCTCTAGCCCTCCCACCCACCCCCCGCACATGCCCCGTGTGTCTCTAGCCCTCCCACCCACCCCCCACTCATGCCCCATGTGTCTCTAGCCCTCCCACCCACGCACCGCCTGCTCATGCCCCGTGTGTCTCTAGCCCTCCCACCGCCCGCTCATGCCCCGCGTGTCTCTAGCCCTCACACCCACCCCCCGCTCATGCCCCGTGTGTCTCTAGCCCTCCCACCCACCCCCCGCTCATGCCGCGTGTGTCTCTAGCCCTCCCACCCACCCACCGCTCATGCCCTGTGTGTGTCTCTCCCTCCCCCACCCCCTGCTCATGCCCCGTGTGTCTCTAGCCCTCCCACCCACCCCCACTCAAGCCCCGTGTGTCTCTCCCCCCACTCCCCGCTCATGCCCCGTGTGTCCCTAGCCAGCCCTCCCAACCACCCCCCGCTCATGCCCCATGTGTCTCTAGCCCTCCCCCCACCCCCTGCTCATGCCCTATGTTTCTCTCCCCCCACACCCTGCTCATGCCCCGTGTGTCTCTAGCCCTCCCACCCACCCCACGCTCATGCCCCATGTGTCTCTCCCCTCCCTCCCACCCCCCGCTCATGCCCAGTGTGTCTCTCCCCTCCCCTCCACCCCCGCTCATACCCCGTGTGTCTCTCCCCTCCCCCCACCCCACTCTATGCCCCATGTGTCTCTCCCCTCCCACCCACCCCCCGCACATGCCCCATGTGTCTCTGTCCTCCGACCCACCCCCGCTCATGCCCCGTGTGTCACTCCCCTCCCACCCACCCCCCGCTCATGCCCCGTGTGTCTCTCACCTCCCACCCACACCCCACTCATGCCCCGTGTGTCTCTCCCCTCCCACCCACCCCCTGCTCATGCCCCATGTGTCTCTATCCCTCCCACCCACGCCCTGCTCATGCCCCATGTGTCTCTCCCCTCCCACCCACCACCCCCTCATGCCCTGTTTGTCTCTCCCCTCCCCCCACCCCCGCTCATTCCCCGTTTGTCTCTCCCCTCCCACCCACCCCCCGCTCATGCCCCGTTTGTCTCTCCCCTCCCACCCACCCCCCGCTCATGCCCCATGTCTCTCCCCTCCCACCCACCCCCCGCTCATGCCCCGTGTTTCTCTATCCCTCCCACCCACCTCCCTCTCATGCCCCATGTGTCTCTATCCCTCCCACCCACCCCCTGCTCATGCCCTGTGTGTCTCTATGAAACCCACCCAACCCCCGCTCATGCCCCGTGTGTCTCTTTCAAACCCACCCAACCCCTGCTCATGCCCCGTGTGTCTCTCCCCTCCTCCCGACCCCCTGCTCATGCCCTGTTTGTCTCTATACCTCCCGCACCCCGCTCATGCCCCGTGTGTCTCTATCCCTCCCACCCACCCCCGCTCATGCCCCGTGTGTCTCTATCCCTCCCACCCACCCCCGCTCATGCCCTGTGTGTCTCTATCCCTCCCCAACACTCCTGCTCATGCCCTGTGTGTCTCTATCCCTCCCACCCACCCCCGCTCATGCCCCATGTGTCTCTAGCCAGAAATCCCACCCACCCCCGCTCATGCCCCGTGTGTCTCTAGCCCCCCCACCCCCTGCACATGCCCCATGTTTCTCTCCCCCCACCCCCTGCTCATGCCCAGTGTGTCTCTAGCCCTCCCACCCACCCCCCGCTCATGCCCCGTGTGTCTCCCCCACCCCCGCTCATGCCCTGTGTGTTTCTCCCCTCCCACCCACCCCCCGCTAATGCCCCGTGTGTCTCTCCCCTCCCACCCACCCCCCGCTCATGCCCCGTGTGTCTCTCACCTCCCACCCACCCCCCGCTCATGGGTCATGTGTCTCTCCCCTCCCACCCACCTCCCGCTCATGCCCCGTGTGTCTCTCACCTCCCACCCACCCCCCGCTCATGCCCCGTGTGTCTCTCTCCTCCCACCCACCCCCTGGTAATGCCCCGTGTGTCTCTCCCCTCCAACCCACCCCCTGCTCATGCCCCGTGTGTCTCTCCCCTCCCAACCACCCCCCGCTCATGCCCCGTGTGTCTCTCCCCTCTCACCCACCTCCCGCTCATGCCCCGTGTGTCTCTATCCCTCCCACCCACCCCCAGCTCATGCCCTGTGTGTCTCCATGAAACCCACCCAACCCCCGCTCATGCCCTGTGTGTCTCTATCAAACCCACCCAACCCCTGCTCATGCCCCGTGTGTCTCTCCACTCCTCCCGACCCCCTGCTCATGCCCTGTTTGTCTCTATACCTCCCGCACCCCGCTCATGCCCCGTGTGTCTCTATAGCTCCCACCCACCCCCCGCTCATGCCCCGTGTGTCTCTATCCCTCCCACCCACCCCCGCTCATGCCCTGTGTGTCTCTATCCCTCCCCCCCACTCCTGCTCATGCCTGCCCCGTGTGTCTCTATCCCTCCCACCCACCCCCCGCTCATGCCCCATGTGTCTCTAGCCAGAAATCCCACCCACCCCAGCTCATGCCCTGTGTGTCTCTAGCCCCCCCACCCCCTGCTCATGCCCCGTGTGTCTCTCCCCGCACCCCCTGCTCATGCCCCGTGTGTCTCTAACACTCCCACCCACCCCCCGCTCATGCCCCGTATGTCTCTCCCCTCCCACCCACCCCCCGCTCATGCCCCGTGTGTCTCTCACCTCCCACCCACCCCCCGCTCATGCCCCGTGTGTCTCTCCCCTCCCACCCACCCCCCGCACATGCCCCGTGTGTCTCTCACCTCCCACCCACCCCCCGCTCATGCCCCTTGTGTCTCTCTCCTCCCACCCACCCCCTGGTAATGCCCCGTGTGTCTCTCCCCTCCAACCCACCCCCTGCTCATGCCCCGTGTGTCTCTCCCCTCCCAACCACCCCCCGCTCATGCCCCGTGTGTCTCTCCCCTCTCACCCACCCCCCGCTCATGCCCCATTTGTCTCTCCCCTCCCAGCCAACCCCCGCTCATGCCCCGTTTGTCTCTCCCCTCCCACCCACCCCCCGCTCATGCCCCGTGTCTCTCATCTCCCACCCACCCCCCGCTCATGCCCCGTGTGTCTCTATCCCTCCCACCCACCCCCCGCTCATGCCCCGTGTGTCTCTATCCCTCCAACCCACCCCCTACTCATGCCCCATGTGTCTCTCCCCTCCCCACCACCCCCTGCTCATGCCTCTATATCTCCCATCCACCGCCCGCTCATGCCCCGTGTGTCTCTATCCCTCCCACCCACCCCCCGCTCACGCCCCGTGTGTCTCTATCCCTCCTATCCACCCCCCGCTCATGCCCCATGTGTCTCTATCCCTCCAACCCACCCCCGCTCATGCCCCCTGTGTCTTTATCCCTCCCACCCACCCCCCGCTCATGCCCTGTGTGTCTCTATCCCTCCCACACACCCCCCGCTCATGTCCCATGTGTCTCTATCCTTCCGACCCACCCCCCGCTCATGCCCCGTGTGTCTCTATCCCTCCCGCCCCCCGCTCATGCCCCGTGTGTCTCTTTCCCTCCCACCCACCCCCCGCTCATGCCCCGTGTGTCTCTATCCCTAACACCCACCCCCGGTCATGCCCCGTATGTCTCTATCCCTCCCGCCCCACCACCCCGCTCATGCCCCATGTTTCTCTATCCCTCCCGCCCCACCCCTCTGCTCATACCCGTGTGTCTCTCCCCTCACCCCCTGCTCATGCCCCGTGTGTCTCTAGCCCTCCCACCCACCCCTTGCTCATGTCCCATGTGTCTCTCCCCTCCCTCCCACCCCCGCTCATGCCCAGTGTGTCTCTCCCCTCCCCTCCACCCCCCGCTCATGCCCTGTGTGTCTATCCCCTCCCCCCACCCCCCGCTCATGCCCCGTGTGTTTCTCCCCTCCCACCCACCCCCCGCTAATGCCCCGTGTGTCTCTCCCCTCCCACCCACCCCCCGCTCATGCCCCGTGTGTCTCTCCCCTACCACCCACCCCCCGCTCATGCCCCGTGTGTCTCTCCCCTACCACCCACCCCCCGCTCATGCCCTTGTGTCTCTATCCTTCCCACCCACCCCGGCTCATGCCCCGTGTTTCTCAATCCCTAACACCCACCCCCGCTCACGCCCCGTGTGTCTCTCACCTCCCACCCACCCTCCGCTCATGCCCCGTGTGTCTCTCCCCTCCCACCCACCCCCCGCACATGCCCCGTGTGTCTCTCACCTCCCACCCACCCCCCGCTCATGCCCCTTGTGTCTCTCTCCTCCCACCCACCCCCTGGTAATGCCCCGTGTGTCTCTCCCCTACCCCCCACCCCCTGCTCATGCCCCGTTTGTATCTATCCCTGCCGCCCACCCCCCACTCATGCCCCTATCCCTCCCACCCACCCCCGCTCATGCCTCATGTGTCTCTATCCCTCCCACCCACCCCCTGCACATGCCCCGTGTGTCTGTCTCCTCCCACCCACCCCCTGGTCATGCCCCGTGTGTCTCTCCCCTCCCACCCACCCCCTGCTCATGCCCCGTGTGACTCTCCCCTCCCAACCACCCCCCGCTCATGCCCCATGTGTCTCTCCGCTCCCACCCACCCACCGCCCGCTCATGCCCCATTTGTCTCTATCCCTCCCGCCCGCCGCCCGCTCATGCCTCTATCCCTCCCACCCACCCCCCGCTCATGCCCCGTGTGTCTCTATCCCTCCCACCCACCCCCCACTCATGCCCCGTGTGTCTCTATCCCTTCCACCCACCCCCCGCTCATGCCCCGTGTGTCTCTATCCCTCCTATCCACCCCCCGCTCATGCCCCATGTGTCTCTATCCCACCCACCCACCCCCACTCATGCCGCCTGTGTCTTTATCCCTCCCACCCATCGCCCGCTCATGCCCTGTGTGTCTCTATCCCTCCCACACACCCCCCGCTCATGCCTCATGTGTCTCTATCCCTCCCACCCACCCCCTGCACATGCCCCGTGTGTCTCTCTCCTCCCACCCACCCCCTGGTCATGCCCCGTGTGTCTCTCCCCTCCCACCCACCCCCTGCTCATGCCCCCGTGTGTCTCTATCCCTCAGTACCTGGTACTATCCCTGTTACTCAGTACTCACCTGTCACCACCCTATAATGTATAGTAAACAGCTGAAGCCTGAGGCTTTAAGGACACACCAAGGTATGTGCATGCGTATATGTCTGTGTGTGTGTTTTGTGATGTACCTATTACAAGTCGCTATAGGAATGTAGGGTGGTGACCAACTTGAAATTATACTATTCAATTCTAGGTGAATGTGAATGTCTATTTATGGATTTTGTGTATCTTTACTTTTGTTGGGGTGCGAACAGATATGCATGATTGCATTTATATTTAATGACTGCACACAGGTTTCAATCATATAAACGTGGCTTTGTGTGTGTATGTGTGTGCCTGTGCATCAATGTGTGCGTGCATGCTTGTGTGTGTTTATCTGAATGGCCATATAATGTGTATATTTGTTTTTCTGTGTGGACGGTCTTGGTGTCTAATTATTTGTGTACATGTAATATGGTGTGTTTTTGAGACTCCCAATTGGGATTGTTTGGGTCTGTGTGTTTGGAAGGGCTCACATTGTCATTTGATCACGTGCACATCTCTGTGTCGTTGTCTTTAGAAAGTGGTAAAGTGTGGGTGTAAAAGGGGCATCTTCAGGAGCAAACTGTTACTGTTAATTAGAAGAAAATGCTAACTGCCGTAGGTTTCCCTTATTTGCTCCCCGTGTAACAGTTCATATCTTGCTATCTCTTGATAGTCATCTAAAAATGCTGTACCAAAACATATATTGTAAACGATAAAAATATATATATTTGAGGTAGCAAGCAAATTATGCATGGTTTGTGAAACAATCAGACCGTAATTGTCCGTTAATTAATTAATTTCTTCCATTCAAAGCAATTATTATTTGAATCATTTGATTGTAATCTACATTACAGAAACAGATCTGTTACCGTTACTTTTTGTTATGCAGGGCCAAAGCCAACATCAATATTTGATCTCTAAGGAGCCGGGAAGGCATTATGCATGAAATTCAACATAGACAACAAGACTTCACACTACATCCTCATTATTAAAACAAAAATACACAGGCAGAACCTCAAATACACAATTCAACAAAATGATATCACAACTCAAAGCCAGTGGTGATCTAGAGGATTTGACCGCAAGGGATCTCTGTATCAATCCTCTTATGGTGGATGTCTGGCCATTGAATAATATCAGAAACAACCTAGGGCTGGTTGGTCCAATGTCAGTGTTACACTGGCATTCCTGTTCAGATTGGGCCTGCAACATTTGGCTTGCCAGACCTTTTGGACTACTGCTACCATATACCCTAGCCAGCATAGCCATGGTGAGGAGCATGGGAACTGGAACCCAAAGCATCTGGAGAGCTGAAGGTTGCAGACCCCTGACTTACAGCATGATGTAAGGTAGACACCATGCAAACAGATCCCCCCTTTGTAATCAATTAATTACTTTTGATGAACAACTGTCTTTCCATTAACAAATCAAATAGTTATATCACGTCTGGACTGGGTTATTGTATTTATATTTACCTGAGATTACCACCACAAACTACAAAAATATAAAATCAGGTATGTCGCACCCTTTTATGCATTCCTTTTAAAAGTCCATTCTCACCTAAACTCAATACTACTGACTTCCTGTGCACTAGAGAATTGAATTTAAAGCTCTATCCATAGCTCATAAATCATTTCTTCAGATGGGGCCAACATTTGTCAGGAATAAACTTGTCCATCATCAACCTTCATGAAATCTTAGATCTTCAAACGATTCGTTCTGCAGAGAAAGGTGGAGCCAGCTTCCCAGCAAATTGGGGCACATGAATACATCATTCGGCTTTGAAGAAACATATTAAAACTCATCTTTCTAGACAAGTCTTCTCGCCTTCAGTAATCAGCTCGTTTAAATGCCTCAAGTTTTACTCAGGATCTGCTTAAGGGTGCTAGGTACCCCTTTGAGGTTTGTTGGTGTGCTATAAAAATCATTTTTTACATAACATAACATTATGCACACATGTATGCGTGTGGCACAATGTTGTAGTCCAGCAATGTTCATGTCCATGATGATACTGCAAGCTAGAGCTGTCAGAACACAAGGAAGTGCAACAAATATGACTACACAAGTCATGTTATCTTCAGGAAGAGAAGAAAGCATGGCAGTCATGCACTACTCCTGGGAAGTGATGCCCCACATTGAATTCTGTTAATAAGACCAATTGCACACATCTGCATTCTTGAGCCATGCCAGCTCTGAATTGTAGGGTACCGTGTTCTTTTGCCGACAGTAATGACTTTTTAATGTTTTCATCAACATTTATTTTTTTAAATTTGGGGTTCCTCCCGTTCCCCCTTGTTGCTGTCCCTAACCGAAACCCCTGAACAAAGTAATTACTGTCGGCAAAAGAACACAATACTGCGTTGTAGTTGATGCACAACAAATGTTCACCTCTTGGTAGATTCCAAACCAACCTCATGTGTTGCCAGCAATTGACAAACTCATTTGCATCTTTCCTGGTGTTATGCCCCATAGACCTGTGAAAAGAAAGCTCTGAAATGACTAACTTTCAAAGCTTATTAAGTATAGCTATGCTAAACATTACCATATGCACTGCACACATGACTCATTTAGGTTGACAGAGGCATGTTCCAATCCTTCACCGGGTAGCACACAGTGCCATGTGAGTACATGTGTGTTGATAGGATGGCAGCCTCATATCACTCGCACAAGATAAAGTCCAGGTTTCCTTGCAGCCACACCCACATGCAACAGTTGCATAAGGCACAGTTCTGGTCGTCAACTCTGGTTAAAATGAGTGAGAATCCCTGCTACCAAGAAGGGAGTTTTCATCACAGCACCGGGGATATTGATGGATGTAGGTAGCAGTGATGTCAGACATACATCTAACTGGAGTGCAGAAGCCACACGTTATCCCAAATACCAGCACTTACTTCATGACGCTAGACGCCTGCTTCCTATTGTAGCCGAAAGGCAGTCTGTTCACAGACACCTTTTGCGTCTTCCAAGAATGGCAATGAACAATTCATCAGAATATGTTACAGCTGCAACACTTCCAGCGGTGTGCTGTGTGTAACAGAACATATAATGCTACATACGGCAGCTTCTGACCCCTCTGTTACCAGTGTTCCTATGTGATGCAGGCATTGTGACAGCCCTCTCAATGTGGTGGCCGGGTAACAGCAAGGTAGATCTATAAGGTTCGTCTAAACTTTCACCAGCATCGCTTGCTCAGAGTTTACTGGCTATTCCTTCACTATTATTATAATTGGAAATTTAATACAAGCTTAATACCAGAAGCGGACCTAGGGATCGAACCTGGAAGAGGAACACGTTGCCCCTGAGCTATCCCCCCTTCCATTCACTTGCTTCAGTGTGATATGCCATGAACATAAATAAACAGGATGCCAGTGCGCATTCGTGAAGTGCGGTCGAGGAAGTGTGGTTGCTGCTGTCTTGCTGCTCCCAGCTCCGTGTTAGGGGATTTGGATTTGGGTTTTTGTGAAAACCCGCCTACACGAGAAAGGAGCCTTCCAATTGGTCAATCAGCTGGTTATGCGTAACATGGACTTTGTTTGATTACGCATTTTTGTTTTATATTAAGTCAAACGTGCTTACGTTGTGCACGTTAGTAATGAACAATTGTGCACAGCGCACCCTTTCACTTTGTTATTTCGGTAGTTTTTAGGCAAATTTGCCCCACCTTTTCTTCTCGACTTCCTTATCACCGCCGAATTTGTGCATTCGTGCGCGCGCATTCGTGAAGTGCGGTCGAGGAAGTGTGGTCGCTGCTGTCTCGCTGCTCCCAGCTCCGTGTCAGAGGATTTGGATTTGGTGTTTTGTGAAAACCCGCCTACACGAGAAAGGAGCCTTCCAATTGGTCAATCAGCTGGGTATGCGTAACATGGTCTTTGTTTGATTACGCATTTTTTTTTGTATTAAGTCAAACGTGCTTACATTGTGCACGTTAGTAATGAACACATCGCACCCTTACACTTTGTTATTTCGGTAGTTTTTAGGCAAATTTGCCCCGCCTTTTCTTCCCGACTTCCTTATCACCGCCCAATCCGCGCATTCGTGCGCGCGCATTTATGAAGTGCGGTTGAGGAAGTGTGGTCGCTGCTGTCTCGCTGTCATGCGTGAGAGCGCGAGGGCGGAGGTAGTACTATAGTATTGTATCAATTACGTTTTTTCTTTTTGTGTGGCCCCACCATCGGGGAGTTTGTTAATTATGTCTTCTAAAGTATACACCTTAAAGACAGGCATGCTGGCTGATTTTGTCAATAATGTCAATAACAACGGACTAAACATGGTATGTCCGTTGGCTAAAAAAAGTTTACCGGCAGCACTCCATAAATTACGAGTTCTTGCAAAACAACAACACTCACTCTCATTGTCAGCTGACATTAGAAGGTTTTGTACTTCTGAAAACAAACAACCAACTGAGACCAATGTAAGTTTGAGGGGTCAAACCATTGATTCAGCCCTGACGGGCTCTACTACAAATGCTGAATATGTCGTACCTCGGGTGGTTAATATAATTGCTCCCATAACAGCTGATGTTGACATACCCCTTAAAGGTCAAGAAATATCAGATTCAATTTTGAAATCAGTGGTTCCATCAGGTGAAGCAATCTTTATGCAAGATCTACAGGGGGACAGAATCATGCTGGCCGTACCCCCTCATTGTTCAATACAAGGCCAACACAAATTGCGTAAAGCCTACGATTTGCTAACAGCTGTAGGCGAAATTGACGAAGAAGCTATTGCATTTATGAATCTGTCTAACAACAACACTCCCGATTCTGAGGAGATTTTATATATATGTTCAAACTCAGGTGACTTAATTCAAAAACAGGAAGAGTCTACTGTGCATGCAACCGTAGTGCCGGAGACTATAGGACAAACAATTCACACCAATTAAACCTCAAGAGTCCAACATTACCTTTCTAAATCTCTGGTCATGTTTGATAAATCTGATATTCACTCATTGAACAACTCCATTTCATGTATAGCCCCAACTCCCCGTCGTTCTAAATTTACTGAACTGGCGAGAGATTGACAATTTTTTATTCAAGACACTAACTCCCAGCGGTTTTCCTTCCCGGAAGCCCCTGCACTTAATAATACACTCAGTGCAATGAATACGGCTCTTCTCACAGTAGCACGTCTATATGAAGTACTGGAGCAAAAAATGGCATTACAATCTGAGTTAATGACCCAGGTACTGAAAGAAAGTTTGCTAACAAATTCTATGTGTGAAATTCAAAATTAATCACTTACATCTTTAACAACTTTGATAATGCAGAAACAACAATTGGCTGATTCGTATTCCATAGCAAGTAATAGGAATATACAATGTAAGGGAAATCTTGATTGTAACCAACAATCTGAGTGTGAAATTAATTTGGATTTACTCTCCACCCCAGAGTCCATACAAGTGGCGGGGGATAAAGGGGAAGATGTAAAACTGACTAAGGAGAAAATAATAACACCAACATTGGAGCCATTGTCAGGCACAGTCAATAGGTAATGAGATAGAACCTATGCATATTCATAATCCTTTCACTTTGTTTACCAAAACACAACCGATTCAGCCTAACTTGGCAGTTAAATCACTTAAAAGAGGGATGAGAAAAATTCAGTCTCCAAAGGCCTCTCAAATGGCTTCTCAAAAATCTAAAACTCGCAGATTTATCAAGTTATTGACTAACCCAGCCAGAACTAAAGTACCAGTGGGAACATCCCTAGCGAGTAAGTTGCCTCAATCTGATAGTAAAAAAATGAAGATTGCTGCCGACTTAGTACTGGAATATAAACCGCTGAATGACATAGTGGTTATGGTGGATCAAGCCAAGATGCCTTCACATGCCACCATACAGGTGTCCAAATGTCTGCCATCAAATAAGGTGCCTGTTCCTGTAGCGAGCGTGTCACTTCCCAATTTGCAGCATCTGAGAGAAGTGATAAAGCTCTCAATTGCTCAATATATGGGTGACGTTCAGGTTTTGACTCCTCCTGACCTTGAAAAACAATTGCAGATGACGTGTGTTACCCATGCTAAACCTCTTCACCGAGAGGTTGTGATACCTGATTTGGGAAATACACAAATAAATAAGGTTGATAATATCAGCAATCCAGTTAATGAACTGCCAGAAGAAGTTTTGCCCACCTTAGACACTCAGCAAATCAGAGATTAAATTAAAAATTCAATTGCACAATATATGAATGGAACACAAGCTCCTTCCCCCATGATTCCTGAAAAACAAAATCAGAAGGTACCCAATTTTCTCTTAACACCTCTCTTGAAAGGCCCTCCCTCCCTGCAAATAGGGTGAACTCAAAGTACTAATCCCTGTAACTTGAATAACTCTGGAAAGAATGTGACCAAGACTTCTGGTCCAACGAAATTGGTTCAATCCAGTGGTAAATTACCAATTTCTTCTAATTTAAATCAACAGCAATACAAGAATTGCCATCGACTGTTGATAAAATGTAGAGAGTACCCCTTTGGTCAATATGATCTCAATCGAGCCACCATACTTAACATCTGTAGAGATATACCAAGTTTAACAAAGCTACTTTCAACAGATATTGATTTGATGGAATTTATTGATGATCATAACTTGACAGGGGCAAGATTATTTGTTAAATCTGGACTCATTGCAGGTATAATATGGGAAGCCAGAGTACGGTTGTTTGACCTGGGATTTGTTATATCACATGATGTGGAGATAAACACTCTAGAAGGCCCCCAACGCGAGCCAATACATATGAGAATATATAAGACATCAACGCACTCCCAGAATATATCTGAAGGTAACAGTAATAATCTCCGGTTCGAACATACTTATGACAGGAGACTGTAAAAATTCTTGCCAAATGAGCGGGTGTCTGTAATTTCTTGGAACACGAGGGGTCACAGGCATTTTGTCAATTCTAAGGAAAATGAGTTAAGTGCATATGATATTATTGTATTGCAAGAAACCTGGTTAATTGACACCCCGATATGGGACACATTTGACATCTTCACGGTCCTGCAGTAAGCAACAGAAGAGGCCGCCCTATGGCAGGTCTCTTAATAGCACTTAAAAAATCCATGAATTTCAAGAGTAGTTCATACATCTCCAACACCCCTTATATACAGAAGGTTAAACTCCAAAGAAGCAAACTGACCATAATTATTATAAACATATATTGGGGTCAGGCCAATTTATCATCGGAAGACTTCTTTGAGCAACTTAACCTAACGCTAGATGAAACATCTGCTGATTCGACTGTTAATCATATTCTAGTAATGGGAGATCTAAATCTACATTTAATGCCAGCGGCAAAATCTTATACTGTGGACGAGCTTCGATGGAAGTCACTGATGCAAAGCAGGAACTATGGGATGCTAAATGGTACCTTAATGGGCGATATCCCCCCAGTTTCAACGTGGCACAGAGGCTTGCAAGAGGCCAATCTTGATTATATTTACAGTGATGTTATATTCATGAATTTAGCGACATCATTAGTAATTAAAACATCTGAGCATAGCGATCATAAGCAACTGTGTCTATCTTGGTTATGGCCTAGAGATTGTTCATTGGTGTATAAGAATATAGATCTCATGAATATAACGACTAACAACTCAAGGTCTTGTATAAGGTGGACAGAATCTAAATTAACTAAGTTTGAACAACTACTCATTGATAATAACGCGAGTAATACTTGGTTAGAAAAAGGCTGTTATACTACCTCAATGCAAAGATTTGTACAGAAAGAATCATGCGGTGGTCTGAATAACCACAGACATCTGCATGCTTTTGATCTTGAGTTGAAGCAAAGAAAGGCCATTCTAAGACAAGACCTGAGGAATTTAAAATATATGCCTGCTATCAGCAGACAGCCCCAAATGAAGGCCCTAAAAGCAGAATATAAAAGATGGCTAAAGAGTCGGAAAGCCTCTAGATATCAAAAGGACGGGGAATTAATGATGGCCCAGATTAAACTTAAATCAACACGCGGGATCTGGGCCCTATTAAATGAGGCTGTACATAATACACAAACTTCAGCTCAGTTAAACCCTATATCAAAGCAGACTTGGAGTGACTACTTTGGTGCAATATATCAAACCCCACTTCCAGGATGTTCTATTAAATTTGATGAATTATCGCTTGATCATAACTTCTTTTTTGATAAAGATGACATAAAATGCTGTATAGCTAAGCTTAGTAGATCCCGGGCTGCAGGACCTGATGGTCTTCATAACTGCACGATGAAGCAAAATCCAGAAGCCTGGTCGTCTATTTTATATCAAATCTTCAAAAGAAATATGAGTACTGGTACAATTCCTCCTTCATGGAAACAATCTTACATTCTCCCAATATTTAAGAAGGGGATAGGAGCAACCCCAAGTCTTATAGCCGAGCGCGTTGCTTGATTGCCCAGGAAAGATCTTTGCGTGATTGGTGTTGGGAGAGTTTAACAAATGGCTCTCTGCTTTTAATTTAAGACATCCATTTCAGACAGGGTTTATCCCTGGGTTAGGGACAGTCATTCATTTACTTACCTTGAATGCCATCATTTACGAGGCTCGTTATCAAAATCAGCCTGTTTATGCAGCTTTCATTGATTTTAGAACAGCGTTCGACTCAGTCCCTCGCGAATTATTATTCAAAAAATGGATACACCATAAATGCCCGTGGTTTATATTGAAATGGTTATATGAATTTCACTCTGACACATCCATTCAAATTCGACTAAGCCGTCACGGTCTATTATCTGATGCCATCAAGACTGACCGTGGCCTAAAGCAAGGATGCTTATTAGCCTCGGCTCTATTTAATTTTTATATTGCTGATGTAAGTACTACTTTCGAAGGTGTTGAGACTGATGCTCCTAAACTTAAAGGTATACCCATTAATATATTACTATATGCAGACGATATGATTATAATATCTAAAACTCTGCAAGGCTTACGGATGATGTTAAATGCCCTAGAGAGTTATGTGAAAAAAAATCATATCACTATAAATACATCTAAAACTGAAGTGGTGCAATTTGGGAATAGGAAACAAAGAACAAAACATCATGTATGGGCCTTGCAAAAATCTACTATACGGACTGTTACAAGTTATATCTATTTAGGAGTGTCCATAAATAATCAGCCACAAGATCTTCCCTGTGAAGCATCCTTAAAAAACAAAGTGACTACTGCCCTATCCCAAACTAAAGTGATTATGGCTAAGTTCTGCAAATTCTCCATTAGCCCTCTAATTCTGTACTATAAACAAAAAATGGCTCCAGTCGTTTTGTATGGTGCAGAAATTAAAAGCTGGAAACCCTATTCATATTGGGCAAAAATAGAGGGTATTATTGGAAGAACGTGTTAATGCTACCTATGTCAGAACCTCTCCCAATAATTCAACATGAGATAGGATTGATCTCACTCCACACTGTATACAAATGGAAAATCTGTACTCTGTTTAGAAAATGCCTCATGAGTAATGGTGATAATGGTCTGTTATTGATAATATCCAATTACATAAATAAATCAAATAATGTTTTTGCAAAACAATGGCGATCGAGAGCTCTAAAAATTCTGCACAATGCTGACATTTCAATTGATTTACTTATTAAAAATCCGAATAAAGCAAAACAAAAACTGCATGAGTTCGATTGGATTCAAACCAGAACCCACTGTCAGCGTTATAAAAAATTCAATTCCAATCCGTTTGTGCTGAAAAGATATGATATAGCAGCATCCTATCTATTACATTCGCTGAGTCAAAATCATTGTGCAGATTTTTTGCGCTTTAGATTAAACTTGTGGCCGACTAAAGAAATACTGTGTAGATGGAAACGAATATCATCATCTGATATAAACTGTCTATTTTGTAAAGGTGAATTTGAAACCCTGCAGCATTTGTTGACAAACTGTGAGGCATTAGTATCGATAAGATGTAATTATTTTAAGTCTTATTTTGAAGATCATGTGAACTTAACTGAAATGCAATTATGGACAGCCCTATTTAACACAGAAAGAAAATCAATTTGATATGCAATTGTTAACTTTCTTTGCAGACTGGAGTTAAAAGACAATTCTATAGTTGAAGTGTAAATTGCGTCAGAGAATGTTGAAACAAAGATGAGTAACTGGAGTTGTGAATAAGAATGTTTCATTTGGACGATATCCTGTAAAATAATCCTCTTATTTCATTTAAATGTGTTGTATATTATTTTAATATTATGTTATATATTTTAAAATGTTGTATTTGTGTTGATATCATGTATTTATACGTTGAAAGGTTGATTTTTTATTTCACCCATATCAACGTTTAATAAAAAATAAAAAATACATGATACCATTTTGCACACGTAGGTAATGCGCGTGAAAAGAAATGTCTGCAGACCCTCCTGTGACAATGTGGATTGAAATGGTCCCTTAATTTAAAGTGTCACAAACTCTGGCAACGGGATTTGCTGTCTCTTTGCAGTGCTTCCGGGTCCAAAGTATCATCAATAGAGAAGAAGACAGTGAGGGCAGCTTTAGGGAGGGAGATTATTTAAATGATCACACCGCATGATACCAGGGAGGTATGCAGTGGGTAGCAGAAGGGCATTTTTTCGTGTAATAACTCGACCAGCATAAGGAATACAGCTGTGGCTGTCATGTCTCACACGGCTCTGATAAACCCAAGAACACAGCAAATATCCAGTGAGGTATCAGGCCAGGCAGAGCGGCCATTAGGGTACATGGAAAAGTGACTGTTTACATCAAATTACACAACTTCTCGAGCAGCCACCACACTAATGATTTGGCATTCATGCTGAAACACACCGTTAGCAGGCCTAGGTTTCTGCAAATCAGCAGTAAGCTTGAAACACCCGAAAGGCATTGTGGTGACCTGACAAAGGATTGGCGTGTTGGGCAATGCTTCTAGCATGCCGTTTGTCTTTTGCATTTAAAACTGCTGAACCCATGCGAGAAGTAGCTGAATGGATGGCATCTGCAGAGCCGCGCATTCAGCAAGCATTGAAACTTGTGACTGCTAGAAGTGCATGCATTCAGTGCTGATAATTGCAGCAGCCGAGCTGGCAGCTTCAGCAGTGAAAGGCATTGAGAGCCGCCATACAGGTGTTCTGGAGGGCCGGCCGGCTGCCACAAAGCCTACGAGAAATAGAGATTGCGATGCCCATGTGGTTATTCCAAGTAATCATGGGGTTCTGGCGCATTCATATCTAAGGCAATCCTTTGGAAAAGGGTTAGGTGGTCAATTAGAATTTGGCTAATTGTGCATATTGTCATTGCGACCTATACCTGATAACATATTTGATCAAAGATAACTCACATCTGTAATACTTTTTTTTAAATATTCAGGGTATTGTTCCCGAGCTGTTATTTCTATTCCAATTAATAACTAGTTGGTCATAATATAGTCATTTAAACTTGACAACCTCTTCCTTAGGCGTGGTAAATCCCTGAAAGTGAAAAACAACCTTAGTGCTTCTAGCTATTGAGATGCTTATCTTGCAATTAATAGAAGATTATTGATACAAATAGTAACTCACCTAACATGATGTCCAAATGGTGTAAGAGGGGCTTGAACGTGGTAGTATCCAATGCATATGTATATAATGAGAACGTTCATCTGTAAGTGATGTCATACAATCAATGCTCGAGTATATCACTTGTATGTGTAGTTGTGTTAATCAATTAGGTTAACTGTGATCAGTAAAAGTTACATCGGGTCTTAATAAATGTGTGATCTTTAGTGATGCAGAATCACAATTCTATCTTCGGAACAACTTTTTAGACAATATTATTGATCTATGTTGTCGTGGTGCAACAATGTTTCTTTGATTGCAGAGTGCAAAGATGCCATTTACAGTGGGACCTCAGAGGATCAGACACAGAGCTGTTAGTGACGCGTTCTAGTAAGCTTAGATGAAAGGTAACATCTAGTTTCTAAGAAAGTAAAAGAAAAGAAAGACTGTGTGTAGAAGTACAAGCTTACCTTGCACAGTTGTGCAAACCACTGTGTTTGGCGTTGGTGTACTGCATGCTCAGCTGACTGGATCAAAATTATTGTTGTCATTTATATACAATGTCGATTTGATGACGCTGGCCATATGGCGTGTGATGTCACATAAAGTCCCCCGCATGATTCTGTTTATTTTTGAATTGGAGAAAAAGTTTAATAAAACGTCGATCTCTAGCATACAACAAACTCTAAGTAGCAATGAATGAAAAATGTTGTAATGTGAGTCAGTCTTGTTCGGACTCACTGGCCATGAATGCATGCTGATGGAATGTTGGGGAATGTAGGATGGACAGCTCAGGAGAATGTTGAGTTAACATTGTACTCTGAGAAAGTATGGACTGCCTCGAGCATCGGCACTCACAAATGTTTTAGAATGAGGCATCTGCAAAATACATACATGTACAAATGTTGGCCAATTGTACTTGTTTTCTGCTTACCATTTGTAAACATAGTTAATTGCCTATAGTAATATTGGGTGTCACCAGGAGCACCTCACCTGTTTAATTTGTATATGTCTTTGGATGGGTGTGTTGAAGTGTGATGGTGTGTATGCCGTGTATGTTTGTGGGTCATCTGTGCATGCATCTGTGAGGAACTGTACTTGTGTGTGTGTGGCATGGGTGAAGGATGAATGAATATGGTTTGCGTCCATGTTGCCATGCCAGGTGTGGCAGGAACCATCTATGTGAGAGGTATGCTTGCATGTGTTGTCTTGCTGCCTCGTTCCACTTGCATTTTGAATGTTGCTGTGCATGCAGATACAGTTGTTGTACCAGTGTGTGTGTTTGGTGATGTTGGCATTACAAATGACCTATCATATCATATCAATTTGTTACATGTCTGGAATGTGAGCGTGCCACCTTCCCTGAGTGTTAGTTTGTTTGGACTCTGGTGGTTAGGATGCTCTGCCTGTGCTGTGCAATGATGAGACACATTGCACCCGGTCCAGTGATTGGCATTCCATGATCCCCGTTCTACCTCCCCATCCCTTTGCATGTAGTTTGTATTTGCGTGCTCCCCTCTGGGTGTTTGTGTCAGGGTGTCGCAGACCCTGTATTCGGGAGTGGCAGCTCCAGATGGAAGGTAGTTGGCTGTGGTGAAGGAATGCTTGGTGGGTGAATGCCACACTATGGATTGCTTTGACTGTGTGTCTGTGGTGCTTGATTGTGTCTGGGAGTGTATCTAATTCCCTGTGTGCTTGTTGTTCTCTGGTGTGTGTGTGTGATTTGTATGGTTGCGTGATGTCCTGGATGGAAGGGAGAGGTTTTGGTGGATGACTCTTTATAGGAAGGGAGATGTTGTAATGTGAGTCAGTCTTGTTCTGTCTCACTGGCCATGAATGCATGCTGATGGAATGCTGTGGAATTTATGATGGACAGCTCAGGAGAAAGTTGAGAGTGTGTTGCATGTGAGTGTTCAATGAATGTCAGTTGGGGGCCAGAGCTGGGTGTGAGAGGATGGCCGGTGATTTTGTCCATCAATGTCTAATTGTCTACTTACCCTGTACTTACTTACAAGTAACTGCAGCTGTGCATATGTACTTATGTATAATAAAGCATCCTGGATCAACTCCTATGGCTCCACAGCTGGCCTGTGTGCTAATCAATAGAGCACCATGGCTACCATAATAGTTGTTTGATGTATGGTTAGGTCCAAACAAAACTAATCTAATGCAAAAATAAATGTCACTGTGGGCGGCGCCAGCATATCTCCTAGAGTGTAACCACGTTCTCCATTGTTATTGGTAAATCATAGATCCTATACTTTGGGTAGCAATGCATGTACTACCTTTGGTGTCACAATAAGGTTATTAAAAAAATGCCTTGCTGAGTTCATTTGTATGCCAAAATGCATAGCAAATGTTTGTTAATCAAGAAGTAACTATGTGAGGTTACTACGTAGTCAGAGAGGGGTTAATCAGGAGGTGATGGTATTAGTTAACCTGTTGGTGTGTAATCCGCGTAACCAACAAGAGATGTTGATTTCCGGTGATCATATTCATTTGTTATGTCAATAGTTAAAAGAATGTGTTGTGAGATGTTTTGTGATGAATGGAAACTGGTCCAGTATAATGGTGATAAAACATGGTTTTAAATATGCAGAGCCATATATTTATTGTGTTAGGAATACACTAAAGTGACTAGAGAGTTAGACAGAGATTATTTGTTGGCAACATGCGGAAAGGCAGGTGGAAGTCAAGACATCAGTTTGTGTCCCTACAATACTTTCCATGTTAGTTATTGGGTCAACGAGGCGGCAAGGCTGTGCTGCAAGTGATTTTAAGACCAGAGACAGCATGCAGGGGGTTTGCTCTGTGATGCAAACTATGAGAAAACGGGTGGGGGAGACAATATGAGCAACACCAATTCACCAAAAATCAGGGTTAACAGAAGCGAAATGAGGTTCCCATCGCCAACAATGCAAGTGTCATTATATAACGTTGGACTACCCGCCAACAAAAATACACGGACTGGTGTCATTATCGATTTAGAAAAGCTACATTAACCATAACATCAATATAATCTCAAATGAAAGATGGCAAATGGCTATATTAGTTTTCAACCATGTATGAACTAGGATGCTACCTTGTATGTTTCAGATACAATAATGATATTCCAGGGGTACAACTAGCAGAGCCACCATAACCCTTGGACACTTACTTCATTTATAAGACCCACATGTCCATGTTCTGCCAATCAATGCATGGAAGATGCATCCTGAAATATCAAAGTTTGGCCAGTTTATGAAGGGCAAAGTCTCATATGGTAACTGTAGGTACACCAGAAGGTCAAGCTATTACACCTTTGAACCAAACAAATCATGTTTGTCCACAGATCAAGCACAATAGTTGAAGGGTGAGACATGGTTGAAGCGCATTCAGAGAGGACGGACTTTGTTCCTAGAGGGAGATAGCTAATTTAGGGTCAGGGCAACGCATTGGAGTGAACATTCAGTAGATGAGTAGGGTTAGGGTAAGGAGAGGTAGTCCATGACGCAGAACTCAGAGAGATAGAGAGATTGATTTGATTTAGGGTAGGTTTATCTAACAGGATTTCAACACATTTGTTAATTTGATGTGGGCGAAAACACAAGTGCTGTTTGGTGCGAATTTAGGAAGATGGATTCCCTCTGAGGGAGAGCAGCATAGGTGACTAGAAGTCAGCAAGAGAAACCTACATGTGACTCTTGACTTTTTAAGGGAAGCTTATGTCAGTCTTCTGGTGATTGATCTTTAAGGAATGATCACTATCATACTACAATCAGTTGCTCAGAGAGTGCTGTTGACCCAAAGGGGGTATAGTTCAATAACACAGTGTGATCTGCGTAGCCTAGCCATGCAATGGAACCCAGACGCTGAGGAAAATCACGACACTGTGAGAGGGCCGGACCCACATCTGCTGCAAATAGATTGAACAGCAGGGGTGCCAAAACGCACCCTGCTTAAGGCCCATGTTAGCAGGAACTGGTGTGGGTACCGAGCCTTCCTGAGAGGTCCAAACTAAAACATATGTGTCAGATCCATATGTAGTGGAGCAGCTGTGAATCAATACCCCAGGCAGTCAATTTAGCCCAGAGTCAAAGGTGGCCGAATATTCAATGAAGCAGAGGTATAGTGCTCCCTCTGTTCCGTTGCACACGTCGGTTGTCAAGACCTGTAAAGCCCACTTCACTTGAATTGAAGAGCAGCCTTTTCTGAACCCTAATTGCTGGGGGGCGAGGAGGAAAGTGGTTTCAACCTATTTCTCTTAGGTTGTTAAAAGAATGCTAGCAACAATGTTGCTACTGGATTATGACATGGCGAGTAAGAGGTAAATACAAGGATCCTAATGTGATCCCTTTTTAAAAACTGGAAAAAGGATCTAATACCGCCAGCTGTCAGGAATTACTCAGCCATTTAGGACCTCCATAAACACAATCTACAAAACCTCAGCCCAAAACAAAGGACTCCTTTTCCGAATAATATTGCCACGTGATGACTTAGATCGCAGTATGATGTCCACAATATTGCTAGGGCTAACAGCAGTAATTATATAATCAGTAACTACACCTGAAGTAGCAACAAATATTTCAGGGGAATTGGTACTCCTATAAGTCTCATGTATATGGAAAATCCATTGTTGATTAGTTATCCCGCATAGTTGTGAGCCAGTTCCCAAGGACATATGTGTTCTATATTAATTCTTGCACTTGCGGGAACCATTGGTCTTAATTAATGTAAGGATCAGCTGCCAATTTGCCAACGGAATTCTACTTTTGTTTTGGACTAGCCACTTTTTATATTTCGATCCAATCGTAGCAATTTCGGCTTTGTGGATTAGCCAAAAACATGAACTATTACGCCCGATTCCAGCAATCTGCGACTGCATTAACTTCTCTTCATTTGATCTATGACAATATCAAATGAAAGGGGGGTAATTCGATTCAACAGCTGTGCATACCTTGGCCTCTGTGAAGGTGGCCAAAGAATCTGCAATGAATATTGCATTTCCCTGCTGCACCTACTAAACAGGTCACTAGGAGAACAGCCTGAAGTTTCAATAAATGTAGAGATTCTATGAGTGTTGGCTTTGGTCCAAATAACACGGTTGTTCTGGGGCCCAGTTGTTACTCTATTCAGAGGAGCCTTTACAGTGCTCTTATGACCAATATTAAGGGTTACCTTCAGGAAAGCATGGTCACTTAAGGGCCTCATTACACGTTGTGCAGTAACCATGGCGTTATTAGCGGCATGGTTGCTGCAGGTATTTTAACGTGTCCGCCTTGGTGGATGGAGGCCTACTCCAAGGTGAGCGGGGCCAGTAATTCCCCATTCACCAAGGCCCTTCCCCATTCCCATATTTGCCCCCATCGGGCATAATGGGAATGGGGAAGGTGCTAATTATGGTACCGCAAATTGCGGTACCGTAATTAGCACCAAGGTCCCTTTGCGGCACCCTACTTTAACGGCTGGTAAAACCAGCCGTTAAGGTCGGGTCCCGCAAAGGGAACTCGTAGTAAGGCGGTAAGGGTTTACCGGTACCGGTGCCCTTACCGGTAAACCCTTACCGCCTACCGTGTAATGAGGCCCTTAGAGATTTAGCGATAACTTCAAAACAAGCCATCAGGTTACGTAAGGCATTGGTAACAAATATGCAATCAAGGCTGGAGAATTTCAAACCAGCTCACCTTGTAACATTATCAATTAAAGGCGTTTTTCCAGTAGGAGTAAGAGGCTCCAACTGAAATGATAACAGAGAATCAACCCAGGCTGTCCCACGTTTTATTAAGTCAAATGCATATTTGTTAGCCGCTGCCAGACGTTTCCGCAACTGAGGTGATCTTCCTCAAAAGCATGTATCTCCCATGGTAGAAGACCATGCGCATTGAGGTTTCCCCAACCAAAATCTTACCACTTGGGTGGGTAGTAGACCAGGGGGGTCATATACATTTATAATTTACACATTTGTATGCACCTGAGGAAAACTATTTGTCTAGCCCTATGGTGCCATATCACATTAAGATGAGACTGTACACCAATAGCTAGTCCCCCCTTGGGTGACTTCCTAATTTAGATGTTGCTGCCAGTGTGACAATAGTAACCCCATCTATCAGAAAGCCCGATCTCAGCCAAGACTCTTGCAAGAGACCAATATGAACTGAGGACAATGCTTCAACACCATCTTTGTATAGAGAAAAAGAGCTATAGCCCTGTGTATTCCAAGATAATATGGAACAGTGCTTATGCATATCCACTTACGACAACTTCAATTAAATTATCTTATAGTTGTGAGTGCCAAAAACAATTGTTCCCACACTTTCAATGTTGCATAAATGTGTTCCTTAATTTTTGTTGTTACAGGATAGTTTAAAGCTTCTCTTGAAAGTTTCTCTACACGTGTTTCACCCTTTATAATCCATTCAAAAAGGGATCATCAGGAGAGTATTTCTCAATTTCTTGAAGATTCTGCATCGTAAGGGCTGTTAGCAATGGATACGCTTGTCCTTCCGCTACCGTTTTTCCAACCAAACTTCATTGCTGAGATTCCATTCTCTAATTGCCAGATATTTCAATTCATATACCTATAGTTGGGCTTTCACTGAATTTGAGATTGGTGAATAAATGCCTCCCTTGACTGTTTGGAGGACGGCCCTCTGGTCTCAATCTTCCTATATCCAGTCAAAGATTTACCTACGTTGATCTCATCAACCTGGAGAGTCTTAATATCAATTGCCAGGTTGCAGAGCTCTTGGGCTGCCTGGAGAAACCTTTTCCACCACCACTAAGGAAACAAAGAACACAATAACTCAGTTGGTAAAACTATAGAATTTTGGCAGTTTCACAAATTCACTGTCTAATGGAGAGAGAATCAGTAGGCCCTACATTCTAATAAAGATGGGCATTAAAGTCTTTCAATTGAGTAGGAGCAATCTTATCAAATCGTAATAACCAATGCTTTGGGTAAACAAGCCTACTAACATCACAATGTGTCCAATTTGTCCACAGGGGAGTAGATTGTTGCTGGTTACTAAAGTTACCAGCTCCAGGGAGCCAAGATGTATTTCAATAGCCTAATTGATATGATTTAGGTCATTGTACCATATGGGCTCTGTCATGCTGCTCCAAGGTAGCCCTCATCTGCTGGTTTGGTAGGGATGACCACAAGTTAGCCTCAACTGGAGTTTGGGAAAAATGCACATGCAGGAAAACCATAGGCATAGAAGGGACCTGGGACATTGGTGCCATATTACAAGCCCATGTTAAACACTCAGGGACCAGGGGTGGATAGAGGACGTGGTTCGCCCATGCCAACCCCTGTTGTGGCACTTGACAAGGTAAATTAAGTATAGCTAGAGGCATCGAGAAGGTCCCAGAGGGGCCATAATAAGTCCTACCCCCCCTGCGGTGGCATTGTTGTATTGATTGTTACATGATAGGCAGGTGATATTCCATTGTTCATAGATAATTTTTTTATTGTGATATAGTCAAAAACAAAGTTCATTAAAATTAGATTTTTTACAACTCATTCATAAATCATCAAAACAAATTCCGAATCATAATAATAATGAACGAGAAAAAAACCTCACATTAAAAAAACTTTACATTTTCAACAAAGAGTTGTCTCTGAACCACAAAACACAGGTTGTATGGAGCCAGACTTTTATACATTGATCATTAGCATGTCCCTCTATTATTCAAACACTCTCATTAAGTTCCATTCTTTTAGTAATTTCACCACTTCACTAGTAAGAAAAACTCTATTCCAAAAAGTCACTGAGTGTCCAGCCAGCACTTCCGGGGGGCAACCTAGATAACCTAAGTTTCCTTAGCTCTAAGGTTCCAGGACAATCAATCATTAAGTGTCTCAATGTCTGCGTCACTGCCCCATCACATTTTTGACACCCAGGATTCGATGTCTCTGCACTATCTCTAATGTGATTGATTTCTGAGGTAGGGAGTACATTTAAATAGAATCTCAAGAAATCTGCCCTAATTGCTGGATCGGGGAACTTTTTCAAGTAGGCAGCGTAGATCTGTGTTTATCTGTCAGATTCAAGGAAGTGAAAATCCTGGATTTTCTCATTATAGCAATGGCTCTGATCCAGTCCATTCATTTCATGAGTTCTTTCACCTTTACTGGATTTTGAATCAGAGTTTCTTCCAAATATTCAGCCTCAGCTCAGATACAGATATTAATACACATCTCTTTCAAGTTGTTGAAATAGTGGTAAAATAGACTCCTAAGTGCCCCCAAAATATCTTCATATAAAGAGAGAGAAGGGGGAATCAGTATTAGCTTGTAAGGTGAAATCTATTTCCATTCTAAACAAGCCCTCAATGAAATCAACCCCAGCTGATACCTCACGCTAGCTACAGGCACACAGTTGGGGATGCTCAACACTTGCCTCCACAGTTTGCCCTCCAGTCTCTCCAAGTCAATTGTGTGATTGTGGATTGGTGTCAAAACCAGAGCCGGTATTATCTTGCCAATACAATGTTTGGTGAGTGGAATCATAGAAAATGTACAGCATCTATTTATGATTCTTTTCATTTGAGAACCTGATTGGAGGATTTTAGCACCCAAACTGGCTGTTGCCAGCCCCTTAGCTGGGAAAACTCTAACCACTGATTCCAGAAAGGGGATCTCTTTCACTATTGGGATTGTTTGGTTATCCACGTGCCAAATGAAGGATTTGGTTGCCCTTAGTGGATGTTTAAAAATTAGGATTTTTGATTTATCTGGGTTAGTCTTCAGGTGATTAAGCTTGGCGTATTTCTGAAAAGAAGTGAGCAATCTCTGTAAGCCAATTGGCGTGCAGTCTAGAAGCACAGTATCATCAGCGTAGGTCAGCCAGCTGATTTTGGTGGTGCCCAACGCAGCTTCAAATATCCATTTCACTAAGTAGGCTAAATAAAGATTAAACAAAAAGGTGGCTATTAAACATCCCTGCCAAACACCTCTGGTTATAGCAATGGATTTGGAGATGCACCCAGGCCTGTCAAGCCTAACTTGCATTTCTGTATTTTTATGCAGTTCGATTCGATCAGAATAGCCAGCAGATATTCTGGCAGTCCGCAGTCTCTCAGTTTTCCCAAAAGGCCGTCCTGGTTGATGGTATCAAAGGCCCAGGAAATAGAATTCACTCCCAGTTGCGATGATACATCATTAATTATAGATGGTTGGGCAACCATGGCTTGTTCAGGAAATTGCAGCCATTTGTCCAGAGGACCAGATGACTTTTTACCCATGATTTCCACTGATGCGAGAACCAATTTAGGCCGCTTTTTAAACTCAGGATAGTTGGATTTCTTGCACACTACGGACATCCCAGGCACCCAGGTTTGATGTCGTCAATTGCAAGGGAGTCAGTATGACAATGATGGATGGAATATGTTTCTTTACTTTCTTTACTCTTTTCCATTGGCCTCTAGAAAGAGCCTTTATAGGTCCCTCTTTTCTTAATATGTTCAGTTGAATGTTTGGAGGAGAGGCATTTTTATTCAGCTGAGGCATATCTAGAACCACTGACTGTAGAGTTTAGGCTGCCATTGCAAGGGTTGAATCAAGGAAACTAACATAATCAAATAGTCGACCTTGGCCCCTCATTTTTAGCCTCATTTGCATTGATGCAAATCATAGGGCCTTTTGCCTGGTGAATAGCACTATTGACCAGGATGATATCAACAACCTTGGCCAAAATTCGTTTCTGTCATCTTTCATAGCAGAGTAAAGTCCACAAATTGCATCCGCTGTAACCGCTAGAGGGTGAAAAAGATAGATCACGTGGTTCCAAGCATCGAGCACTTGAAAGCCAGATGTTATGGTAGTCCAGCTGTCCAAATTATTATCAACCCCCGCAGGAATTCCAGTCAAGTTGGGGCTCGCTGATGAATGTGTTTCTCTTATCCCTGCCTGAATTTTAAGACCTGGTATATCACCACTAGATTTCCTCTGCAAGTCAAGACAAATATTGAGCAGTGAGTTATTATTATCAATTCCATGGTTTGAAAAAGGAGGGTCTTGTGTCAAGAGTGCACTTGTTGATACAGGCATAAGCACAGTATTTAAATTCTCAGATTGATTGTATGTTTTTGATTTATGTAATTGCTCTATAGAGCATGGGCAGTGCAGTCCTTCTCACTCCACTTGTACCGCCAGGTCTTTATAAGACACTTTAAAAGACCCAGTGCCTTGCTTAGTGTTAGGAAGAATTCTGAAGAATGTGCTAATTTCCCTTACCTTTTGAGACCCCCAGCAACTTTGCTGCATTTATAGCATTTGCATTTTTTTACCTGTGAAGAGTGTGAGCCTTTTTTCCCACTCTTCCATGTATTTTGATGTGTGTTTTACTTTTGTGTTCTTTTCGTTATGGAGTTTTAGAACAACTACAGAGGTATCATAATTTTCTGTGTGTCACACAGCACCTTCAGTGCAGTGGCACAGTGATGTCTTTCAGACTTCCCAAGGTTTAAATACCTTCTCTGGGACCGACTACTGTCTCCCAGAGCATGTAAAGTTAAATTGACTTTACTAGTCTCATTAAATGTACAGACCCAGCACACACAATCTTCCTATAGAGTGCTGGAGGGTTGCCTAGCTTCCTCTGAGTCGAAACACACATATAACAGTCAAATGTTCTTAAAATGTACTTTAAATGGCTGGTGGCAGTGGTTTAGATCAAACTATCGTGATTCTTCCGGACCGCTAACAATGGTAGCTAAAAATCAGGTCAGCCGTGTTTTTCAATATGGTGCCCCAGACCTATCTGTAAAAACAGACTCTGGTTGACTTTTTTCCCCATTTCTTTTAGGAAAGGTCATTCTTGTGTTTGTCTCTGCGCGCCAAACCAGGTTTCTTTGGCGGGCTTCAGTGTTGAAGCTCTCCTCTGATGCCTGAGTGTCTGGGATGGACAGGCTGTGAGGGAGGTGCCCAAAATCCCTGTGCTTAGTGTCGTAGGAAACAGCCACCCTGCGGTGTGAGTGACAACCAGGCTGGACTGAATGGGGGAAAACTGTTTAAAAGCAGTTCTCTGGGACTTGGAAAACAGAGTCGACCACTGGAACCAAAGAACCGAAGACGAGCTGAAGGAAGACGACTGCTGCAACTCCTGAACGGCCGGTGAAGCCCTGCTACATGTCCAAATTGCCTGGAACTCCATCGACAGAGAAGCCCTTCAAGGTTAACCTTTTCCCTTGAGTTTGGAGGAAACAACCAACTCGCAAGCCACATGGACACTGTCCCCATCCTGGTCGAATTTTCTTCAGAGTGCTGTTGAAAACTGGAGAGCCAGCGAGAAGGAAACCAGCCTGTGGATTTTAAGGCACTCACACCTTAAAGCAATGTTTTGCTAAGCTTGTGGCCTTATCCCTGGGCAATGCAGGAACCTCCCAGCGTCCTCCTTCTTGTCCCCATGACTGAAGCTCAGGAACAGCAGGATCTGCTCGAACTGCCAGCAAGAACTGCCTCAGCTACAGCTCTTCTTCACTTTAAAGGTAATGTGCAAATGCGGTTCGGAAATCTTTTCGGCCACGGTGAACATTTGTGAAACTTTTCCAACTTCGAAGGCTTATCCTTCCCTAAACATTTGTTTAACTTTTTGCCTAGCCAAACTCTTCTAAGATCGGTGGCAAAGACTTAAACGTTTACTACCAGAACTGGGCTATCCAATACAAAGACTCTGAACCATTGAATTTGGCCCAGGCCTATGAAATGAATTGCTGGTTGTAGTTTACTGAAACCCTTTGCCCTGCCTATGGAAGTATTTGTGCTGTTGTTTCTTATAACCTTGTCTTTTCACCCCTTTGAAATGCATCTGAAGTGCCATTTTGCTCCCACTTCCGGGGATCTGAACTTGTTCAGTAACTCGTTGGTAATGTATTTGTGGTTTATTAGTATATGATATTGAGCTGCTCTTGCTAGTGTAATGTTTTCAAACTGACTGTGTAAATAGATGTATATTATTTTACCACAAAACCTTGAGTAAGTGTTTGTTTGAATCACAGTATTTGTTGGCCCTTTGTGTAACTTATTCTACTGCTCACTTTACTCTTGAGATAAGTCTGGCTGTTCAGCCATCACTACCACTTTACTGTGTAGTACAGGCTTGTACCAAAGGTGAAATTGTACTTACACTTGTAATCTTAATTGTGTGTAGTGTTCCCAAAGGGTACTGCATATGATTCTGCCTAACACTTAGCTGCATGTCTCCAGTGTGTTGGCAACTGTTGCTGCTCCGCTTGGCTCCTGAGCATTTAGGTCCAGAGAAGGGGAGGCTTCATACACCATTTCCTTAAAGTATTACTTTCAAAGAGGGTCAGGAATTGATAAAGTTCAGAGTTGAATAAATCTGTTCCCTCCATAATGGGTGATAGTTAGTGCTGTTAAGCCCAATAAGCAGACTTTAATCAGGAGTAGTCACAGTAATTCAACAAATACAAATTGAACAATTAGCAGTCCCCCGCATGGAATACCTATGAAACCTTCAGGGGCGATTCGCGTAAATCAGACCTCTGTGGATTCCCACGGGTGTATTCTTTTCAGAAAGGCATGGGGTTTCCTGTTTTCCTGTTTTCCTAGTTGGCTGTGACACCCTTGGCCCAAATCTGTAGGTTGTCCGCAAGAGCAAAATCTTGCAAAATCTGCTCTGTCGAAAGATTTGGGTTACCAGTGGTTTAGCCTTTTTCCTTTGTGCCCAGGTAGGTGGACCCACACATTTGAGGGACCGTTTAAATCGGGACAGGTGTGGAAACACAGAAAGGTATGACATGTGTTGTTGGTGGCGGGTTTCAAAGAGGTTCACGGGGGGAAATGTCTGAAAATTGTGGGGTTTTTGCCGAAACTTCGGACTTTACCCAGGATTAAGGGTAATATATTCAGGGGCGATTTGTGCAAGTCTTACCTCTGTGGATTCTGACGGAAGCTTCTTTTCAGAAATGCATGGGGTTCCCTGTTTTCCTTTGTGGCTTCGACACCCTAGGCCCAATTCTGTAGGTTGTCCACAATAGCTAAATCCCGCAAAATCTGCTTTGCCCGAAAGACATGGGGTTACCAGTGGTAGCTTTTCCCTTTGCGCCCAGGTAGGTACACCCACACATGTGAGCTACCATTTTCATCGGGACACCTGTGGAAATGCGGGAAGGTTGTTCATCTGTGGTTGGCGATGTGTTTCAGTGGGTTGGCAGGGGGAAATGTCTGAAAATTGCGTTTATTTTGCCAAATTTCAGATTTTGCCCAGGATTGTGGGTAATACATTCTGGGCCGACTCACGCAAGTCAGACGACTGTGGATTCCCACGGTTGTCTTCTTTTCAGAAATGCATGGGGTTCATTGTTTTCCTTGGTGGCTTCGACACCCTGGGCCCAAATCTGGAGGTTGTCCACATGAGCAAAATTCTGCAAAATCTGCTCTGCTGAAACAATTCCCTTTGCGCCCAGCTAGGTGCACCCACACATGTGAGGTACCATTTTTGTCGGGACACCTTTGGGAATGTGGGAAGGTAGGACATGTGTTGTTGGTGGAGTGTTTCAGTGGGTTCAGCGGTGGGAAATGTCTGAAAGTTGTGATTTATTTTTGGCTAAATTTCATACTTTGCCAGGGCTTGTGTGTAATACATTCTGGGGTGATTCCCACAAGTCAGACCTCTGTGATTTCCCAAGGGTGTCTTCCTTTCGGAAATGCATGGGGTTCCCTGTTTTCCTTGGTGGTTGCAAGATCCCAGGCCTAAATCTGAAGGTTGTCCACATGAGCAAAATCTGCTCTGCCGAAAGAGCTGGGGTTACCAGTGGTTTAGCCTTTTCCATTTGCGCCCAGGTAGGTGCACCCACATATGTTAGGTACCGTTTTCATTGAGACACCTGTGGAAACATGGGAAGGTAGGACATGTGTTGTTGCTTGCATGTTTCAGTTATTTGCCTGTGGGAAATATCTGAAAATTTAGTTTTTTTCACCAAACTTCAGACTTTGCTGGGGCTTGTGGATAATACATTCTGGGATGATTCGCGCAAGTCAGACCTCTGTGGATTTCCACGAGTGTCTTCTTTTTGGAAATGCATGGGTTTCCCTGTTTTCCTTGGTGGATGCGACACCCCAGACCCAAATCTCTAGGTTGTCCACAAGAGCAAAATCCTGCAAATTCTGCTCTGCCAAAGACATGGGGTTACCAGTGGTTTAGCCTTTTCCTTTTGCGCCCAGGTTGGTGCACTTAAACATTTGAGGTACTGTTTTCATCAGAGCACTTGTGGCAATGCGGCAAGGTAGGAAATTTGTTGTGTTTGCTTGGTTTTATAACATTTTCTTACATTTGCTGCTGCACTTTGTCCCACAACCCTTTCATTTCCTAAATGTGACCTACATTTAGTGTCTGCTTTAGGCACTATATGCTTTTGTAAACTGCACAAGTCACCTACCCTTCACAAGGTCTGCCTGTGCTCTTTCAAGAAATGTATGCTTTCTGGCATTATTTTCAGTTACAAGATTACTTTTCTTTTTGGTGAAGAAACACATCCACCGTGTGGATGTTTCATTTGGGCACAAGTACAAACAATACCCAATGTAACCACTCTACGCCAATCCCACCGCCTGCCACCAGTGTTAGGTAAGAATTACTGCAGTACAAATGGTGCGGGACTACACACGACTTATGTCTTGGTATTAGGTAACCCACCTTTTAATGTAGGCCTGTATTATACATGTTGGTAGTGTGACTGAGCAGCCAGGCTTATCTTGAGAGGTAATGTGAGCTGTAGAGCTGTACAATGAAATCAGTAAATACAAGTATCCAATCAAACACTTACACACTTAAAGTTAAATAATACAATATTTATGTTATACACACAGATATTTAAAGCATGCTTTAAAAAGCAGTAATTAGGTGTAACATTAGTTTCAAGTTAGGATTCAATTCAAAAAGTGAACAATAAAGCATGTGAGTAATTCATTCTAATGTTACACATGACCCAGCACCCAAGGTTAAGGTTGGATCAGAACAGACAGATAGGATATAAAAACAGTTAGATTCTCCCAAAGGGATGCAGACAATCTATTATCTCAGCATTAAAGTGTTCAACATTTAAAACCTGTGAGGGAACAAGCACTGCCTAAGCCAATAGGTTCAATGGACAAATTCAAGGTTCTAATGCTCTTCTTCTTAGAAATATGTTCTTAACTTGTAAGCGTTCAAAAGAGAAATCACAGCAGCTCAAGAGGAGTCACCTTTAGAAAGCACAGGTAGTAAGGCCAATGCAAGTAAGTTGAGGTCAACTTAGTGTAGGGCTAAATCAGTCTCCCAAAGATAGGAAGCACCCTAAATGGCAAAAGGATAAAGTACGCCAAGCCCCACAGTACCTTTGAAATGAAGAAGCTGTCCCAGCTGGTTGCCTTCAGGATGCAATGCAGTAGAGCCTTGTTTGTGGTCCTTGGTCATTGTGATGAAAGGGAGGACGTCTGGTGGTCTCCTGTGGTAGCACTCGAGAGAGGGACTCGTCAGCAATGGATTCCTTTCAATTCAGCGGTTCTTTGTGGTGTTGGCACTTTTTTCTCGGCGGCAAAGATGAACACAAAGCCCTGGTTAGGATTTCCTTGATCCCTCGCTCCTGGACCCTGGTGAGGAGATTCTGGATGTGGATTGCTTGCTTCTGTAGGGTCCTCTGGATGCCCACAAAGAGCAGGCCAGATTCAGATTTCAGAAGACAGTCTAAGGGAGGAAGTCATCCTTTACGGGTCTACCCTGCTGATTCATCAATGGGTCAGTACAGCTGCAGGGCTTCACAGGCACTTCACGGTCAAGGAGGGTGCTGCTGGTGTCTTCTCTTTTCTTCTGCTTCAGATGTTGTCCTCCAGTGGTTGACTCTGCACTTAGTCCCAAAAACCTTGCTTTTTATGCAAGTTCCCATTCATTCATAGCCCTAGTCTGTCAATCACACATCAGGGTGGCTGTCCTCAAGGAAAGCCAGCCAGCCAATTGAAACTGGTTTCACTCAACCACATGAGACACAAGGGACAGGGAAGTTTTGGGACCCTCCCTCACTTCCTGCCTTTCCAGACACACTGGAGCCTGAGCGGGCTTCATGGCTGAAGTTAAAGAACTCAAACCTGATGCAAACACAGTAAAAGCTGAGAAGAAACTATCTAACAAGAAATGGCAAAAAAAGATGATTAGGGCCATTTTGAGAAAATGGTCATCCTCGGGTGCAGCACTGCAGCTGAGTTATCAGAATGCAGATGCATGTCACTAGATAGAAAAAAAGAAACCCTGCCACCAGCCATTGAAGTGAGGTATCGTAACAAAATGTCACATGAGGAATGGGTTAAAGGAATTAGTATGTAACTCCATAGCACTCCACATAGGCTCGTGTGTGCTGGACCCATGACGTATAGATAAGTAGGAAAGGGGTCATCTTGCTATTCGGTGGAACAAGTTCACCCAAGAAAATATAGTTAAACATTAAGAGAAGTCCAAGGCTCAGTGGCACTGCACAAAAGGTAATGTTTGACACAATGCAAAATCAGATGCCTATGGAGTTTACCAGACTCCATAAAACAGTAAGGAACATAGAAAATCATAGTCAGATAAACATATGAGTGAGTGTGAAAAAAGTCCCACTCACTCAAGAGTAAACAATAAAAATGCCCTGAATCCAGCAAAGAGCTGGTTACTGTAAGGTTAAATGGAATTGGCACAGAAATGAAATTCTCCCTAACACTCTCCTAATTATGTGGTTTGCGTACATAGGCACATATTTTAGATGCGGTCTCTGTGATGAAGTGGCTTGTCTGTCACTGTAGCTGTAAAGAGGGCCCCTGTGACCCCTGAACCTGCTCTGTGCCACTGGAGAGCAAGCGCTGCAGAGCAGGTTAATGATTTAGCAGGGCACAGGCGTACACTCTTCTTTTTGCTCCGAGTTTATGAAAGGGGGATCTGGTCATCAGATGACCCTTTTTGAGGTGTAATTACCCACACCATTTTGTTTAGTGATATAAATAAAAAAGCCAGCGATCCATACCCTTGCCAGATGGCAATTCTTCACAGGGAAATTGAACGAAATTCCTTGACATCTTTAGAGAACCACGACCGGTATACCTTATGTGTACACCCCTTGCCCTGGGAGGGGCACTCCATGGAAACATGTGCTGTGTATATCCCTTTGTAACACTACTTTGAACGCAGAAGGACATCACTGAGTAAGTGGAATGCAGTGGAGTGATTATCTCCATATGCTTGACAAGGGTTGGCAATTAAAATAAGTGGTTTGTTGATGCTCAGGTTCGTTGGGTAAAAATCATAATTTTATTTTTAAAGTTTATATATTTGGCAATATTACCGTGGCTCACACCCTGAACTCCATAGAAACATAGAATATGGAGAGCACACACACTCATTAACAACATACGGAGCAGAATGTTCACATTCTCTACTTCACAACATGAAATGTCTGTTTACCTGAATGTATTCTTTCAGTACATGTAATGCTGTCGATTGTTTTTGAGTGATAAAATATGGGAAACTACAATTCCATCCAAGGTTGTTAATTTTGGAGACCGTATAATTTATTTTATCGGGTGAACCCGAGTGGTCCCTGAAACAACTTTAAATATGGGCAGAATAAATAGAAAACAGCCTATTTAATCATGGTAACCCATGCCTGCGTTAGAAAAACAACTAAAAACACTAGGGCTAACGGATCATGTTTCAAGTATGGAGGTTGTCCTTAGGTGCCTTTTGCAAGATCCAAGTCCATTGATACCGCTCACCGAGAGGCAAGGGCAATATGTGGGTCACTTGTCGGATTCAATATCAGAGCATCATGAATATATCGTCTGCAAGTGTAACATCCTAATGAAAAACATATTTAGCTTGACAGGCGCACTCCCAGTGGATCTGACTGCGTTTGAAGAACATGTTTCCTTCCTGAGAATCATGTCCGTGCATTGACTCTGAGAGTGTCAGCCAGGGCCGGATTGTGCAATAGCCAAACTAGGCAAAGGCCTAGGAGCAACCAACAGGAAGGCCCCTTTGGATCCTGTATCCCGTATTGGTTATTTTATAGTGCTTCAGCGGCATCACTGTCCTTGCACACGCATTCCATCGTTATGAAGGAGAGCTCTTGCAGACTGGACTGTGAATGCCGCAAGATACAATTATGCGACAAAACAATTGTTGCACGTGGAGGCAACTGTAACAGGAAAGAACCTAAATGCGAATAGCTATTGTAAGGCAGGTTGAAAACATAATGGATGGCTTTACGTTGACGAGTACAATACACAGCAAAAGCACTTCATGCGTGTATGTGAACGTTAAAAACAACTTGATTGTATACAATAACTGAACACAAATCATTTGCATGTATGTTTTCAAACTGCGTTTCAGAAAGTCAGCATTGTTTTTTTTTTTTTTTAAACACATTACAAACTGTAAAGGAAAGTGCCCACAGAGATGTGGTGATCAGAGGCCCACGAGGCTTGTAACACAGTACTGATGTCAACTATTGGAGGTCCAAGTGAGTATTCAGCCATTAGCAGCAGCAGGGGCAGAAGACACCAGGAACCATCCCAAAAGACTGCAAGAAACATCAATAGGGTGTTCTCTAAACAACGAAGGCATGTCCTGAACTTGCAGACGTGTTAGCAAAAAATGTGCATGAGACGAAGAGTGACAATGGGGGAATGATTAAATGCACATGAAACAGTTGTACAGTGAGGAGAGAACGAGGGTTAGAGATGGCGTTTGTGAAATTGTGCATGCCTGTAGCATCTGTATTGAATGATCATAGCAGGCTATATTGACTGGAAAAGTGCACATTTGTACTGCACCGGTGAATGAGTTCCTTCCAATGTGTGCAGTTTCTAGCAAATAGTCAGTAAGTGATTGTGTGATGGGCTTGAAATTACCCCATTCACACGCTTGAAGTTTAGAGGCTTGTCAGTTCATTAGTTGTTACCATGACTTGACAGACCCCAAAGAGATATATCTGGATTTGAAGAGCCTCCTGTCAGAAGTGACAGATATCAGGCTGGACTGTGTGTGCAGTGAATGCGGAGGACACATAGAGGAAGATAAATCAGATGTGTGGGTCATCTCCAATAGTGCTGTACCTGCATGACCACATACTATAAGAATGGTGTGAGACCATAAGGATGAAGCCCATGGTTTTAGGTCAAAAACAAGATTTGTGTAAAACATATGAACATAATACTATATATTGGAGAGAGTAGGGAAGGCAGGTACAGGTGGAGATCAGAAACTAACCATCAGAGCCAACCATCCGAACACCTAAATGGGACACATGTTTCTGTTGAAAGCCTCCCACATCGGCCCTGGGAGGTGATGCAGGAGGCTTTGAAGAGAAAGGGGGCATAGCCTACCCCCACAGCATACAGAGGCCCTCCTGGGAAAAGATTGATGTAGGGACGGCTCGCAAGCCCACGCCCTTGATCCTCGTGGGTATGATTATGTGTGGAACATTTATTTGTAGTACTTATCAATTTATGTAATGTAAAATAAAAATATGTAACGTTAGACAACTGGTTTGCATTGCATGTATAAGTATGCAATTACAATTCTTCATTACAGGGAAAGAAACTGACTCATCTAAATCTGTTTCAGGCATTTCAAACATAAAATAATAAGTATATGTAATATGTAATATGTAATAGTAACAACATAATAATAGATAGAGTTGGAATCATGTTTAATAGTACGTGATATGAAAAAAATCAATGTTCACATTTACATTTAAAATTCTTCTTACATGAAGACTTTGTTTTTTAAGTGACAAATTGTATAAAACACAATTACATACAAAAGAAAGTATAGGCCCATGTGCATTGTAGTAGTATAGAATGTAAGAATTTGAAGATTGGTTAGTATATCAAAAAATGCATTTAATTGTACTGCTTAATAACATTTATAGAAAAGAAATGAAGATTAGAAAGTGCATATTTAATTATAGACATGTCAATTGTATTACAAATATTTGTTGTCATTTCTTCTGAAAACAAATTATGAATTTGTATTCAAATATAAAAAATGTCCTTCAAAAAATACATACATTTTATATACTATTCTTCTTTGTAATAATGTCTGTCATCACTTAAAATGGTGTACCATAGACTACATTTAAAGAAACACGAGAAGTATACAATGTACTGTGTAAGTATGAAATATGTCCATATTTGAAATTCAGCAAAAAAAGATGTGTCATATTTCAAAAGGTAATGATTCAAACCAGTGATATTAGTGATGCCATTAGTGACACCATCAGTTTTGTCATCATTGATGTCATGTATGATGCAATTAGTGATGCCACTCGTGATTTTATCAGTGATATCATAAGTACTGTCTTCATTGTGGCCATATGCTGCACAACATGGGTGGCATAATTAAAGTGGACTTGCTTGTAATGCAGGGGTTGTGTTGCGTTAAATCTAATCACCTTAAATCTTTCTTAACCAAGATTGTTTCACTGAATGAATATATATATATACATTTTTTATAATCGAAAGACAATACTTTCCAACAATAATTCTTCACAGGTTTCAATATATATTAATTATTTAATCTGTCCATTTGTAAATAATAATCATAATTATGGCACTTAAAATGATTCATATCCTGGTCTAGTGCACCAGAAAATCAAGATATGTCTTTGAACTACTTTCTAGACATCCCATTATACATTGAACATCGAAATCTATATATTGAAATATCTATTGAAAAAAGTCAAGTTATTACAGATTTTTAAACTATTAATTTTTTTAAAACATTCATTTTTCATACAAAAGCCCTGTGTGCACAGTACAGATCGAAAACATTAATTAAAGCACCTATATAGGATGCAATCCTGCGATTATCCAGTGTAATTCCAACTCCAGTGTACCAGTGATGTTACACTTGGAATGTAAAGACCCACTAAAAGGGGCTCGGTGACTCCAACTAATGGCTGTGGCTTTCGAAGGGGGAGCAAATCTGTTGCTGGATATTTGTCCCCTAGTTTATGGTTCAGATACTAAAAAGTTCCAATTCAATCCATTACTAGTTTAAAGTGCTCTGGTTTCTGATCTCCTTGTCTACTGTGCTCACAGTGTTTTAACAATGACAAATGAATGTTTTTGTTTTAATTAGGCTTTAGAATTAGGCTAGGGAAACTCTTATAAAAGGCCATTGTTCACTTAATATATGATTGGAATTCTCTGTAGTGGTTAAATGAATGTTATTGACTACATATGTAGAACTTATTGTCTAGAATTTTAAAAGAGATGTTGAATTTCTTTCATGCTTTAGTATGAGATTGATGTTTGACCAGAACAAGGAAAATACTGTCATTGTCGTTAAACATTTGTTGATCTCTCCATACATTATTCTTCGGCCTATCCTGTGTCAATTAAGCCCTAAATAATGTTCCGTAATCAAATTAGATTTTTTGGTTTAATTTTGATGTATTGTTTATAACATGCAACCCAACAAAGAATAATTTGCACCTGAGCATAGAACACAACAGTAATTAAACAAACAAGCAACAAGAACAGAAGAATTAACAATTCAACAAAGATGATAAATCCTTCTAATGCTAAGATTTAAAATGTTACACAGATTTAGAGGAAATACACAAAAACCTACAACCATCTCTCATCCTGAAAGTAGCTTCAGGAACCTTCAACCTAAGAGATTATTCAGAACAAAGTTGTTGAGTGTGCTCTAAAAGAAAAATTGTGTTTTCCAATTATTTTGAGCATGTGGTTGCAGGTGTTTAAGATCTATACAAAGGATTTCAATAAATGATCTACAATGAACTGGGTGTCGGTGTAAAGATTCACTCGAAGAAGCAACCAAAACATGGAAATTGATCTACTCACAACTCTGAGCTGACATAATGAATTAATTGCGTATCAGTTTACATGTGCACTTCCTTCATGAATTTTGACCAGGCACCTCCTCAGGCAAGTGTTTGTTGAGACTACTGTGGCAATGCAAATTAAAAAGAAGATCACACATATTTAAAAATTACACATAGTTACTGAAAATGGTAAAATCTAGATGGCTCAGTGGTTGATAAATTAATTAACAAACTTGCAGCACATCATTTTGGAATGAGTGCACGATTGTGGAGGAACCAGTATATAAAATGTACCTTGACTGGAGTAAAGATATAATACTGAATTACTCCCATTAGGATTTTTAGGTTTTGCTCAAGAAGAAGAGGTCTTCACCTCGAAGCACGTCAGCTAATGGCAGACTCATTTTGACTTATTATTATTTTTTGTCATGTGTTTGTCACTTTATTGTGATTAAAAGTTTGTACAATTGTGTTTTTTCGAAGAATTGTTTTTGATTAAATTATCCAGAAGACTAGTAACAAATTACATTAGGAATTGACTGTATTTTCAGCTCATGGAAGTGTGCAGGGGACGGGAGGATCCTAATGTTGGATCTTTTTTTTTCTTTGCATCATAGTGATTCTGTGCCAAGATCACAGTTCCTCCCCTGCACCTACACATATTTGGAAGGCACAGAGAGTGTGTTTTGTTTACATTTTCAAATCTATAACCTAATTAAAAGGTGTTCATTGATACTGTTTGGTACCACAGTGGCAAAGGTCAATGCATACTTAAATTGAGGCAGAATAGAGAATTTTATGCACACATTACATAGAGCCTCCTCTTTTAGAGAACATTTGCACAAATTGTGTGTATTGTCAGGGCACAGCCATTTGTAAAAATAGTATTGTAACTTAAAATGTCCAAAGCAAAAGCATGAAAACACATGCTTTGCTTTTGGACACATTAGATCAATCAATTATGAACAGGATGTCCAACTTAAGTTACAACTGTATATTAATTATAAATTATATATTCCCCTAATGAAAGGTTATCATATTTTCAATTGATATCTGAGAACATGTTGTACCATGTGTGTTGCATGATCTAACAAACCATTTGTCCCCTACATGTTTCCATGTGTCAAAACAAGCATAGCAATGGAGAATCTGATGGAAACCTTATATAGAGCCTTCTATCTTACAGAACATTTGTACAAATGTTGTGTTTTGTCAGAGGTCAATGCATACTTAAATTGAGGCAGAATAGAGAATTTTATGCACACATTACATAGAGCCTCCTCTTTTAGAGAACATTTGCACAAATTGTGTGTATTGTCAGGGCACAGCCATTTGTAAAAATAGTATTGTAACTTAAAATGTCCAAAGCAAAAGCATGAAAACACATGCTTTGCTTTTGGACACATTAGATCAATCAATTATGAACAGGATGTCCAACTTAAGTTACAACTGTATATTATATATAAATTATATATTCCCCTAATGAAAGGTTATCATATTTTCAATTGATATCTGAGAACATGTTGTACCATGTGTGTTGCATGATCTAACAAACCATTTGTCCCCTACATGTTTCCATGTGTCAAAACAAGCATAGCAATGGAGAATCTGATGGAAACCTTATATAGAGCCTTCTATCTTACAGAACATTTGTACAAATGTTGTGTTTTGTCAGACCCCAACCAATTGGAAACATAGCACCGTAACCTTACATTTCCAAAGCAAAAGCCTTAAAAGACATGTTTTACTTTTGGACACAATCGATCAATCGATTATCAACAGGCTGTCCAACTTTAGTTATTACTGTACATTAAGTTTATGTTATACATTTCTTTAATGAAAGGTTACTTCATTGTCTACTGATTTCTGAGAACAGACTGTAGTGTGTTTATTGCATAGCATACAACGAAATGTGTTAACTACATGTTTTCTTTTGTCAGAGTAAACATAGTAAATAAAGCAATTTGTTTCATTTGGACCAAGGTGAAATAATTCTTTGATAGCATGCATTGGGGCTAAATGTGTTGCTCTAATACATATTATCTAACTGCAATGTAGAGGAGCAGATATACATATCCGCTGGAGATCCTACCCCTCTAGCTCCAGCAGATATACATATCCGCTGGAGATCCTACCCCTCTACCTCCTCTGTATTGGAGCCATGAGACCATGCCTTGTCTAATCTCAGCTACTGTACCAATAGTACAGCGAGCATATGGAAGACGGTATCCATTAAGACGAACATATTGAACGTACCCTCGGATTGATGACAGCCTACAGGAAGAGCTCCATGAAAGAATATGAGAAAGAGCTAAGAAAATGAACTGATGATATCATAAGAAAGTGTGCATGACATCCCGAGATAATGAATGAAGACGATGTATGGATCCTAGAGGAGAAAGGACAAAGTCAAGAATCAAGTCAACTTTAAAGTGTAAAAGAAGAAGATTACATGGTAAAAGGTTTTGCAAAAATTAGAAGCATGAATAATGTACAGACGGTGAAACGCAAGATAGATCAAGTCATCATATAGGCTAGTTATAAGTAGTAAATAGAATGCAGGCGGAGCCACCATTGTAAAGAAACTGGATATTGGTATCATGAAATAAGTAAGCCAAAGAATCATGGAGAGAAAATGGAAGAATGTGTCACAGTAGAATAGCGGGTTATTGGAGCTATGTTGGGAGGCTGTCTGGCCTGAAGTCACTGAGAACTGAGAAGTTGAGGTCAGCTAACTACACTGAAGTGGAATGTGTGTGCATATTGTGAATGCTCTCATGTTAAGGTGCAAGAAAGAGCACAAATGATGCCAAGTCTCAATTCATTTGAAACATTTAAAATCTTGCAGAATCGCATCCCTAGTCATGTGAGTCAAGGATGGAAATAGGGCTTGAACTTGAAGTTCCAGATACAATAGTGTATGCCCTCACTCTTGTTGCATTCCCAGGATGAGTATACTCTCCAAGGCCAAGTACAAAGAGAATTTCATAGCAGATGGCATCGGTGATGAGAGGTGCTGGGCTAATTGGGAGGGAGGCAGGGCAACTTCATGTCCTATCTTCTTGCACCTGATTCTTTGCTTATGTTCTGCTAAATGAATTGAATGATCCAGACATGGCACAAGCGTGTCAAACCAATTGTATTAGTCTATATAACGAAGGACCTTACAGCTTAAGAAACCAATGAAACACTGTAACTGATTTTTCATAAATTACTCATATGAAGGTAGGCATAAGTTATCCACCTGATATCAGACAGCCAATAACAAACCTAGCTTCCTATACGATTGTATATCTAGATGTGTCCCTTAACTAATCCCATCCCCTGATAGGTTTTTTACTATTGCAACGTAGCATGATGTCATTCTGATGCATAAAAAAGAAAGTATATAATTGGGGGCTTGGCCGAGCAGCAATGAAGATGGCTGCGTAGTTGAGGAGCTCCGAATAAAGAGAGTCTCTTTAACATCTAAACACTCTTTACTCTGTCCTCTCTTGAAAATATATGTCATTATTCACGTCTGAGAAAACGTCCGATCTGGCAGAATGAATTTCTTTTGAAGACCGACAACATAATTTGACCGCATCGGATTTCATATGGAATATGTAGATACACAAAGCTTTGTTCCCTCATGGATTATCTTACTTCATCATTATATTGTAAGTCTGTGAACTCTAACAGTTTTACACGTACCAGAGTTATCCTGAAATTAGTCTCCAAAGACACTTGGTGCTGATCTGTGTACTTCCTGACTTACGTTCACAAGGAAGGACCGTTGAAGAGGCCCGAAGCCGCGGCGTAGTGGGAGGTTACCTGACGCATCTCATCAGCAGTTCGGGTTGACGTGTTGCAGGTAACCCGTTTACTGAAAGATACATTTATTTTATACGACAAAGCCTGCACACTTATTGCAAGAGCAGTTTCTTTCAGCTGAGAGCAGATTGAACAATATTCAACAATCCTTATAGTTCACCTTTAATTCCTTTGTGGGCACTTGAAGTAAATCATTTGGAATTATTCAGATAACTGAATTAAAATAAAACATCTCAATTACTTCCCTTTTCAACAGAAGCTGCTGTGTGCCAATATAATATCTTTCTACATGGGAGACTTTGAAATTGCACATCTAATGTGAATGGGTTCATATATTTGTACATGCAATTGTATTGATTGTGCTGTTTAAGTCCATATTATTTTTTTCTTTTTCACAAACAAGCTTGGGTCCCCAATAATGTATTGCTGACTTCTTCATTTTCTGTGGCATTTCACCTTTGCCTTTACTTTAGGAACTTATTTAATTAAAGTGGGCCACTGCTTCATACCACAATTACTTGTGTTAGCTTTATCTGGCTTACTCTCCTACTTTTGTAACCTCTTCTTTTTTGCAACCTAACCAAAGTGAAATCATTATGTTCCCTCATAATGTTCACTGCGATTACTACCGGTTCTCACAGACATTCTCAGAATATTGTGGTCCTCAAATAATGCACCTCTCAATGCTTGTATGGAAAGATCCTTCAAGAACTCAGAAACATATGTTCTTCTCTCTCTACACTTGACTCTCGTTCATCCTCCATCCAAGATGAACTTAAGGGCTTGAAAAATGGTATTAAATTATTTTCGAGCACACAAGATGATGCTGGAGAAAGAATCAGTACAGTAGAAGATAGAAATGAGGGCCTGGAAAGTATGCACACTAGTATATTACAATTAGAAGAGGAGGTTACAGAGCTGGAGGATAGACATCACAGTGACAACCTGTGTTTTTATGGGATTGCTGAAAAAGCTGAAGGAGATGATCTTATGCTGGTCCCTTCCATCCTTGGAATTACCTTCACTCCATTATTAGAACTTCAACAAGCTCACAGAATCAGACCTCAATTCACCAGAATGGACTCATCTTCAAAACCCTTCATTGCATGTTTTCTTTGTCATTAACAGGTTCGGCAGATTCTTCAAGCGACAATGAAAAAATCTCCTATTCTCTTCTAAAACGAAAGAATCTACATTGCCCCAGACTTCTACAGTGCAACCCAAGCTAAAAGAAAGAGATTTTTAGACATGAGACCTATTCTGAAATCTCTCAACATAATATATGGTTTACTTGACATGGAAAAACTGATCATCACCATTCCTGACGGTCCCACCAAGGAATTCACCAATCCAGATGAACTTTACATCTTACTCCAAGCTTTGCAAATTACTCTGATGGATACTTCATCTCCGAAATCTGCGATTGATCCTTCACCAAATTCTCAAATTCCTGCTTCAACTTTCAACCTTCAAAATGCCCAAAAATCAACACATTAAATGTACTCCCAAACATAGCAGATCAGCTTCATATATTCCTTTAGAGATACCTTCCACCTCAAGTCATTTTAGGGACAAATCTAGATCTCCAATAAAAACAGCTGATCCTTCTTTCACTTCCTGATAAACCATATCGCTCTACATAATTCTTTGTATTTTACCTTGGATATGTTTGTTATATCATCTTGCTCACATAATTGAATATAATTCAAATGATCTGATGTATTTAGCTCTCTTTCTCACATTGACTTTCTCTCTTTGCTCTCACCACTCTTAGTTATGCTTTTTCCATATATACACTCGGCATCCCCTATGAGATACATGTCTTTTTTTCATTCTCTTCTGATAACTGATACCTTTGTCATTCCTTATTCATTTATATTTTTTCACATTCATCACTTACGCTTTATCATACACAGTCTTTTTTTGTTCTCTCTCATACCTTATGTTTTTGCCTATATGTTTCAATTTCAACAATGAATAGTTATATTTATTCCATTGTTTTGTTTGCTTCCCCAAATGTTTTTTAGGAACTATATTTATGATTTTTCCATAGATATATTTGTTAATACTGTTGATGATCTTATGTCTATTAAAATCACAACTTGGAATGTTAAAGGTTTAAACCATCCTATTAAGTGTAGCAAGATTATTCCCCTTCAAGCTAAGCAAAAATTGGATGTTATTTGTCTACAAGAAAGATTAAAATCCTTTGGTCTAGCCATACATATTTTG